>NC_045962.1:19806545-20143885 GCF_010909765.2 Amblyraja radiata
CCCTTTCAATGCTTCCCAGCAACAATATGTGTTGCTCCTTGAACTGTACTGCAATGTGAAGGATGCTGTGTTGAGAAGCATCATATTCTTGAGGTAATATTGCATTTTACAGCTGAGGTGCATATAATCCACGATAAATTAGAAATTCAGAGCTATAACGTTTTGTACCAGATGATATTGAAACCATCTATATCAGGCTATCATAGGAAAATCCATTTTTAGGGATGCCAATGATCCTGTCATATTTCTTTACACAGTACTCTGCTGTTCAATTATAACATTTTATATGACCTTAACTCAAATCTTGTTGGCATGCACTGTAGGTCAGCATGCAGCTCCATTGCAAATCCACTGAATGGCAGTGTAGAATATATGTTTTATAGAAGAAAATCTGTATACGTGGATCAACTTGTCAAGACCCCACCACCTAGACAAGAAATAGAGGAAGGATTCACCTGACAACAAAGCATCTTAGTATCTGGAGATAGTCACAAAAAGCTGGAGTAACTCAGTGAGACAAGTTCAATTTTTTGCATATCTTTCATTCATTGTTCTTTATCTCTCTACATCATCGCCTATATCTCTCATTTCCCTTATCCCTAACCAGTCTGAAGAAGGGTCTCGACCCAAAACGTCTCCCATTCCTTCTCTCCAGAGATGCTGCTCGTCCCCTGAGTTACTCCAGCTTTTTGTGTCTATTTTCGGTTTAAACCAGCATCTGCAGTTCCTTCCTACACATCTTAGTCTCAGGCCCTGGCTGACCTTATACTTCAGGTCTCTTTCATTTTCCCCTCCAAATAAGATGTTACAGAACTCCTGACAATAAAAGACTGATTGAATGACTTCTTAAGGTCACTGGATGCACCAGAGACCTGCCTGTATTAGTTTAGGTAACAACCACAAGCAGGACTGTTTGCCCTCTGGTTCACAAGCCCTGAGTGCCCATTCAGTCTCGCCACCTCCTCTCTCCACTAGTTACAAAAATACCACTTGCATTTTGACTGGATCATGAATCCAGTCAAAATGCAAGTGGAGGAACGGAAGGAAATCCACATTAGGCAGGAAACGATGTTGAATAGATTGATGGGACTGAAGGCTGATAATTCCTCAGGGCCTGATGGTCTGCATCCCAGGGTACTTAAGGAAGTGGCTCTAGAAATTGGTGTTCATTTTCCAATGTTCTATAGATTCAGGATCAGTCCCTGTGGATTGGAGGGTAGCTAATGTTATCCCACCTTTTAAGAAAGGCGGGAGAGAGAAAACAGGGAATTATAGACCAGTTAGCCTGACATCAGTGGTGGGGAAGATGCTGGAGTCAATCATAAAAGATGAAATAGCGGCACATTTGGATAGCAGTAACAGGATCAGTCTAAGCCAGCATGGATTTACGAAGGGGAGAGCATGCTTGACTATTCTTCTGGAATGTTTTGAGGATGTAACTAGGAAAATGGACAAGGGAGAGCCAGTGGATATAGATTCAGATTCAGATTCAGATTCAAACTTTATTGTCATTGTGCAGTGTACAGTACAGAGACAACGGAATGTAGTTAGCATCTCCCTAGAAGAGCGACATAGAATATGAGCAATAAATATATTTACGTATATACAGTCGTAGTAGTGCAATTTTCTCTGGTGGAAAGAGTGTCCGGGGGGGGGGGGGGTGACTGGCAATCACCGAGGTACAGAGTTAAGTAATGTAACAGCCGCAGGGAAGAAGCTGTTCCTGGACCTGCTGGTCCGGATGTTCAGAAAGCATTTGATAAGGCCCCACATAGGAAATCAGTGGGCAAAATGAGGGCACATGGTATTCGGGGTGGAGTGCTGACATGGATGGAAAATTTGTTGGCAAGACTCGGTGCTGGAACCGCAGCTATTTACAATATATATTAATGATTTTGATGAAGGGATTAAAAGTAACATTAGCAAATTCGCAGATGACACAAAGTAGGGTGGCAGTGTGAACTGTGAGGAGGATGCTATGAGAATGCAGGGTGACTTGGACAGGTTGGATGAGTGGGCAGATGCATGGCAGATGCAATTTAATGTGGATAAATGTGAGGTTATCCACTTTGGTATCAAAACCAGGAAGGCAGATGGTGTCAAGTTGGGATAAGGGGGAATACAATGGGATCTGGGGTCCTTGTTCATCAGTCAATGAAAGTAAGCATGCAGGTACAGCAGGCAGTGAAGAAAACAAATTGGCCTTCATAACAAGAGGAGTTGAGTAAAGGAGCAAATAGGTCCTTCTGCAGTTGTACAGGGCCCTAGTGAAACCATACCTGGAGTATTGTGTGCAGTTTTGATCTCCAAATTTGAGGAAGGACGTTTTTGCTATTGACGGAGTGCAGCATAGGTTCACAAGATTAATTTCCGGGATGGCGGGCTGTCATATGCTGACAGAATGGAATGACTGGGCTTGTATACACTGGAATTTAGAATGATCAGAGGGGATCTTATTGAAACATATAAGATTATTAAGGGTTTGGACACGCTAGAGGCAGGAAACATGTTCCCAATGTTGGGGGAGGCCAGAACCAGGGGCCACAGTTTAAGAATAAGGGATAAGCCATTTAGAACAGAGATGAGGAAACACTTTTTTCACACAGAGAGTCGTGAGTCTGTGGAATTCTCTGCCTCAGAAGGCGGTGGAGGCCGGTTCTCTGGATACTTTCAAGAGAGAGCTAGATAGGGCTCTTAAAGATAGCGGAGCCAGGAGATATGGGGAGAAGGCAGGAACAGGGTACTGATTGGGGATGATCAGCCATGATCACATTGAATGGTGATGCTGGCTCGCAGGGCCGAATTGCCTACTCCTGCACCTATTGTCTATTGTCTATAATCCAAAAGTTGGGTCAAAAATGAAGTAAAAGATCATTACCAATTCCCTCTAAAAACCCATTGAACCAAGATAACATGATGCGCTGTTGACGGCACTGGGCCTCTACTCGCTGGAGCTTAGAAGAATGAGGGAGAACCTCATTAAAATGTACCGAATAGTGAAAGGGTTAGATAGAGTGGATGTGGAGAGGATGTTTCTACTAGTGGGTGAGTCTAGGACTAGGGGTCATAGCCTCAGAATTCAAGGACGTGCCTTTAAGAAGGAGATAACGAGGAATTTATTTAGTCAGAGGGTGGTGAATCTATGGAATTCTTTGCTACAGAAGGCTGAGGGGGCCATGAATAGATACGTTTAAAGCAGAAATAAATGGATTCTTGATTACTACAGGTGTCAGTGATTATGGGGACAAGGCAGAATGGGGTTAGGAGGGAGAGATAGATCAGCCTTGATTGAATGGCGGAGTAGACTTGATGGGTCAAATGACCTAATTCTGCTCCTATTACTTATGACCTTCGCCTTCCCCAAGTGTAACCACTTTGGGCCAGTGACACATGATTGGAACGATGAGAGGGAAGACTTGCCTTGTTACACTTCCTTGCCACCACAGGGTGGATGGACGGATAGTTCACACCAACCTGTTTCTCTCCTCCCATCCAGGACATTTGCCTTTACTCTCTCTATGTGCTGCCATTTCCAGCAATTCCGTTTATTTCCAAATAAACTTACCCCATGCTATCTTCAGTGTTCTCTTTCACCTCCACTTTCCCCATCCCTCTCCCTTCCTTTCCTTCCTCTTTCTCTCTTCTCTTGGGCCTGGTGCTCTTTCTTCTTCCCCCATTAATCTCCAACCTCCCCAAAAGCTGTTTCCTCACCTGTGATCAGTTACTCTTTCACCTTTTAACACTGTTTAAACTGACAAGGAATTTGGTCTTCAACTCTCATGTGTGTGTGGCTAAAGTTGAATAGTTTGTCACTGCACAGATCTTAAAGTAAAGCTGCTCCTATTTTCAACAACGCAACAATGGTTTAAAGACCTTTTTCATTACCAAAAACAAAACAAAAGTTTAAGCTCTCAGAATTACTGATCTTTCTAAGAATTGGAACCGCCATAACTATAAATGAGTACAAACAAAGCAAGGAACAAGGCATGGTGGTGCAGCGGTAGAGTTGCTGCCTCACAGCGCCAGAGACCCGGGTTCAATCCTGACTACGGATGCTATCTGTACGGACCTGTGTGGGTTTTCTCTGGTTACCGCCCACATTCCAAAGACATACAGGCTTGTTGAGGGTTCTCCAGGTGGGATTGATTCGATAGAGATTTGGGGGTCCCCCGACCCTTCACCTTCCCACCACGACCCCCCCCCCCCCCCCCGCCACACCCTGCCCAGCATATTTCTAACTAACATTAAAACACTCGAGGACAAATGTGAAGAATCTTACTCAAGCAGACTGCTGAACCTGCTGGGAGCTCAGCAGAGACAGCAGGGAGCGGGGGGACGGTATTTGTTGCCACATTTATTATTGACATACCAGCCAGAAAGAGGCAAGTGAGAGAATCTGGCAATCTGCTCTTGGGGTGAATACAAAATAAATTGGGATTACAATACAAGTCATTCCCTGCAAGCAACACAGATCTGCTTCATTGCTACAAAGAATCATTAAGCGTTTTTGTTTAAAAGGTAGAGTGTCGTTCTGCAGAGATCAATCTGTCATCCCTGTGTGGGATCCTGAGTTTTTTGTAATCATGGGGAATGAAATGAATGCCTGATGGATAGCAAATATATAAAGCCAGTAATTGTGTTATATTGATTGTGGCTCCTTCCAACATTCATAGATCAAAATAGGATTAGTGAGTGGGCCAGAGATGTGTAATTTCTGTTACCAACTAAGATAGGATAAGCTCCAACCATTATACCGCTCCCGCAGAGTAGGAGAGGAACAGATTAATTAGGTGAACCTTTCAATACTAAAAGCAGAACGGTCAGTCTGATAACATGTTAGAATTATATTAATAAAATCTTTATTAAATAAGAATATTTAATTACAGACAAACCATTTAGTTATGGAGAAATGAATGAATTAGCCGAGTTGTGTTGAGAAGACTATTTCATATATTTGCATCGCAGCGAGGCATCTCAGTTTAGATTTTTAATATATCATTGCGGGAATCTTGCCAATAAATCATAGTAGCTATTATCTAAGACGTATTGTCATCAATTTTGAGCTGCAATTATCCATTCCTGAGGTGTTTATAACACCACTCCTCTTACAAGTAACACACACTGACTACAACAAATCATCTCTGCTCCAAGATATTCTTGATCAGCAACATTTTTAGCAAACTTGGATAACCTATCCTTTGATAGACACTAAAGACTGGAGTAACTCAGCGGGACAGGCAGCATCTCAGGAGGGAAGGAATGAGTGACGTTTCAGGGTCGAGACCCTTCGTCAGACTGAAAGATACGGGAAAGGAAAACGAGAGATATAGATGATGATGTAGAGAGATAAAGAACTATGAATGAAAGATATGTAAAAAAATAAAACGATGATAAAGGAAACAGGCCGTTTGTTAGCTGGTGCGACTTGGGTGGGGGAGGGATAGAGAGAGAGGGAATGCCGGGGTTATTTGAAGTGAGAGAAATCAATACTTATACCACTTGACCAGTTAGCCTCACTCTGACAATTGAGAAGGCCTAGGACAGAAAGGTCAGTGTGGGAATGGGAAGGAGAATTGAAGTGTCTAGCAACCTATCCTTTGCTTCGGCAACGTTTAAAAGAATGACTAAATTACTAAAATGTACTTTCTAAAAATTGCATTACTTCTTTGCATGATGCATAGAACAGAATTAGTTCAGTCCTCACTGGTCATGAGAAAAAGTTGCATTTGAATTGGCCACTTTTGTAATTAATTGATCTTCAAGACTTGTTGGTCACAGACCTTTACCATCTAATATGCCAGTGTCAATGATAAATGTCACTCACTATTTTCTTTTGCAATGTGCCTCAGGGATTGATTGACGAGGTTACAAATTGTTAATTGTAGTCCCCAATGTTCTCTCTTTGTTCTTGGTGCTTTGTTCTTTGTTCTCCCCTCCCCTGGCCAGGTCCCTCATTGTTCTCAGCGACCCCTTCATGCCAGTTCCCTCTTTCTTCTCTGTTCTCGGTTCTCGATTATAGTAACGAATCTCAAACAGCAGAACAATTTGCCACTGAGAGACACGAGAGACTCCAGATGCTAAAATCCAGAGCATAAAACAAACAGCTGGAGAAACACGTGGGTCAGGCAGCATCTGCGGAGGAAGAGGGATGGTCCACATTTCGGGTCAAAACCCTGCATCAGGACATTGACAATTATACTTCTTATTTGACAAGTATATGCTGATCAGTCTACCTGCCCCATTAATTTGAGGGATCCATCTCAGTGAAAATACAGGTTTTTTCTACTGTTAGGGTTCCATGAAGAATCCTTATTCGTAGATTTGATAAAAATTATAATATTGAGGAATGGATGTCAGAATGTTTCTATTCTGAGCATTGAATTCACACATTCTAAATTTAGCCATTCAATGAAGCAAGTCAAAGAAGATAAGGAGATAATAATTATTTTGTGAATATATTAGCATTCAGATATTCAAAGAGGAAATCGTGGGCTGTATATTGTCTTCAACACCTTCAAATGTCACAGAATGCATTGATGGCCATTTATTCAGAAAAATTAATTAATGGTGTTGTTGATGTTCTGAATGTGGTTTAAAATATGAGGTTAGTTTTGAACCATCTGGAATATTTGTGTGTGCTTCAGTAGACTTTATGGTCAGTCAAATGGTCTGCATATGTTTCACGGAATAAGTACAGGGCAATCCAAGGTGGAGCAGTTATGCTGAACAAGCTACATTAGCCGTATTAGCCTGGGTCACATTTGATTCCACGGTTGAAAGGGAAACATCTGATTTGTGCAACTCTGTGAGAAAGCTCAGTGTACTTCCTTGTCGTGCAGCTTGAATTTAAAAAAAAATCACATTTTTATAACATGGAAACAGAAACAGAGAAAATAGGTGCAGGAGTAGGCCATTCGGCCCTTCGAGCCAGCACCACCATTCAATATGATCATGGCTGATTATCCAAAATCAGTACCCCATTCCTGCTTTTCCCCATGTCCCTTGAGTCATATGAGCTATATCTAAAACTCATTTAAAACATCCAGTGAATTGGCCTCCACTGCCTTCTGTGGCAGAGAATTCCACAAATTCACAACTCTCTGGGCGAAAAAGTTTTCCTCATCTCAGTCCTAATTGCCATTCAGTGGATTTATATGTTTCATGAGATGTCCTCTCATCCTTCTAAATTCCAGTCAATATAATAAGCCCAGTTGATCCATTCTTTACAGAAACAGGCTCTTCTACCCACCGAGTCCATGCCGACCATACCCGTTCACACTATTTTATCCCACTATCCCTTCACTCCCTACATGCTAGAGACAATTTACCTATATCCAGAGGAAACCCATGCACTCAGAGGGAGAACGTGCAAACTCCACATGGTCAGCACCCGAGGTCAGGTTTGAATCTGAGTCTCTGGGTCAGCAAATCCCCCACTTTTAAATTCTAAACAGATGAATTGGTGGAATGGAGAAACAAAGAACTGCAGATGCTGGTTTATACCAGAGATAGACACATAGTGCTGGAGTAACTCAGCGGGTTAGGCAGCATTTCTGGAGAAAAAAGATGGTGACGTTTCAGGTCGGGACGCCACCCATCCTTTTTCTCCAGAGATGTTATCTGACCTGTTGAGTTACTACTCCAGCACTTTGTGTCTATAATTGGTGGAATTGCTCAGTTTAATTGTATGCAAAATAATTGGTGCATTATACTTTTTAAATTGTTAAGGATCTGTCAAGGGCACAATTTGTTGCTTCTCCCTCATTGCCATTGAGAAGATGGTAACGAGACACCTTCTTGATCCATTGCAATCCTTCTATTTGGTATGGATTTCCAGGATTTAGGCTTAGCAGCAATGGCAATGTATTTCCAGATCAGATTATCGGAGTCATGGAGGGGCCATACAAGTTGATGGTATTCACAAGCTCCTAATGTGGTACCTTAGTTTAGCTTAGAGATACAGTAGCTTAGCTTAGCTTAGAGATACAGTGTGGAAACAGGCCCTTCATCCCACCGTGTCCATGCCGACCAGCGATCCCTGCACACTAACACTATCCTACACATTAGGGACAATTTATAATTTTACCAAAGCCAATTTACCTACAAACCTGCACATCTTTGGAGTGTGGGGGGGACTGCAGAGAGTGCAGCGAGGTATTGCCAGAGGAGTTTGAGTGAGTTGCTGCGTGTTTTTTGTGGATGGAATACTGCAGCCACTGTACACCATTGATGGAATGAATGAATGCATGGAATTTCACCCAAGTGGTGGCTAGGTCAAACTTCTTGAGAATTGACTCTCGACAGTATTCAATCATTCTCCTGGCATGTGCCTTTTATGTGACAGGAAGGTCTTGGGGTGTAAGGGAAGTGAGTCACTTGTCGGATACCCATCCTCTGAACTGTTCTTACAGCCACAATATTTATCAGTCGGAACCATAAAATTAAATAGAAAATTAGTCTGAAGAAGGGTTTCGGCCCGAAACGTCGCCTATTTCCTTCGCTCCATAGATGCTGCTGCACCCGCTGAGTTTCCCCAGCAATTTTGTGTACCTTAGAAAATTACTTGTTTGTTGCATGTAATTCCGATGAAGACCACAACATTTTTAGTACCAGTTCATTAACCAATAAATGTTCCTGATTATATCCACATCAAAGGAGAGAAATGGCTTATATGCCATAAAATGGGCAATTTTGTTCAAAGATGACAACATGTACATGTACAGGGGAATCGAAGCAAAACTAATTATATGATAGACTATAAATTCACCATTCCCTGAGTATAAGTAGGGACATTGTAGTCATAAATTAATATTAATTTAATATTTCATTATTCTATGTATCTTGGGTATGACATACACACAGTATTTTGGAGCAGGTAAAGTGTATTCAGTACTCAATTGCAGCTATTGTGATGCAAGCAATTAACAAACTAAACTGGACTTTGCTGCCACAGTGCATCAGTTAACTTGCTTCAAAGTATAAAGTTTACAAGAAGGAAGTTTCATGGATCAATGCAGGGATAACGTGTCTGATTTTACTTTTGTCAGAGTGATATATTTTAAGGAATTTGAAAGGTGATGTTCAAATGGTGTCTTTGCAATGATTTTGAGAAATAAATCCTCTTGCCTCACACTGATCACTTGTTTAGTTTAGTTTAGTTTAGTTTGGAGGTACAGCGCGGAAACAGGCCCTTCAGCCGACTGAGTCCGTTCTGACCAGCAATTCCCGCACACTGACACTATCCTACACACACTAGGGACAATTTACAATTTTACCAAGCCAGATAGCTTACAAACCTGTACATCTTTGGAGTGTTGGAGGAAACTGGAGAAATCCCACACAGGTCACGGAGAGAACGTACAAGTCTATACAGATAGCATCCGTCGTCAGTATTGACCCCGGTCTCTGGCGCTGTAAGGCAGCATCTCTACCACTGCACCACCATGCCGTGTTAAAGATTATTTGGGGCATCTCCAGGAATTATGGCTTGTGGAGGCAGCTAGTTAATACAAAAGAGAATCAGTCTTCAATTTAAGACAAGGATAGCTGTTTGAATACACACCATCATTTGCTGAGAGCTATCACTCAATGCTGTAGTAAAAGAAGGCTGAAGAAAATCACTCAAACCCCCTTTAAAACACCTTCCTTTCGCATTAAACCTATCCTCCTGCTTTTGAAACTCACCATGCAAAGAAGATTCTCGCAATCTGTCCTAACTCTGCCTTTTACAACTTTATATATCTTTACCCGGGCACCCACTCAGATTTTTCACTCCAGGGAAAACAAGCCTGGCTGATCCAAGCTCACCGCATAACTAAAGTCTAGACAACATCCTTGTGAATCTCCTCTACACCAAAGATCTTATAGCGGAGCAAGATAGGCTACTCCTGCGAAATGCAATGGGCTGACGTGTAGTACGCTATGGAGGGGATCCTGGGCATTTTTCCACGCCCATTTTAGTAACCTGAGCCTACCTGACCCGACCCGACTCGCAGTGTAATCAATGTTGCGGGGCAACAGTTTGTGTGGGTTAGATTCATAAATCTGTCAGTTCATACTTCTTGTCAAGAATAAAATTTGACTCTGGTAATTGTCTTTTTTAATGTTTTTTAAATCATTTCTTTTTAAATGGCTCACAAGCAGTGTTTGAGTTGATTTTGTAGTAACCGGAACCGACCCGACTCGCAGGGTAATTGACATTGCGGGGGAACTTTTTGTGTGTGATATAGGGTTAGATTCATAATTCTGTTAGTTCATAATTCTGTTAATTCTTGTTAAAGAATAAAATGTTTATAAACACACATACATGAATGTGATATAAATGTATATAATCATATAACACACACAATTATATTTCTTCTGATCCAATAATGAACTTTATTTCAGACTAGACAAGGGACATTAAATAAGAAACATTGTAAATAAGAAACATTGTAAACCTCCCCGCAACTTCACACACACTAGGCCTTAACCCCCCCCCTGGCACTCCCTCGCCTGCCCCCTCACTACAATGTCTCCCCCCCTCCTATGCCCCTCTCCCCGGGCCCCACACTCCCTCTCCCCGCTGCCCCGGACCCCGCACTCCCTCTCCCCTGGCACCGCACTCCCTCTCCCCGCTGCGGATCCAATCTTTGGCCGGAAGCAAGTTGGCGGAGTAAGATGGCGGAACAAGATGGCGGGGGCAGGTTCTAAAATGAGTCATATAATCACCCATGAATCCGCCCATGGGCGTACTACACGTTTGCGTGAGAGTTGTAACAATAGGATTGTTTATTTAAGTACTGTTGTACGGGGTACTGTTTTAGAGGTGACACCGGGCTCATGACACAGTTCGGATGATGACTGCACAAAGACAATAAAGATCTAGTAAGCAAGACTGCTTTAATCGTCCATTATGTATAGTTCAGAAAGAGCCAGAACATAATGAAACATGGTGGCAGCGGTGGGATCGACGTCGAAAATTGTCAGAATTAACTAGAAAAGTGAAAGTTTAGCTAGCTAGCAGCAGGCTAACGTTAGCCTTACAGAATCCGGCAAAGAAAAAAAAAAAACAACAGCTAGCTGACAGCGATGGAAGGGCTAAAACCCCCTGGAACTTTGGTTTTGGACTCCAACAACTTGGCAAAGTCATGGAAAAGTTGGAAGGAGGAGTTCACACTGTACATAGACCTTACCATGCCAGACGCCGAAGTGACCACAAAAGTCAAGCTATTCAACTATCTCATCGGAGAAAAAGGCAGAGAACTTTGGGCAACTTTGTCGAGTGCTAGCCCTTCAGCGAGGACCACAGTGAGTTCAATAATCATACAGTTTGACGAGTACTGCAACCCAAAGGTAAACGAGACTGTGGAAAGGTACCGATTCTTCATGAGGAACCAAGGATTGGATGAAAACGTGGACAGCTATGTAACAGACTTGAAGATACTTGCTAGTAGTTGCAATTTTGGGGACATTAGAGATTCATTGATTAGAGATCGACGTGTGTGGTACAAATAGCTCAGCACTGAGGGAGAGATTACTCAGGGAAGAGAAGCTGACTCTTGAGACATGCCTGTACATTTGTAGAGCTACAGAGCTGTCGAGGGAGAATAGCAGAACACTGCAAGGACAGACAGTGGAGGAGGTACATGCACTGAAACAGGCAGAAGAGAGACAAAAAGACAATGAGATACTGTGCAAGTTTTGTGGTAGAACACACGAGAGGAATAAGAAAAAATGCCCAGCTTTTGGAAAAAAGTGTAAGAAGTGTGGAAAGGAAAATCATTTTGCAGCTCAGTGCAGATCGAGACAAGAGAGCAGTAGGAAAACTAAGAAAGTGCATGCAGTTACAGAGCAGACTAGTGACTGTGACTCTTATGAGGATGTCAACTGTATAACTGAAGCAAATAGAGAGGATGAAACTGTAAACCAGGTTAAAAACAGCCACAGTCAGGGCCAGCAGCTCTTTGCAGGAATGAAGATAGGGGAAAAGTTAGTTGACTTCCAGATAGACTGTGGGGCCACCTGTAATATCATCCCCATCGATCTACTAAACCCAGACACACAGTTAGAGCACACTGAGAAGGTGCTAGTGATGTATAACAAGACCAAGTTGACTCCTCTGGGTACATGTAAGGTTAAGGTCAGAAACCCCAGAAACAACAAGCCGTACCGACTAGAGTTTCAAGTGGTTGACCAGAGTAGCAGAATCCCTTTACTGGGCAGAAAAGCCAACGAGGCAATGAAGTTGATAAAAGTACAGTACGAGAATATTCTGGCTATAGACAACATAGTGAAGAAAGAGCCGAGCCCAGTGACAAAGGGAGAAAGTGGCAAACACGTGACCATGGACAAAATAAATGAGGAGTTTGAGGATGTGTTCACCGGAGTTGGCTGCATGGAGGGTGAATATAGAATAGAGATAGATGACAGGGTACCGCCAGTGAAACTGCCAAAGCGCAGAGTGCCTGTAGCTATGATGACACCTCTACAAGAGGAACTCAAAGATCTAGAGAGAAGAGGGATAATCACACCAGTGGAACGCAGCACTGACTGGATCAGTAGCATGGTCGCAGTGAGAAAACCTAATGGGAAGCTGAGGATCTGTATAGACCCAAAACCTCTGAATCGGGCACTAAAAAGAAGTCACTATCCACTCCCAACTATAGATGACATCCTGCCGGAGATGTCAAAGGCAAAAGTATTCACAGTCTGCGACGTGAAGCAAGGTTTCTGGCACGTCAAACTAGAGGAAGAGTGGAGCTTCCTTACCACATTCGCCACCCCATTTGGTCGCTTCCGTTGGCTAAGGATGCCGATGGGAATAAGCCCAGCACCTGAAGTGTTCCAAAGAAAGCTCATGCAGGCCCTGGAGGGCCTCCCAGGAGTCTGCGTCATAGCAGATGATGTGTTAATCACGGGGGAAGGAGCAACACAAGAGGAGGCAGGAAAGGACCACGACGAGAAAGTCAGACGCTTTCTAACCAGGTGCAGAGAGCGCAACATCAAGCTGAACGCGGACAAATTCAAGCTCAGACAAAAAGAGGTACCCTACATAGGTCATCTGCTCACGGCCAAGGGACTGAGGGTTGACCTGGAGAAAGTACGGGCAATCAGAGAGATGCCAAGGCCAACGGACGTGAAAGGGGTACAGAGATTAGTTGGGATGGTCAACTATCTTTCTAAGTTCTATGACCACCTTTCAGATGATTCTGAGATTCTGAGACAACTCACGCGCAAGGAGAACATGTGGGAATGGACGGGCATCCAAGAACGGGCGTTTCAAAGACTGAAAGACAAAATCGCTAAAGCACCAGTTCTACAGTACTACAACAAGGAAAAGGAGTTGACACTTCAGTGTGATGCATCTGACACGGGACTGGGGGCCGCCCTGACACAGAAAGGTAAACCGGTAGCATTTGGTAGTAGGGCACTCACACCAACTGAAAGGGGCTATGCCCAAATAGAGAAAGAATGCTTAGCCATAGTGTTTGGGATGGAAAAGTTCCATCAGTATACTTATGGTAGAGAGGTCACAGTACAAAGCGACCACAAGCCTCTAGAAAATATATACAGAAAGCCATTACTTAGTGCACCTAAGAGACTGCAGAGAATGCTACTCAGGCTGCAGCAGTATGATATCAGTGTGACCTATGTTCCAGGCAGGGACATGCTACTTGCAGACACGCTGAGTAGAGCATACTTACCAGAGAGCACTAAGGGAGAGAGTGAGACAGATATAGAGACTGTGAACATGGTCAGCTACCTACCCATTTCAGCAGAGAGGCAGAGTGCCATCAGGGCTGCAACACAAGATGACACAAAGTTACAGAGTGTGGCAAACAGAATACTGGCAGGGTGGCCCAAGAGAAAAAAGGACTTACCAAGTGACATCAGGCACTACCACACTTTCCAAGGTGAACTGAGTTTCCAGGACGGCATAGTGTTCCGAGGAGACAGAGCCGTGATACCTGACGCACTCAGGGTGGACATCACTCACAGGATCCACTCCTCTCACCTGGGAGTAGAAGGATGTCTGAGGCGAGCGAGGGAGTGTGTATACTGGCTTGGAATGAACGAGGAGATCAAGACCTTCATCGCCAAATGTGACATATGTAGGTCAGTGGACCCAAAGCAACAAAGAGAGACACTACATCCACATGACATGGCCAGCAGACCCTGGGCCAAGGTAGGAACGGACCTTTTCTCCTTTCACAATAAAGACTATCTGATAACAGTAGATTATTATTCAAACTTTTGGGAGGTCGATTATCTACCTGACACTAAGAGCAACACAGTGATCAAAAAACTCAAGGCCCACTTTGCCCGACAGGGGATTCCTGACATTGTTATCTCGGATAACGGACCCCAGTATGCATCACAAGAGTTTCAGCACTTCAGCCAGAAGTGGGGTTTTGAACACAGGACATCGTCGCCGGGATACCCGCAGAGTAATGGGAAGGCGGAGTCAGCGGTAAAGACAGCCAAGCGCCTGATGCTGAAGGCTGCAGCAGCGAGACAGGATCCGTACTTGGCAATGCTGGATCATCGCAACACACCGAGCCAGGGCCTCAACACAAGCCCGGCACAGAGACTCCTAAGCAGGAGGACCAGGACCCTGCTTCCCACAAAGGACACTCTGCTGAAGCCAGAGGTGACACACGATGAACAGGGACTGAAATACAACAGACAGAGACAGGAAAAGTACTACAACCGCACAGCAAAAGACATGGACACTCTGAAAAGAGAGGACAGTGTGAGAGTACAGCCCTGTGACACACACAAGGGCTGGAGACCAGCGAGAGTGGTCCAACAGGTGAGCCAGAGATCGTATGAGGTGGAGTTAGAGTCAGGAGGTGTTCTGAGATGAAATCGTCGCCACCTCAGACACAATCTCACCACGCTCACACCAACACAAAACACACCCACACCAACAGTGACTGAGGCGGCCATACCGCCAGAGGGCCCAGCAGAGAACCAAGACACGGTCACCAGGTCAGGTCGACAAGTTGTCAGACCCCACTACCTGACAGACTATACTCAGTGATTAGAGTATGGACTATGGGGAAAAAAAAAGAGAAAAAAATGAAAATGTGTTGTTGATGCACTTGTTGGAAAACGGATGTTTTGAACAATTGATTTATTATTGCTTATGTTGTTAGATCTGTTGTAAATGAGCAGAACATATGGTACAAGTTACACAAAATTGCTGGGGAAACTCAGCGGGTGCAGCAGCATCTATGGAGCGAAGGAAATAGGCGACGTTTCGGGCCGAAACCCTTCTTCAGACCGTACAAGTTGTTAGATAGATATAGATAGATAGATATAATTTATTGCCACACAACCAGGGTTGGTGGAAATTTGGGTTGTCAGCAGCAGTACAATAATAAACAACACACAATAAAACTGTAACACAAACATCCACCACAGCATTCATCACTGTGGTGGAAGGCACAAAAATTTGGCCAGTCCTCCTCCATTTCCCCCCCGTGTACAGGACCAGAGTCCAGAGTCAGTCCAGGATCGGCTCTTCCTCACCTGTTGCACTAGAATACCTAAGGGAAAGGGACTAACTTGGAAAAAGAAAAAAGAAAGATGTAACAATAGGATTGTTTATTTAAGTACTGTTGTACGGGGGACTGTTTTAGAGGTGACACCAGGCTCATGACACAGTTCGGATGATGACTGCACAAAGACAATAAAGATCTAGTAAGCAAGACTGCTTTAATCGTCCATTATGTATAGTCCAGAAAGAGCCAGAACATAATGAAACAGTAACCCATCTTGCTTCGCTATAAGATCTTTGCTCTACACCCTCCCGGCTCAATTACAACCTTCTTGAAGTGTGGTGACCAGAATTGCGCACAATTGCGGTTCAACTAGCAGAGTTCTGTGCCCGAACATTTGAAAGTAAGCAAGCGATATGCCTTGTTCAAAAAACTGTCCCTGAATCTGGATGTGTGCGTTTTCAAACTTCTGTACCTCTTGCCTGAAGGGAGAGGGGAAAAGAGGGAGTGACCAGCATGAGACTCATCCTTGATTATGCTGTGGCCTTGCCCAGGCAGCATGAAATGTCGAAGGAGTCAGTAAATTTGCAATAGATTGTGGTCTTGGAGGCAGTTGTTCCCAGGGCATGTTGTGATGCATCCAGATAAAATTCTTCCTATGGCGCATTTGTAGAGGTTGGTAGGTTTGTTGGGGACATTGCGAACCTCCTAAGCCTTCTAAGGAAGTAGATACGTTGGTGTGCTTTCTCGCGCCTATGTCCTCCAGCGATACTACCTGCCCTGCTGAGTTACTCCAGCACTTTGTGTTCTAATGAGGTTCCAGCATCTGCTGTTCTTTATATTGTCATGCTAATTATTTCTGATCAGCCACTGCCTTTTCAAATCGACATAAATCTTGCCCCTAAGAATAATCTGCAATAATTTCCCTGCCACTAATTTAAGGCCCACCAGCCATTAGCTATTCTCCAGTCCGCATCTGTGGCTAATGAAGACGAAACATTCTCCATGCAGAGAGCAAATTGTTAGAGAGACCTAGGGGGTCAAGCAGCATCTCTGGGGGAAGGCATTGTCAATGTTTCTATCTCCAAATATCTCTGTCATGGTCCCAGCTATCTCCGTCTTTGCTGCCCATAGTATCTTGGGATAGATCTCATCTGGCTCTTATCAATGGTTATGCATTCCACCACATCTAACACCTACCCCACTTTCTCAATATTTATATGTTCCAGAATATCAACAAATCCCTTCCCAAACTCACTATCTTTCCCTTCTTCCTTCTTGGTGAATATAGACAATAAACTTTCATCTAAATCCTCACCAACATCCCTGCGCTCCACAAACAGATTATTCCTTATTCCTTAAGGAAACCCACACATTTCCTAGCTGCCCTCCAGCTAATTTCTAGAATGTTTTGGGATTGAGATTAGGATATTTCAATTTTTAAATGGCCCATTCACTAGAGCTGTTTTCAAATGCTGAAATTAATTTCTGAACAGTAAATAGATTACATAAGTAATTTTTTTAACTCTGATGCAATTAAAATAACATCTTAATATCTTATAATTCTTTTGAATGTTTATGCATCCTGGGAACATATGTCTAGTGTTATATGACATTACATACTATAATTGTGTAAATAATTTGAATCTTGATTAATAGAGCTGTGGATAATATTTGAGTTGTTACAGTAACAAAGAAGTATAGCCCACTTAAGAATAGCCCATAATTATGTTTGTAAGGTCAAATATGATGTGATAATGGATTCAATGTATTGCATGAAGGTGAGGCAGTAGGAGTATGTTTATGTTGAACGTGTAAAAATCAGTGATACTTTTGGACAATATTGCCATAAATCCTCCAAAATATAGATGATGACTTCCGAGGAACCAAGGATAAAACAACATAACGGGCCATGCAGATAGCAGACTGCATCCTCTTTAAAGGTGAGAAGAATCCTGTCATAGTCATTTGTTTCAAATGATCAGAGGTGTTGTAAAAATATTTGTAAATACACCTACTTAGATCCTTTAAACTGGGGATTGATTGGAAGAATATTTATAGAATTTTTTTGGTCTTGTAGTCAGCACTGCAGGCTTCTGGATTGTGATAGCTTCAAGGGTTTTGAACTCTGAGAGATTTAAAACAATTGACCAGGTTTTGCACCATCAGCATCCTGTAATTTGTATTGATTCATAATATGTTTTATTGGACAGTTTAATCTATTGCCATATTGGTCTTTTTGCATTATCATCACTTTGCATTTAATTAATATTTTACATTTTGTCATATTGAAAAGCTTTTCTAATCATTTCAACTATTATTTTTGACACATCTAATAATGTTATAACTAGGTTTATAGATAGATACTTCCCTGCTTGTCAAGAGCTTGGTGCTATTTTGTTGATGGGTAATTATTCAATGCCTGTTAACAATTTATATTGCTACTGAATATTTCCCTGTTAACTGATTTATAAGTCCTTGGGCTGTAGTTTGAAGGGACATGCTATTTAAAAAGTTGTAAAGTGCAGTGGTTTTAATCACAAATAATAACTTAGGAGTCGGACTGTGGGGGCGCAGCAAGCCAGCAGCCCTGTCAGCAGCGTGTCTGTTTTTTATGTTTTAATGTATGGTTTTAATATTTCTTGGTGTGTCTTGTGTGGGGGGTGGTGTGGGGGGGTAAGGGGGAAACCATTTTGGTCGCCTCCTCCACGGAGAGGCGACTTTTTCCATGTCGCCGCCCCCGTGGCCTAACAGCAAGGACCGGGGCTCGCCGGAGGGCAGCGCTCGGTTCGCTGGCCCGCGGCAGCCTGAAGCCTGAAGCCGCAGTCTGCAGAGCTCCGGCCAGTGCGCCGTCCGCAGCCTGGGATCCCTCGTGGGGGACCCGGGAGAAGAAGAAGCTCCCACCGCTGGTCCGCGGCGACGACTTACCATCAGGAGCGGGGTCCCTCGCCGGGGATCCCTGGAGGGGTGCTTCGACTGCCGGCCCTGCGGTCTGCGGTGCTTCTGGCTGTGGCACGAACTTTAAATCTCCGACCGCCGGCCTGCGGCCTACACCATCTTGAAGCCACGGTCTCTGGTGGTGGAGGCACCGATTCAGGAGTTACCTGGACTTTTTACCTTGACAGAACATCTGGACGCCCGCAGCGACGGCTGCGGAGGGTTGAGGTCCCGACCACGGGGGAAAATGGAGGAGGACTGGCCAATTTTTGTGCCTTCCACCACAGTGATAAATGCTGTGGTGGATGTTTGTGTTAGATTTTTATTGTGTGTTTGTGTGTTCTTTTTCATTGTACCGCTGCTGGCAAATTCATTTCACTTGCACTTTATGTGCAATGTGACGAATAAAACTGATTGGTGATTGTTGTATTGTTGAGTCTGAAGAAGGGTCTCGACCGAAAACGTCACCTACAGTATTCCTTTTCTCCAGAGATGCTGTCTGATTACTGAGTCGGAATTGAGTTACTCCAGTTTCTTGTGCATATTGTTTCCATATCCAGCTCTATTTGGCTAATAGAAGTTATTAGCAAGAGCATTCAGGGCTATTTAAAGTTCTCTGATGTCAAATAAGTAGTGAACAAACATTGACATCATGATTCGCTACACTTCAAGTGTTGGTGTCACTTTGCAAAATGAGTTAAATATAGTGATGTTATTTTATATTGTCATTCTGTTATTTTCTACCTGAGGAGAATTGTGCATTTCCTTTTTTAAGAAAACTGTACAGCAGCCAAGGCCTTGCAATAAAGAAGCAAATTGATTCATCCATTTTATTGACCAGTAATAGATTGAAGAGATGACAGTAGTTGGAATCATACTTGACATAATATTGCAGGCATTTATAAGAATTGACTGATGAAGGAGAATGCACAGACAAAAGTATAACAGGGAACACTTTGAACATTTAGAGAAACCTAAGTGCTCCCAAACAGTGGTAGAAACGAGGAACTGCAGATAGTGGTTTACAAAAAAAGACATAAAGTGGGTCAGGCAGCATCTCTCAAGAACATGGAAAGGTAGTGTTTTGGATGGGGATCCTTCTTCGAACTGATAGCGAGGGGAGGGGTGGGAAGAAAGTTGAAAGAGAGGAGGGGAAAGACATAGCCTGGCAAGTAATGGATGGATACAGGCGAGGGAGAGGTTTGATAGGCAAAAGGCCAGAGTTGAAAAGCCAAAGGGTGTGTGACAAAAAGAAGTGAAGGGTTGGGAATTGTGTAGTTAGAAGAGAGAATGTAGGTGGAAAGGAAGGGAGTGGGGCGAGAAATAGATGCAAGTCGAGATGGGGTACAGAGGAGAGAAACAGATTCACAACTCTCTGTGTAAAAATTGTCCCTAGTGTGTATAGGGTAATATTAGTGTGCGGAGATCGCTGGTCGGTGCGGACTCAGTGGGCCGAATTTCCACGCTGTATCACAAAACTAAACTAAAACTAAACGTCCCCTTCAGTATTTTTGCTGCATTTTTAAACAATAATCATTGGTTAATGAAACATGACTCTTGGTGGCATTATTCATTTAGGACTCAGATAATGGTTTATTTTATCCTTTATGTTATTTTTCTGTTTAATAAATGAATGTATAAATTAATAGAGACCAGCATAAAGAAACAAGAAGCAAGGAAAGTTTAAGAACAATACCAAAACTTATTTTTATAGGAAAATGTAGCTTTCACCTCATTTAAGCATCATTTCTGCACAATGAGCACAGCATGTTTAGGAATCTGCAAACTCAGAAACATTTACATTTTAAAAGTGACATTTGGCAATAAAACACATTCACAGACATCGAGGAAACAGGAAAAATCACAAAGAGCATATTTTAAAAGAAAACTCATTCAAGATATGTATTGTAGCTTCACAATGTGATGTTGGTTTCAGCTACATCCGCAAATCTGCTTGCAATGTGAAGTCACCATCCAAACAAGCATGACTGGTGGTCAAAGCACTTGAGAAGAGGGACAGTGAAGGACAGTGATGTGTAGAATAGAGGCTGTCCCTTCTTCATTCCCGTTTGTGTTCATGTTGCTTGCAAGCTCTTCGGCCATTTCTCTTCACCTCATTATGACTGGGTTGTGGCCATTAGTCACTTCATTGGATATAGAAAGATAGAAACATAGAAAATAGGTGCAGGAGTAGGCCATTCGGCCCTTCGAGCCGGCACCACGATTCAATATGATCATGGCTGATCATCCAACTCAGTATCCTGTACCTGCCTTCTCTCCATACACCCTGATCCCTTTAGCCACAAGGGGCCACATCTAACTCCCTCTTAAATATAGCCAATAAACTGGCCTCAACTGCCTTCTGTGGCAGAGAATTCCACAGATTCACCACTCTCTGTGTAAAAAATGATTTTCTCATCTCGATCCTAAAAATTTTTTCTTACAGCACCATTTGGAAACTGAGTTGGCCTGCCATTTAATCCAACAGTTTCTGAGGAGAAAATATATTCACATACCAAACCTAATGAAAGTTAATTTGTAGAAAGTAACCAATATCTAAAATATGTGTTTAAACAGAAAATAAAATTGATCGTATTAAATGTATGTGCATGGACACTTATGGGATTGAAATAGCCAAACTAATCTTCACACCATTTAAATTATCCTCAGCTTAGTCCTACGAGGACTGTAAGGCCAGAGACACAGGTTCAATCCTGACTACAGGTGCTGTCTGTATGGAGTTTGTGCGTTCTTCCTGTGTTAAAGTGGGTTTTCTCCATGTGCTTCAGTTTCCTCTCATACTCCAAAAACGTACGTGTAAGTAGATTACTTGTCTTTGGTAAAATTACGCGCGACTGTAAGGCAGCAACTCTACCGCTGCGCCACTGGGTCCTGAAAGACACAATCTCCACATGTATAGTGGTGGTTAAAAGGAACAAGCTGCCAGATGAAGGGATGGCACAATTATAAATGTATAAATCACATTCAGGAAAGTTTATGGATAGGAACATAGAAACATAGAATATAGGTGCACGAGGAGGCCATTCGGCCCTTCGAGCCAGCACCATGATTGTGATCATGGCTGATCGTCCCCAATCAATAACCCGTGCCTGCCTTCTCCCCATATCCCTTGATACCACTAGCCCCTAGAGCTCTATCTAACTTTCTCTTAAATCCATCCAGTGATTTTGCCTCCACTGCCCTCTGTGGCAGGGAATTCCACAAATTCACGACTCTCTGGGTGAAAAGATTTTTCTCACCTCAGTCTTAAATGGCCTCCCCTTTATTCTAAGACTGTGGCCTCTGGTTCTGGACTCGCCCAACATTGTTTGAAGGTTTATGGATAATAAGCAGATTCAAGAAGGGCATCATCTTGGTCAACATGGATGAATTGGGCCGAATAGCTTGCTTCCATGATGTATAATGATGTGACTATAACTGTAAGAAACTGCCTTAATTGTCACATATGAAAAATGGATGGATTTTATTGCTCAATCTTGCTTAACTTCTATCTTTCCTCTTATGTAAATATATTCCTATTCATAGAGCCAAGCTAAGCAGTAACAAAACTACGAGTAAATACAGCAACATAAACTCTTAGCACAATCTGTAATTGTCAGTCCATTTGGCCATTCTGTAGTGTTCATTACAAGTGGTGCCAGTCACATAGTGAGTAAGGTCTGAATTAGTCTCCAGTGTGACAGGCAAAATATCACTTGCTGCCACGTTCCACAAGCTCTGTCACATAATGTACACAGCCTCCAAACAGCCAATTTGCCGCTTTCCTTGCACAGCTACGAAAACAATTCAATCTATATTAAAAAAAACTCACAGCTATAACTGCAAAAATTGTGTTCCCTAAATATTTTTCAAATGGAATATAGAAATAAGATTTATATGGTTATAATTTTAGGTCTTTATTGCGCTGTGATGATTCAGTAATTTCTTTGACCTTCAGGGATATTTTTCTTTAGAGTTTTCAATGTGTGACAAGCAAAAGTCCTGATGTGACATATGTTGTTACCTGGCAATAGGAAAGTGGTGAAAGCAATAGAGAAGGTTTGACGTTTGTAGAGGCTTTTTGACATTCAATTGATCATCTGATTAAATGGTGCCAGAACAACAATCTTGCTCTCAAAATTAGCAAGATGAGCAAGGACCTGATTGTGCAGAGAGTCATCAGCTTTCAGTTCCTGGAGATCTGTTTTGGGCCAGCTTTGTAATTGCAAAGAAAGCTCATGAATGCCACTTATTCCCTAGATTGATTGATAAGATGCAGGATGGTGGCAAATACTCCATTCATCTCCATCGAACCAGGTGTACGGTAGAGTATACACACTTGTGGCACCACGACTTGGTTCAGCAACTCGAAGACACAGGACTGAGGGATGCTTCAGACAATGCTAGACATTTCTCAGTCTATCTCAAGTACTGATCTCTCCGCCATCAAAGGAATCCCCAGGAGGAGCTGCCACAAAATGGCAGCTAATATTATCAAAGACCCTCACCTCCTACTCCACACTTTTATCTCACTACTGTCATCAGGAAGTTGGCACAGGGAACCATGATATCCAAGTTCAAGAACAACTTCTTCTTTATTAACAATCAAACTCTTGGCTCTTGAACGCTAGACAACACTAACCTCTCCCTCAGCAACTAGGATATACGATGGCCTTTGTTTTGGTTAAACTATTACGGTCTGATTATTATTAACTGCTCATTAATGTATTATACTGTTGATTATTGTGTATGGTGTACTTATTTGTATATTAATTGTGTTAATTGGTCTGTAAAGCTGCAGCAGGTATGAATTTAATTGTTCTATTGCTGATATATATGGCAATTAAACTCCCTTGACTTAATGTATCTTCTGATTTAGTTAAAATGTGTGCAGATATATTTTACATGATGTTAAGTGTGCCATGATAATCATTCAGGATTTTTTATTAATTAAGAATGATTAGTATTAATGCATTTAACAATTAATGTTGTTTGGGGAAGTATGTTGTCTTATTTTCAAAATACCCACAAATGCTGGATATATCTTATTCTGCCTTTGTGGTAATGTTCTAACTATTTGTATTTGTAACATCGCTTCTCCTTATTACAATAATAAGCAGAACCAAAATGCTTCCATTTTAGATTCATATGTGCTTTGGCTTTGTAAACAGCTAGACAATGAATTATATTGAACTCAATTGATGAGCCTGAAATTGGATATCCTGTCTCCTTTATGAACTCTGCCTATTCTTCATTGAATGAAATTCAAATAAGTTTCCTACTGGTATTTTCAAACTAATTTTGAACTAGTTGTTATAGTCAGCATTTGACTTTCTTCCAGAGAGAAAATAGACAGATTCACAATTGTCTCCTTGATCCAATAATTCCATATCTTGTCATTTTATTGTTTGGTTATTTTGGGAACATTTTAATGCATTCATACACAGTTTCACTGTTCTATTAAGTACATGCTGTGCTTGCATAGATTTGAATATCAGGAAACACTGCATGAGCTTTTCAATACGGTTTGAGAGGAGTGTTATTCTTGCATTCAGTAAGATAAAAATAGTAGTATTCCCTGTAATGCTTAAAAGTTTTTCATCAAATTAACTAACTGCTCTATTATACCCATGAATAGTTATAAAATAGTAAGATTAAACGAGAACTTACCAGTTTGAAGTTTGATCTGTATTTTACGAGGAGTTACGATGAGGGATTACGTGAAGAGCCTGCTCAGCACGCATGCGCGGCATACTTCAAAGCAGCGGTGTGGAATCACAGATAGACACAGTTATTGAAATAAACATAGTAAAGAAAAGAAGACATCAGTTATCAGTTTGACCCATATTATTGAGGGTGGGAGCAGAGGGCACGTAATCCCTCATCGTAACTCCTCATTAAATACAGATCAAACTTCAATGGTAAATTCTCGTTTAATCTAACTATTTTACTTCAGAGTCACGTGAGTGACTACGTGAAGATTTTAAAGCTCTGTGATTTCAAACCGTGTAACAGTTATTACTTCACTCACTGCCGAAGTCCTTGAGGGAGGAAGTGTGTTATCGTAATCAACCAATGAATCTGTTTGTAGAAAAACACAATGGTATTTTTTTTAACAATAACAACAAAGAAATTAAATTGCTCCCCTGGGCTTAAATTAAATATTTGCAGTCTGTAAAAAAATTTCTGCAAATAAAGCAGGTTTTGCCAACGGTTTATTATAAAAAGTTCTGAACGTTCTTTTCCCCCACCATCCTGCTGTAGCCAGGATGTGATCTATAGGCACGTCCATTCTTTTGGCCGTCGACGTGGATGCTGCCCTGGTGGAGTGAGATTTGTACATGTTAGTGTTTATCCCAGCAGCTTTTAGCACCTGCTTGAGCCATCTCGAAATGGTTTGGCTCGTCACCCGACCATAAGGTTTTTTATGACTGACCCATAAGGCTTTTTTACTCCCTCGAATATTTTTGGTTGAGTCTATGTAGGACAGTAGATGGGTCATGGCACATAACCGTGGTTCTGGCGGGTAAGCCCGGAATTCCACGACTGGATTAGGTGTTCCTGGTCTGCTCTGTTTGATCAGTCCCTGGATAATGAAAGAGATCTGGTCTGGAGCTGTGATCATGTTGTCCAGTCGCAATAGGTGTAGTGACTGGACCCTCTGTGCAGATACAAGTGCCATCAACATGAGTGTTTTGAGCGTAGATTGTTCCAGTTTGAGGGATCTGGCTGGTGGCCATCCCCTGAGGTATGTCAGGACCACACTGACATCCCATATATGGGTGTACCTTGGTCTAGGGGGGTTAGAGTTGTAAATACCCTTCATTAGTTTGACCACCAGCGGGTGGGACCCCATGGCCTGTTGTCGTGGAGCTTGTTTTAAATAGACAGACAGGGCACTTCTAGCTGTGTTGATGGCACTGTAGCTGAGTCCTTCATCGTGGTGAAGGTTCGCCAGGAATTCCAGTACGTTGGTAACTGTAGCGGTTGAGTAGGTGGTCCCTGTATCCAAGCAGTACTTCTCCCACTTTTTGATGCTGGACAAGTACTGTTTTCTAGTGGATGTTCGGAGGAATGTTGTGGAGTAATGGGAACCATGGCTGTGTAGGCCAGTCGGGTACTATCAAAATACCTGAAGCAGAGTCCATTGGTATTGTGCGTAGTACTCGGCTGATGAGGCAGAAGGGAGGAAATGCATAGAAGAAGAAATTTCCCCAATCCAGCGCGAACGCATCTACCGCTGCTGCCTCAGGGTCTGGTTCCCAAGCGACATACATAGGCACCTGGTGATTTAGCCTTAATGCAAATAAGTCGATATCTGGCGTGCCATTTTGTTTAATAATATTTGCAAATACTTTGGGGTTTAACATCCATTCGATGTTGTCATTAAATTTGCATGACCTGGTGTCTGCCACTGTATTTAGCTTACCTGGCAGGTAAGTTGCTGATAGCCAAATATGTCTTTCGACACACCATTGCCAAATTGTGTTGACCAATTTGTTGCATGATATCGATTTTATGCCGCCCATAAGGTTAATGTAGGCCACCACCATAGTATTATCTATTTGTAACCGTACATGCAAGTGATGCATATTGGATGCATATGCTTTTAAACCATAAAAGGCACCCAACATCTCTAGATAGTAAATGCCCAGTGTAAGTAGTAATGATGACTCTAGGTTAGTCCGTCTACCACTTGTGCTGGATATGGAGTTAGTCGCTCCCCAGCCTTGAGCACTGGCATCTGTTTGGATAACTAAAGTAGGGTTAATGGTGATGACAGGGCTGAAACTATGCCAAACGTTTTCTGCCTACCACTGTAGTTCTGATATTGCTTCAGTGGGTAATTTCATGATCCGGTCATAATGACCTGCATGTCGTTTTAGTGCCTGTACCTTTGCTCTTTGTAAGTTTTGATAGTGCAAATTCTGTAATAGGTCCAAATTGTGTAGCTGGAAATGCTGCTACCATTTCCCCAATTACTCTTGCTACTTGTCGAATAGTTGGTCGCTCGTTGACCATTGAATTGTTGAATGATTGTGCCAATTCAGTTGTTTTGTCTTTTGGCAAAGTCACAGACATGCGGGCTGAGTTAATTGTGAAGCCCAAGTAGTCCATGGTTGTGGATGGCTTCAACTTAAATTTATGTGGATGTAAGACAAATCCCAAGGTTTTGAACAACTGTTTGGTAGCTGTTACAGCTGATATGCCAATTCCATGGTCTTGCCTACTATTAAGATATCATCAAGATATGCCATGACCATATGTTTTTGTCTTATTAATATTGCCAGGGCTGGTTTTAGTGTCTTGGTGAATAATCTTGGGGCTGATGTTAACATAGAAACATAGAAACATAGAAATTAGGTGCAGGAGTAGGCCATTCGGCCCTTCGAGTCTGCACCGCCATTCAATATGATCATGGCTGATCATCCAACTCAGTATCCCGTACCTGCCTTCTCTCCATACCCTCTGATCCCCTTAGCCACAAGGGCCACATCTAACTCCCTCTTAAATATAGCCAATGAACTGGCCTCGACTACCCTCTGTGGCAGAGAATTCCAGAGATTCACCACTCTCTGTGTGAAAAAAGTTCTTCTCATCTCGGTTTTAAAGGATTTCCCCCTTATCCTTAAGCTGTGACCCCTTGTCCTGGACTTCCCCAACATCGGGAGCAATCTTCCTGCATCTAGCCTGTCCAACCCCTTAAGAATTTTATAAGTTTCTATAAGATTCCCTCTCAATCTCCTAAATTCTAGAGAGTATAAACCAAGTCTATCCAGTCTTTCTTCATAAGACAGTCCTGACATCCCAGGAATCAGTCTGGTGAACCTTCTCTGCACCTCCTCTATGGCAATAATGTCCTTCCTCAGATTTGGAGACCAAAACTGTAACCATCGGGTAATGCTTTAAACTGCCATAGCTGCCCCATTCAGGTACATTTCAGGTATCTGCGATGATCCTTGTGAATGGGTACTGAATAGTAAGCATCTTTGAGGTCAATGCTTGCCATGAAGTATCCTTTTCTTAAACAGGTGTAATCTCCCCCTAGTTAGTATTGCGCCCATACTTTCTATATGCTGGTAGGAACCAGACCCTCCTACCTCCATAGTTATGGGTGTTTCTTCTGTCTCTTCCCAGACCAGCGAGTCTTGCGTGTTTCTGACGTGGCGGTGATGTTTGGGGGTGGCGCATTTTCCATCTGGGCCTTGGTGTAAAAATGACTTCAGGTGGTGATATGCGGACCCCGAGCTTTCACCAGTCCCATAAAGTAGACGTCGACTGGTGGACGCGATGGGGTGCTGCCGCTTGGGTATTGTTGTTTTGGGTTTGCTCGTCCCGGGGCCTGCCCTCATGAGACCGAAAGTTTTTTAGAGGCCTCTTCCATATCCTTTACTTTTTTCGTGAGGTCTTTGCCAATGAACAGTGTGTCTGGCTCAGTGGCTGGGGTTTTGCACAACCCCGCGAATTTTGAATTTAGGGCAGGTCTTATAATTTCTTTACGGATGCTAATTTATCTCGAACTGCGTGTTGCACAACAGCGCGAGAGTTGGTTTGTGGTCATCTACGCATTGTCCACAGAACGAGCAAATGATGTGATGGCTGACGTCAGGAGCCTGAGGATCCGCTGCAGTTTCAGCTCTTGGTTCTGAATATTTGTCCCGACGTGCCCCCAGATTTGGCTGTTGACAGCCGGCACTTTGAGGGACTCACAATTTTTTGGAGCTGTGTACAATTCTAAGGCCTCATTAACCACCTGCTCCTGTAGGGGCCTGTTGGAGAGGTGGTTAATGCTGGCCGCTAGTTTAGGCTCTAATGGTCTTCCTGCACGTGGGGCTGCCACGTAGCGGTCCACCACACCCAGCAGCTCTTCCTGGTCCTGCACCCCTTGCATACTCCCGACTTCTTCAGCCAGCGTCCCCTCTTCCTGACCAGCCCAGTCCTGGTCGCCAAAGCTGCCCTCAGGTGAGGAGGAAGCGATGGCCAGTGCACAAGGCACTGTGGAGGGAGTGCCTGAACTCCCCCTGCGAGACTGCTCCTCACGCAGCACGTCTCGATGGAGCACCTGCTCCAGGAGCCGCTCCAAGCGGCTCAGGTGGCTGTCTTTCCCCTGAACGGGTGGTGAGACGTCCCCGTCCGACGAGTCGGAAAACCACCGGCCGGATGCTCTTCCTGGTGGCTATACAACCAGTCCGCTGCTCAGGCGCTAGCGGGACTGGCCTCGGCCCGGTGTCGGGGATGGCGGAGCGCCGGGTATTTTCGATGGCCAGTGCACAAGGCACTGTGGAGGGAGTGCCTGAACTCCCCCTGCAAGAGCGCCCCTCACGGAGCGCGTCTCGCTGGAGCACCTGCTCCAGGAGCCGCTCTAAGCGGCTCAGGCGGCTGTCTCTCCCCCGTGCGGGTGGAGAGACGTCCCCGTCCGACAAGTCGGAAGCCACCGGCTGGATGCTCTTCCTGGTGGCTATTCAACCAGTCCGCTGCTCAGGGGCTAGCGGGACTGGTCTCGGCACGGTGTCGGGGATGGCGGAGCGCCCGGTAAGCGGTCTTACCGCCTGTTGCTGCCCCCCCCAGATGGAACGCTCCTCCGTTGGAGTCAAGCGGGGGACAGGTTTGTTCAGGAGCCTTTGTTCTCTGCCTGTAAAAACAAAGCAAAGGCTCTCCTGTGAAAGAAACCCGACCTCAGGGTACTTACCTGACGGTCCGTTCTTTCAAACTGTAGCGGGAGCGCCTGACTCCCGATGCGGCCGCTGTTGCACTGCTGAACGCAATGCCGCGCATGCGTGCTGAGCGGGCTCTTCACGTAGTCACTCACGTGACTCCGAAGTAAAATTGTCAGTTGGCTTTTCACTAAACCATGTTGCCACATGGGGTTGTGGGCAGGGCTAGATTTAAAAATTATTGGCCCCATGCAGAAGCCATCGAACAACCTGGTGTAATTGCCATAGCTACTTTGCAGAGGAAACCAGATACCGTACATGACTGATAGAGAAAGAAATAGAAAAGGGATTACTAACAGGGTGGGAAATAGGTGGGAGGAGGGCAGTTAGGAGCACACCTAATATTATGCCCCAGCTGGCCATTTATATTCCTGTTAAATCTTGCCACTACTGTAGTTTTATTCACACTATTGGCAATACTGAGGAGCTCCTTAAGCTGGTCAGAAAATTACATGTTTTATGTTTCTGAACAATGATGGTGCTTTGTTGGCAATAGCGATCTCATGACTTTTCTGATTTTCATTGAGTTAATTGAAGTTCCTTGCTGCTGATAGAAAATGAAGGTACAACCAGCTATTTTATTTAAGTCATTAATCAATCTGTCCAAATGATTTTTCAAAAAATATGTTCCTTGCCCAAATGCTCAGAAACAAACAGAAATAAGGACCTATGCCGCAAAATATTAACGCTGCTGGTTTGGTTGTTTTCACATAGAACAGTACTGCACAGGAACATGCCCTTCACCTTACAATGACTGTGTCGAACATGATGCCAAGATAAGCCAACCATTTGCCTGCACATGATCCATATCACCCCATTCCTTGCACAGCCATGTGTCTATCCAAAAGCCCTTTAAATGCCGCTATCATATCTGCCAGCTTCACCACCCCTGGCACCACTATCCAGGCACCTAACATCTTCTATGTAAAAAACATACATTGCCATCTCCTTAACTGGTCAAAAAGATGGAGCCAGTAGGTAGCAACAGAACAAAACATTGACCAGCATTTATAACAAAAATAATGGTACCTTGTTACTAATCCATATAATAGAACTTTTCTTTTGCAGCCAGGAAGTGTTACCGCATGATTTATTATTTTTTAATAATTTACCTAAACCTGGCACAAACTGAAACACATTACCAGCCTCCCATGAGCCTCACTATGTTATTGTATTAGTGCCGTAACAGTGAATTCACATGAATTTGCCATTTCACAGTGTAAACTTTCCCTTAATAGGGTCATTTATCCATCCAATTGCCACCTGTGTTAAATGAGATATAATCATCAATTAATGCTAATTGTCTCACAAATGCCAAATAAAACAGAGAACCAAAATAAATGTGAAACCGGAGAAATGATGGAAGAAAACGAAACCTTCATACAGAAAGAAAAAAAATGTATTATGGAATACTATCAATTGAAATAATTAAAAAAGCAACAGAGCACAGATAGGAGACTGCTTTTTGTAGAAAGGAACTGCAGATGCTGGTTTAAACCAAAGAGAGACAGGAAAAGCTGGAGTAACTCAGTGGGACAGGCAGCATCTCTGGAGAGAAAGAGTGTGTGAAGAAAGGTCGAGACCCTTCTTCAGATTGCTTTATTGGATGTGAGTATGGCTGATGGGAAATAGACAATTAACTGACTGGCAAAACTGGAAATATCTGAAGAGGGACGAGGAACATCATCAAATTTGATCTTCTGTGCATTTCTGCAAAATATCCATGTTGGCATCACATGTTTTTTGTTCATGGGTTTCATAAATTAAAAAAAACTGTTGGAGGAGCTCAGCTGGTCAGGAAGCATCAGTTGAGAGAAATGGACAGATGATAATTTGTGTTAGAATCCCTCTCCAGGACTGGAGTGGAGGGGAAATAGCTGGTAGACAGAGGTGACAGGAAGGGGTGAGGCAAGAGTGATAGGTGGATTCAGTGAAGGAGGAGTTGAACCTTCCTCTGGATCTACATTCTGGCCTACAACCAGAGGGTTCCTTCCACATCAGGTTCCACCATCTGCAGCTGTTTGTCTTGTCAACATCGCCTCCAACCTTTGTAACTATCTCAAACCTACTCTGCCCCACCTGACTCTTCTGCCATTGAACCCTTCCTTACTAGATCCACCTATCACTTACCAGGTCTTGTACAGGTTTGTAGGTTCATTGGCTTAGTGTGAATGTAAAATTGTCCCTAGTGTGTGTAGGGTAATATTAGTGTGCGGAGATTGCTGGTCGGTGCGGACTCAGTGGGCCGAATTTCCGCCCTGTATCACAAAACTAAACTAAAACTAAACGTCCCCTTCAGTATTTTTGCTGCCTTTTTAAACAATAAAGTTAATTGGTTAAGGAAACACGACTCTTGGTAACATTATTCATTTAGGACTCAGATATTGGTTTATTTTATCAATATGTTCTTTTTCTGTTTAATAAATTAAGGTATAAATTAATAGAGACCAGCATAAAGAAACAAGAAGTAGGGAAAGTTTAAGAACAATACCAAAACTTATATTGATAGGAAAATACAGATTTCACCTCATTTAAGCATCATTTCTGCACAATGAGCACAGCATGTTTAGGAATCTGCAAACTCAGAAACATTTAAATTTAAAAGTGACATTTGGCAATAAAACACATTCACAGACATCGAGAAAACAGGAAAAATCACAAAGAACATATTTTAAAAGAAAACTCATTCAAGATATGTATTGTAGCTTCACAATGTGATGTTGGTTTCGGCTACATCCGCAAACCTGCTTGCAATGTGAAGTCACCATCCAAACAAGTATGACTGGTGGTCAAAGCACTTGAGAAGAGGGACCGTGAGGGACAGTAATGTGTAGAATAGAGGCTGTCTCTTCTTCACTCCCGTTTGTGTTCATAGAAATTAGGTGCAGGAGTAGGCCATTCGGCCCTTCGAGCCTGCACCGCCATTCAATATGATCATGGCTGATCATCCAACTCAGTTCATGTTGCTTGCAAGCTCTTCGGCCATTTCTCTTCACCTCATTATGACTGGGTTGTGGCCATTAGTCACTTTATTAGATATAGAAACATAGAAACATAGAAAAATAGGTGCAGGAGTAGGCCATTTGGCCCTTTGAGCCAGCATCACCATTCAATATGATCATGGCTGATCATCTAAAATCAGTATCCCATTCCTGCATTTTCCCTATATCCCTTGATTCATTTAGCCCTAAGAGCTAAATCTAACTTTCTCTTGAAAACATCCAGTGAATTGGCCTCCACTGCCTTCTGTGGCAGAGAATTCCACAGATTCACAACTCTCTGGGTCACGTTTTTCCTCATCTCAGTCTTAAATGGTAATTCACATATCACTGTACCTAAATTGGTACATTGACAATAAAAGCCTTTGAAATGGCCTACCACTTACTCTTAAACTGTGACCCCTGGTTCTGGACCCCCAACATCGGGAACATTTTTCCTGCATCTACCCTGTCCAAAGAATTTTATATGTTTCTATAAGATACCCACTCATCCTTCAAAATTCCAGTGAATACAAGCCCAGTTGACCCATTCTTTCATCATATGTCAGTCCTGCCATCCCGGAGTTAACCTGGTGAACCTATGTTGCACTTCCTCAATAACAATAATGTCCTTCCTCTAATTAGGAGACCAAAATTGCACATAATACTCCAGGTGTGATCTCACCAGGACCCTGTAGAACTGCAGTAGGACCCTCTTGCTCCTAAACTCAAATCCTTTCTCAATGAAGGCCAACATGCCATTAGCTTTCTTCACTGCCTGCTGTACCTGCATGCTTACTTTCAGTGACTGATGTACAAGCACACCCAGGTCTCATTCCACCTTCCCTTTTCCGAATCTGACACCATTCAGATAATAATCTGCCTTCCTGTTCTTGCCACAAAAGTGGATAACCTCACATTTATCAACATACTGCATCTGCCATGCATCTGCCCACTCACCCAACCTATCCAAGTCACCCTACAGCCTCATAGCATCCTCAGCGCAACTCACACTGCCACCCAGCTTTGTGTCATCCGCAAACTTTGAGATGTCACATTTAATTCCCTCATCTAAATCGTTAATGTATATTGTAAATACCTGGGATCCCAGCACTGAGCCTTGTGGCACCCCACTAGTCACTGCCTACCATTCTGAAAAGGACCCGTTAATTCCTACTCTTTGCTTCCTGTCTGCCAACCAGTTCTCTATCCCTGTCAATACCCTACCTCCAATACCATGTGCTCTAATTTTGCACACTAATCTATTGTGTGGAACCTTGTCAAAGGCTTTTTGAAAATCCAGACATACCACATCCACTAGTCTCCCTTATCCATTCTGCTTGTTACAGCCTCTAAAAATTCCAGAAGATTAGTCAAACATGATTTCCCCTTCATAAATCCATGCTGACTTTGACCGATCCTGTCACTGCATTCCAAATGCGCTGCAATAACATCTTTAACAATGGACTCGAGCATCTTCCCTAAGGCTAACTGGTCTATAATCCTCCGTTTTCTCTCTCCCTCCTTTCTTAAAAATTGGCTACCCTCCACAGGAACTGTTCCAGAGTCGAGAGAACATTGGAAAACCATCGACGATTTCTAGGGCCTCCTCCATGAGTACTCTGGGAAGCAGACCATCAGGCCCTGGGATTTATCTGCCTTCAGTCCCAACAGTTTACCTAACACCATTTCCTGACTAATGTGGATTCCCTTCAGTTCCTCCCGCCCACTAGGTCCTCGGTCCCTTATTATTTCTGGGAGATTGTTTGTGTCTTCATTAGTGAAGACAGAACCAAAGTAATAATTTAACCGTTCTACCATTTCTTTGTTTCCCATTATATATTCACCTTTCTCTGATTGTAAGGGGCCTACATTTGTCTTCATTAATCTTTTCCTTTTTACATATTTAAAGAAGCTTTTAGAGTCAGTTTTTATATTCCTCACTAGCTTTCTTCCATGCTCTTCCCCCCCCCCTCTTAATTACCCCTTTGTCCTCCTCTGTTGAGTTCTAAATTTCTCCCAGTAGACAAAAAATTCTGGAGAAACACAGCGGGCGAAGCAGCATCTATGGAGAGAAGGAATAGGTGACGTTTTGGGTCGAGACTCTTCTTTAGACTGATGTCGGGGGGGGGGGGGGGGAAACATTACATTTTGGATTCTAGGTATTCTTTAATTTATAAATGTTTGAAATGGTAGAGCTACCTGGGTAAACGGTAGGGTTAAATCCTAACCATGGGTGCCGCACGACCTGCATGGGTTTTCTCTGCAAACTTCGGTTTCCTCCTACACTCCAATGAAGTACAGGTTTGTAGGTTAATTGGCTTGGTATAATTGTATAAATGTAAAATTATCCCTAGTGTATGTAGTGACATAGTGTTAATGTGTGGGGATTGCTGGTCGGTGAGGACTCGGTGGGCCGAAGGGCCTGTTTCCACACTGTATCTTTAAAGTAAACTAAACTAAATACCACCTGATGCTTTGGGGTACATATCTTTGATTTGTGGATCTATTCTTGTACGTCTCTGATTAACGAATCGACTTTACACACTAACGAATATTGCACATGGGAATACACGATACTGAAATACCCAAAATGGATGAAGCCGAAATGTGTAAGAAAGAACTGCAGATACTGGTTTAAATCAAAGAGAGACACAAAATGCTGGAGTAACTCAGCGGGACAGGCAGCATCTTTGGAAAAAAGGAATGGGTGATGTTTCGGGTCGAGTCTTACTAAGAAAATAGAACAGGGGTGGGGAACCAGGCCAAGAAGTGTGGCCTTTTAAATGAATCCAAAATTTGTAGAACAAATCCTTTTATTTTTATTAATATGTTTTTGTTCGTCTTTTACTATTTGTATTTTAATCTTAAAATGAACGTATTTAAAATACCAAAGAGTAAAAGAAGATTCAACAAAATAATCCTCCCCGACTGACGGCCACAATTAAAACATTAGTAAATCATGCGGGCTATTTTAACACCTGTTATGCTCATGATTTAGTTCTAATGCGACTCTAGAATGTACGCTAACCTCCCTGCCTAACTGGCGCCACCACCGCCTGAGTGGTTGACGAGGGAAATGTCGGGGAGAGTCCGCTGGCCGTCCAGTCTTTAGTATTATCAACTTTTGATGGCGGTGCACGTGGCTTTCCGTTTGAAGTTGAATTTGAGAATAGCTAAACAGCGTATTTGTTTGACTGTATTTTTTTTATTCTGTCTGTTTAGCAGCCCATCATGTCACAAAACTTTACAAAATAATGTACATTTTGAAGTATATCTAATTGAAATTTCTTGGATGCGGCCTTATTAGATACAGCTAACTTAATGCGGCATTCCAAGTTCCCCACCCCTGAAATAGAACATAAAAATGCATAGCACAGCACAGGAACAAGCCCTGCAGCCCCCAATGTCTGTGCAGAACAGGATGCCTAGTTAAACTAATCTCATCTGCCTACACCTGATCTACACCGCTCCATTCCCAGCATATCCATGTCCCCATCTAAAACTCTCTTTATGCCACTATCATATCTGCCTCCATCACTATCCCAGCAACATGTTCCAGGCACCCACCACTCTGTGTTAAAACCTGCACCAAACATCTCCTTTAAATGTTGCCCCTCTCAACTTAAAGCTATGCCTTCTAGCCTTTCACTTTTCCGCCCTGGGGATAAAAAAGATTCTGACTATGAATTGATAATTTTTTGCTTGGCAAAACATTCTTAGAACTTTTCTACAATTTCAGTAAACTATTTAAAATATACCTTCCAAGGATTTTTACAGTCTAAATAGTTGGATCAAATAGTCATTCATCTTCTGATTTCTGAAGTGTTTTCTGAGAGTGAAACAGGGAACTTCAGAAACTTCTGTCACTCTTTCTTTGCTTTTCCGTGATGAAGAGCTGTTGCTTTTTCTTGTCAAACTTCAGAAGTCAGAGGAGTAATGACTATTTGATCCAACTATGTAGACTGCAAAAATCCTTGGAGAGTTCATGCCTTTTTTAATAGTTTACTGATATTTTAGCAGCACATCGTACTAAAATTTCTATTTAACTATCTCTCTGGCACAAGAGCTTTAATTTTCATACTGCAGTGGCCAAATCTATCAGAGTGAGGCTAAACATAAATTGGAGGAACAGCATCTCATATTTCGCTTGGGCAGCTTACAGCCCAGTGGTATGAATATTGATTTCTCTAACTTCAGGTAGACGCGGCATAATGCCAGCGGCATTCCCTCTCTCTCTATCCCTCCCCCACCCGTCACACTACCTTCTCGTTTTCACCCTACAAACAGCTAACAATGGCCTGTTTCCATTATCATTGTTACTTTTTTTGCAAATCTTTTATTAATTGTTCTTTATTTCTCCACATCGTCATCTATATCTCACTTTTCCTTATTCCTAACCAGTCTGAAGAAGGGTCTCGACCCAAAACATCACCCATTTCTTCTCTCCTGAGTTACTCCAGCTTTTTGTGTCTATCTTCGGTTCAAACCAGCATCTACAGTTCCTTCCAGCCACGGACGGCGCTGACTTTAACATCGCGGAGCTTGGGATCTTTCACCGAGGATCGCCTGTGTTGGAGCTCCGCCCAGCTCGGCCTGTGGACTTCGGGAGCTGCGGTCTCCGGTAGGAAGCCGCCGATTCGGAACCCCAGGCCGCTGAGAGTGTTCTTTCGACTCCGGAGTTCCATCTTCCCGGTGAGAGGGCCTGAAACATCGGGGCCGCAGTTGCCGCAACTGCGGAGGCCTCAATAGGCCCCGACCACGGGTGAACAAGAGGAAGAGGACTGAACTTTGTTACCTTCCCTCACAGTGGGAAGGCAACAATTCCACTGTGGGGGGATGTTTTTATGTTTTATGTTAAATTCTATAGTGTTGTGTTTATCTTATCTGTGTGCTGCATGGTAACTCAAATTTCACTGCACCGATTGGTGTATGTGACAATAAATGTCCTTTATCCTTGTCCTTCCTACACTCTATTAGATAATTACTTTAAAATTAAAATAACGAAGACATTTTGTTCTTGTAAAGCTTGATTATGACATCTAAGAATCTGACTTGCTCTCATGTGTAAGTCCCAATCATCAGTTACACAATTAAAAGACCATTTAAACACAAGGGCTTTCTCGCCAACAGTTTGCAGCCAGTTTGAATTCTCCAATGAAGACTTGTTACTTCACAACATCATCGAATTCTCATATTGTTGGTGCTAAATTGAAATTAATTAGTCAGATCATGTCTGGAACATAGAACATATAAATAGTACAGCACAGGAACTGACCCTGAGGCCCACAATGTCTGTGCCAAACACAATGCCAAGATAAACTAATCTCCTCTGCCTGCACATGATCCATACCCCAACATTCCCTGCATATCCATGTGGATATTTAGAAGACTCTTAAACATCACTATTGCAGTTGTCTCTACAACCACCCCTGGCAGTGAGTTCACGGCATCCACCACCCTAAATAATATTATTTTATTATTAATGTTTATAGTTTTACGTGTCATTCCTAACTGTCACTGTATGTCATGTTGTCACTTGCGGGCGGAGCACCAAGGCAAATTCCTTGTATGTGAATACTTGGCCAATAATCTTATTTATTCATTCAATCACTCTCACTCTCCATTAAACTTTGCCTTTCTCCCCTTTAACCAAATCTGCAGCCTGCACTCACCACCTTTCCCTTCAGCATTGCCATACTTACTGTTTCTGTGGCTCGAGGTTTTCCATGGAGCTGGGGGCTTGGCATTCCCATGAAGGAGAATGGGCTGTAAATAATGATGAGGTCTCAGGTGGCAATTCTTGAAACCCCACCTCTGAAAGGTCAGACGGCGTTTTGACAGCTTGCTGACGACAATGGCCGAAGAACCATTATGAAATCCCTCAGGTAAAGGGGAACATTTTAAAAACAGTTCAATTTTCAGAGATTTGGTTTGGAATCATGCTCTTTGGCCCACCGAGTCCACATCAACCATCCATCAGCCATTCAATCTAGCCTAATGTTTAGTTTTGAGATACAGCATGGAAACATGCCCTTCAGCCCACTGAGTCTGCGCTGACCAGTGATCCCCATATACAAGCATTATCCTACACACAAGGGACAATTTACAATTCTTACCAAAGCCAATTAATCTACAAAACCTGTACATCTGTGGAATGTGGGAGGAAACCAGAGCTCCCAGAAAAAACCCACAAGGTCACAGGGAGAACATACAAACTCCGTCCGGACAGCACCCATAGTCAGGATCGAACCTGGGTTTCTGGCGCTGTAATGCCCCTGTCCCACTTAGGAAACCTGAACGGAAACCTCTGGAGACTTTGCGCTCCACCCAAGGTTTCCGTGCGGTTCCCGGAGGTTCCCAGAGGTTTTTGTCAGGCTCCCTACCTGCTTCCACTACCTGCAACCTTGGGTGGGGCGCAAAGTCTCCAGAGGTTTCCGTTCAGGTTTCCTAAGTGGGACAGGAGCATAAGGAAGCAAATTCTACCCCCCCCACTTCTCTTGTTTCAACTCATGTTATCCCACTTTCTTATCCAGATCAGACAAAATCCCCAGTAAATCATTTAAATAGAAAAACAAATAAAGAAACTAAACACAACTCTGGTTGGTTAGATCACAGACCATAGGACATACAGGCACAATTGGCAATTCAGCCCGTCTACTCTGCCATTCAATCATGGCTGATCTATCTTTCCCTCACAACCCCATTCTCCTGCCTTCTCCCCATAATCTTTGAAGCCCTTCCTTATCAAAAACCTATCAATCTCTGCTCAAGACCCTCCTCTATGTCTACAAAGCCCTCAATGGGCTTTCCCCCTCCTACATTAAAAGTCTTCTCACCCACCACTCCACCTCCAGGTCCCTCAGATCGGCCGACTTGGGGTTGCTGAATATCCCGCGGTCTAGGCATAAGCTTAGGGGCGACCACGCCTTTGCGGTTGCAGCTCCTAGACTGTGGAACAGCATCCCCTTTCCCATCAGAACTGCCCCCTCCATCGACTCCTTTAAGTTAAGACTAAAAACTTATCTATACTCCCAAGCATTTCCTGACGTCCACTGAGCGAGGGCTATATGTATATATGTATGTAGTTTGTTTATATTATTATTATAACAAATGTAAAGCACTTTGGCCAACGAGAGTTGTTTTTTAATGTGCTATATAAATAAATGTGACTTGACTTGACTTGACTGCCTTAAAAATACCCATTGTCTTAGCCTCTACAGCCTTTTGTGACAAAGCAGTCCACAGATTCTTCCTAATCTCCATTTTCAAGGTATCTCCTTTTATTCTGAGGCTGTGCACTCTGGTTCTAGACTCTCCCATTGAAGCTACAAAAGCAGATTAGACATATACACAGCCCCTCAGTTCACTGTACATGTGGTCTGTCCTTGGGCTTATCTCTGCACTCTGCACACCAATGCACAAGTTTAGTTTTTTAGTGTAGAGATACAACGTGTAAGCAGGCCCCTCGACCCACCGATTCCTAACCGACCAGCGATCCCTGTACACTAGCATTATCCTACACACCAGTGACAATTTACAAGTCTTACCAAAGCCGGTTAACCTACAAACTTGTATATCTTTGGAATGTGGGAGGAAACTCGAGCTCCTGGGTAAAACCCACGTGGTCACGGGGAGAACGTACAAACCAAAGAAACCAAAGATCATAGAGCGGATCTTTGGTACAAACTCCGTACGGACAGCACCCGTAGTCAGGATCAAACCGGGATCTCTGACGCTGTAAGGCAGCAACTCTACCGCTGCGCCACTGTACCATGGTGCAGAAGTGAGAGATGAGCCGACCCTTGAGGAGAAAGACGCTGGCACGTCCCTGTGGAAATCATGAGCCCAACATCAAAAGAGGAAATCCACACTGCAGACTTCACTGAATCCTTCTGGGCAACTTTCTCTGAAGTCATTGGCACGTGCTGTTGCATATTTACAAAATCTCCAAATGCTGCTGTCAATTAACTAGTTGTTAAGTGCTTAAGGAGAAACATGGCACCAATCGATGCATAGAATTGGTCTCAAAAGTGAGACCATTAGTGAGATAGCTGTCCTATGATGGCATGATCTATTTGGTTACGATTGAGTGAGGGAATGTAATGCTGCAACTACACAGACAGAGCTCTCTGTAAATGGTACCAGGGTGACATTTTTAATCATTTGGGTTGAACTATGAAGCCTTTGTTTAACAAAGATACTGGATGCAGCAAATTGGTGTAAATTGTCAACCTACGTTAAATACTCTTGCGCACATTAACCCGATATCATGAAAAGAGACCAATGTAAAAAAAATTGGTTTGTGCCTGTGTTCTGGAATAGAACTGGAACCAAACAGAGTGGGACCTGGAAGCAGGATTATTAGTTTTGAAGCAGAATTGCAGCCTCTTCTTTAGTTTTGCCCATTGCAACAAATTCCGATAATTTAAGCAAAAAGATGTCTAGTTACTTACTTCGTATTAGTTTAGTTTATTATTGTCACGTGTACTGAAGTACAGTGAAAAGCTTTGCTTCCACATGCTATCCAAATGGGTGGCACGGTGGAGTAGCAGTAGAGTTGCTGCCTCACAGCGCCAGAGACAATGGGTTGCAATAGGTTGATGATTTTCTTGATGCTGTCATATGTTACAGAACTGCTGTTTCTGGGAAGGGTCCAGGCATACCATTTTGCCTGTCCATTCCCTCCAGCACTTTGTGTTTTGTTCAAGATTCCAGCAACTGCTTCTTAATTTGTTTCTTGATTTTACTGCTGTTTCTCTATAGTTTAGATTAGTTTAGATATACAGCATGAAGTGAGTCCATGCCGATCAACGATCACCAATACATCTAACACATGAGGGCAAACTCCACACAGGGATATGTTGGCGAGCACACTGGCATCATGGCCTTGAACGCCTAAGAATGAAGGAGATTGCAGAGAATGGTAGACACTGCCCAGTCCATCACGGGTACTGACCTACCCACGATCGAAGGGATCTATAGGAGTCGCTGCCTCAAAAAGGCAGCCAGCATCATCAGAGACCCACATCCTTTGATCCGGTGGCGCTGTTGCTAGCTGCCTCCACATTCAACCCGGTATCTTTTGTTTTTTTTGTTATGTCTGAAGAGCTTTTTTTGTGGGTTTTTTTATGTCTTTATGTGGGGGGAAGAGGGTACAGTAAGGATGATACCGTCCTTCAGTTGCTTCCTGGAGAGGATGCGACTATTGTACGTGTCGCGTCCTCGCCCCCCCCCCCCCCCCCGCGGCCTACCTACTGGATTGGCGCGGCCTTTCCTGCTGGGACCGACCAGAACTCGAGCAGCGACGGCGCAGCGCTGGATACATCGCGGAGCGGGCGATGCCTCTCCTAGGATCGCCGTTTGGAGCTCCGGAGTGCTGGGCCTGCTGCACCGACATCGCGGAGCTGTGGTTCGCGGAGCTCCCAACGCGGACGACGCTGACCAACACGGACTGCGACTTCGCCCGGCTCGGCATGTGGACTTCGGGAGCCGCGGACTCCGGTGGGAGGTGGCTGATCTAGAGGTCCGGGCCGCTGAGGATGTTCTCTGTCGGGGTTCTCTGTCAGGGTTCTATCATCCAGGCGAGAGGGCCTGAGCATCGGGCCGCCCGTGGTGGCGACTGCGGGTGCTTGGGAGGCCTCGACCACGGGTGAACATCTGGGAAGATCGGCGGGGAGGCTGGCTGGACTATGGTACCTTCCTTAACTTCGGTGCCGCTGTGGGATTATGTTGTGTCGTGGACTTCGGTGTTTGTGCTTTAAAAAAAAATAAGTTTTATTTATTTATTATTTATTTTTATGTTACTCGGCTGCAAGGAAAATCCATTTTGTTGTCTCTTATGAGATAATGCCAATAAATTGAATACAATACAATACAAAAACTTACAGAAGTCAATTAGGCTATGAACCTGCACGTCTTTGGAACATGGGAGGAAATGGAGCACCCGGGGAAAACCCACGCAGTTTCAGGGAGACGTTCAAACTCCGTACAAACAGTGCCCGTCGTCAGGATCGAACCCAGGTCTCTGGTGCAGTGAGGCAGCAACTCCACCAGTGCGCCATTGTGCCGCTCATCTTGTTTATAGGTTCGTTGCAATTTTTACTGTGTAGAATTTTAATATGTGGAGAATTTCAATATAGTTAATCGTACGTGTAACATTAATTTAAACATGGCAACTAAGCATGATGCAAAAAGGATAATTGTTGAGGATCGTTTATACTACAACAGCTATAAGGTAAAATTAATTTAATGTTTAATATCAACTTTGCTGCTGCAACATTTTCACAAATAATTGCTCCCATGTCTCATTTGCCTCATGGAACTGATAATATTTAAGCCTTATAAATAATTTTTACAAAGGGGCAGCACAGTGACACAGTGGCACAGCTGGTAGATCAGCTTCCTCATGGTGCCATAGACCCAGGTTCAATCCTGACTTGGGGTGGTGGCTGTGTATTGAGTTCCTGTTTCCTCCCACATCCTAAAGATGTGCAGGTTTGTAGGTTAATGGGCCTCTGTAAAATTGCCCCTAATGTGTTGGCAGTGGGATAACATAGAACTAGTGCTGGCGGGTGATCAAAGGTCGGCAGGGACTCAGTGGGCCGATGGGCTCGTTTCCATGCTGTATCTCTAAAGAATTGTGAAGAATTTTATAACCTTATTTTCAATAGAGAAGAGGAATAGATAAAGAATGATCCATTCAGGTCAGGCAGCATATGTGGAGGGTAGGGTTCTGGCCCTAAACATCACTTGTGTATTTCTTCCATAGATGTTGCCTGACTCACTGAGTTACTCCAACACTTAGTGTTTTGCTCGAGATTCTAGCATCTACGGTTCGTTGTGTCTGCATGAATCATCCATTGTTTTCTAAGAAGCCACAATTAAACAGCAACAATATGGTATGATTCAATTTACCAAAAGCAATTGCTCTTAAAAAAGGATTCAGTGGACGTTATATCTATTTAAATTGTATATTGGGTGTCTTCAGGATTTCCAAAGTAATTCAGCTTTGTTTCAACCCATTGATGTGTCTTTAAGAGGATAATGTTCCTGAATCAGTCATTTGGCACTGATAACCACACACATACAGCCCTTAATTATATCTGACAGTAAATACATAACCTCACCGAATCATTTATCTCCCCAAAGCTTATGGATTGATCTGATGGGAGTCAGAATGATTCACATTGCAGCTGCTACACCACAGCACAACTAATAACGTACCGCATATGCAAGGGAACAGGTTTCCATTAGTACTTTAAGCAGGAGAATGGGATCAAACCAGGGCCAAATTATGCCATTGTTACCAATTACATTCTTTTGAAAGTGTTTTTGCATTCATTAAATACTTAACACAGGAATTGCTGGGAGAAGAATCAAAATATTACTTCCTGTCTGATATAACCAGTGTATAAATTAAATGGAGCATAATGAAAGCTTGAGATGAAAATATTAAATCATTTTGTTAGCTGATACTTTTAAACTGAAAATATTTCCTTTTATTTAATGCTTGTAAGTGCCTGATTACTTTTTAATGTATGAAAAGGTTTGTTTAGATTGCATAAGATTATGTAAATGATGTAGCTATGAATAATTTGAGTGAAGAAATGCAACATTTTAATTGTAAATTTCAGTTAACTTCCAAATTAATTATGCTTAAATATAACTATAAAAATGCAATCGAAAGATCAATTAGATTTAGGCTATTGCACTTCTGTTACTTTAATATTAAATTGGGTAGATTAAATGTCAAAGTGTCTATACAGTGCTCCATGTATAGCATTCTCCAGTACAAAATATCTGTTCATGGCATTTGGAAGTTTTACAACTCATCGACATTGAGTCTGAAAAAGGGTCGATCCGATACGTCACCCATTCCTTCTCTTCAGAGATGCTACCTGTCCCGCTGAGTTACTCCAGCATTTTGTGTCATCCTTCAATTTAAACCAGCATCTGCAATTCTTTCCTAGACAATTTATTGCTCATATTTATCAATTGGGCAGTATTTTTTGGAATTCAACTCATTGGCAATGTCAATTATCTTTTTGGAAGTGTGCAGAGAATAGTCATAACAGAAGATGGCTGAAAATCCATACGGTGGGAGGGGAGAGAAGTTATCATCTGGGGTTCTCGGAGCTTTCTACTCTGTTTCCAGCTGTGGCTCATAGGAGATCATGTTTGCCTCCAAAGATATTTCTGCTAAAGTCTCTCCTCAGAAATCAGCGACTGGAGCACTGAATTGTAGTCTGACTTTTAAATGCAGTACTGAGGAAATCCACCACTGTCAAAACTTTAGACTTCAGACTTTAGAGATCCACCAAGGAAACAGTCCCTTTGGCCACCTGGTCCGCACCGACCAGCGATCACCCCGTACACCTGGTCCGCACCGACCAGCGATCACCCCGTACACCTGGTCCACACCGACCAGCGATCACCCCGTACACCTGGTCCGCACTGACCAGCGATCACCCCGTACACCTGGTCCGCACCGACCAGCGATCACCCCGTACACCTGGTCCGCACCGACCAGCGATCACCCCGTACACCTGGTCCGCACCGACCAGCGATCACCCCGTACACCTGGTCCGCACCGACCAGCGATCACCCCGTACACCTGGTCCGCACCGACCAGCGATCACCCCGTACACCTGGTCCGCACCGACCAGCGATCACCCCGTACACCTGGTCCGCACCGACCAGCGATCACCCCGTACACCAGCACTATCCTACAATCTGGGGGCAATTTACAATTTTACAGAAACAAACCTGAATGTCTTTGGAGCGTGAGAACAAAATGGGAGCACTCGGACACAAACCCACGCAGTTACAGGGGCAGTGTACAAACTCGGTTCAGACAGCACCTGTAGTCAGGATCGAACACTGACACTACAAGGCAGCAACTTCACTCTGTGTCACAGTGTCGCTCCCCAAGATGTCCAAAGTGGTGTCTTTCAGATAAATGACCAAGCTTTGGTAGGCACAATGACGTCCCGGGTAAATGTTCCGCACATTCTTGATAATGAAGTGAATTAGCCCTGGTGCCAACATTTATCTGTTAATCAACATAACATAAAAAAATTGCAGAATCACAAAAATTAGTTGGCAGTGATTCATACAACAGTGAATGCATTACTAAAGTACTTTGTTGGTTGCAAATATTGAGAAAGAACAATGCGATATAAATGCAAGCCTTTTTATGCAAATAAAGTGATTCACAGATTACAGATAAAAATGAGAAAATGGTAAACTGAAGGCAAAAAGTGTAGAGTACATAAAAGCAGTTCTTCTTCTTATCGAGTCCACACACAAGATTAGAAGTTGTTCAGCCAGAGCTGAACACACTTCTCGGCATCTGCACAATGGTGTCTGTCTTGCGCTTCTTGTGCTTCTTGTGCGTGGTGGTGGAAAGATTGGTTGAAACAGGGCCGCGACGTGAACGCTCTTTCCTTGGCCCCATAAAAGCAGTTAAAAAAGCAGAGTTCTGAAAGTTAACCATTCTTGAAGTCAAATGTGAACAAGGTTTAATACAGACAAATGTAACAGTGAAAAGAAAATAGGAACAGCACCACAGGGGTGAGAAGATATGGGCAAAGGGGGTGAAGAAGGGTGCCGACCAGAAACTTCACCTAAAAGGAATAGGTGATGTTTCGGGTTTAGTTTAGTTTAGTTCAGAGATACAGCACGGAAATATTTGGCTATTTGGCCCTTTGGCCCACCGGGTCCGCGCCGACCAGTGATCCACGCAAATTAACACTATCCTACACCCACTAGGGACAATTTGTATATTTACCAGGCCTATTAACCTACAAACCTGTATGTCTTTGGATTGTGGGAAGAAACCGAAGATCTCGGAGAAAACCCACGCAGGTCATGGGGAGAACCTACAAACTCCATACAGACAGCACCCCATTGTCGGGATCGAGCCCGGGTCTCTGGCACTGCATTTGCTGTAAGGCATCAACTCTACTAATCTGAGGAAAGACATTCTTGCCATAGAGGGAGTATAGAGAAGGTTCACCAGACTGATTCCTGGGATGGCAGGACTTTCATATGAAGAAAGACTGGATAGACTCGGCTTGTACACGCTGGAATTCAGAAGATTGAGGGGGGATCTTATAGAAACTTACAAAATTCTTAAGGGGTTGGACAGGCTAGATGAAAGAAGATTATTCCCGATGTTGGGGAAGTCCAGAACTAGGGGTCACAGTTTAAGGATAAGAGGGAAGTCTTTTAGGACCGAGATGAGAATATCATTTTTTACACAGAGAGTGGTGAATCTGTGGAATTCTCTGCCACAGAAGGTAGTTGAGGCCAGTTCATTGGCTATATTTAACAGGGAGTTAGGTGTGGCCCTTGTGGCTAAAGGGATCAGGGGGTATGGAGAGAAGGCAGGGATGGGATACTGAGTTGGATAATCAGCCATGATCACATTGAATGGCGGTGCAGGCTCGAAGGGCCGAATGGCCTACTCCTGCACCTATTTTCTATGTTTCTGTGTTTCTATGTTTCTACCGCTGTGTCACTGTGACTGTCAAGACTCTTGTTCAGACTGAGAGTCAGCAGAGCAGGAAACTAAAGGTACTAAATGGTACAGAACAAAGCAGAGCCAGCACCAATCAAGGAAAGGTGGAGCCCACAATGTACCATACATTGTTGGCTGTGGAAGAGCTGATAACGAAGGGATGTGAACAGTGAAAACTCGGACGGGGAGGGATGGAGAGAAAAGGAACGTAAGGGTTATTTGAAATTAGAGAAATCATATCGCTGGGTTTGTAAGTTGCTCAAGCGAAATATGAAATATTTTTCTCCAATATGTGTGTGGCCTCACTCTGACAGTGGTGGAGGACCAGGACAGAAATGCCAGTATGGGAATTGGAAGGGGAGTTAAAATGTTCGGCAAATGCAAGATCGCGTAGGCCAAGGCGGACTGAACGTGTCCCTGCATTATCACAGTCACAGTCACAGTCACAGAGGTCGACGTCAGAAGACCCTTCAGGGGGGTGAAACCTCGAAAGCACCTGGACCTGATGGTATACCCGGTCGAGTTCTCAAAACCTGTGCAGACCAATGCGGACATTTTCAACCTCTCACTACTGAGGTCTGAGGTTCCCACCTGCTTTAGGAGGGCATCAATAATACCGGTCCCCAAGAAGAGTAAGGTGACATGCCTCAATGACTATCGACCACTGGCACTAACGTCCGTGGTGGTGAAGTGCTTTGAGAGATTGGTTATGGCGCAAATCAACTCCAACCTCAACAAGAACCTCGACCCACTTTAGTTTGCCTACCGTCACAACAGGTCAGCAGAGGATGCGATCTCACTGGCTCTCCACTCCGCACTGGACCACTTGGACAATAAAAACACTTATGTCAGGCTGGAGTAACTCAGCGGGTCAGGCTGTTCTTTATTGACTACAGCTCGACGTTCAATACCATCATCCCCTCCAAGCTGGTTACGCGAGGAGGTGTGGTGATTAGGAGCTCCCATCCGGACAAAAGAACTAGTGTGTTTTACATCTTTATGGAATTCGGAGGAGATACAGCGGTACCTTAAACATCTTTTTGTATCGCTGCAACGCTGCAGAGACTTGTTTTAAAGTCTTTCTGCTTGTTTTGGGACTGCGAGCAGTCTTATCAACTGACTGCGTAGCTCCCACTACGGTGGCTGGCAACCTGCCAGGAAACTGTTTTGTGTCCAAAAGAGGGGAGAAAATTCTTTCTGGACTTGTACAACTGCGTCCAGAACAACCCCCGTACTGACTCGTTGAGGCTGTCCGGCCCGGTCTGGTTTTCGTGGGGTGTGGGAGGTTTTCTGCACCTCCACCATCTCGACCTTCTTTTGCGGCCTTGGAGTTTGGAGCTGACGACGAAGCCTCCTTTCTCTCGGCAAGACCGAGAGAGATAAGAGGCTTCCAACAACAAGACTGCAGGCAAGTCCCCTTTTTGTTGCTGTAGGAGCGGCGAAGAACAGCTGGGATTGCCTGCGAAGGTCAGCAGCTCGCCAGGGAACGCAGGAGAGCCGAGATAATCCAGCGAAGAGGTGGTGACGCAGCAGTTTTCCGGGGGAGCTGCCATTATCAGCGTTTGAGGCGACACCAATTTGCCTCCCTCTCTCGAACTTCCAGTCGTTTGTTTTTTTTGTCTTTGAACTTGGCCTCGTGCCATTTGGACTGTCGTTCTGTTTCAGTGATATGTTTTAAAATTGTAGCACCTGATACTATGCTGGGTCAGTGTTCAGGGGGAGCGGGGCCCTCCAGGAGCTATGCAAAGGCGGCTGCTTCAGCTGCTTCGGCTACTGCTCTGGGGGCTCGGTTCCCCATGAAGAACCTGCCATTTGAGCATGGGATAAGGTGCTACTTGCCCCCCCAGATCAACCTGGAGGACTGCTCGGCTGCCGTTGCCGTGGCGGCCAAGCCCGCAGGTGTCCTGTATGTGGGCAAAATGGTTGGGAAGGCCGTGCTCTTCCTTGAGTCTGTTGAGGGGGTGAATGCGGCCGTGAGTAAAGGGGTCACAGTGGGGGGAATGTTTTTGCAGGTTGAGCCCTTGGTGACCACTGCGCAGCGGGTGGTCCTGTCCAATGTCCCACCCTGCATCACAAACGAGGCCCTCCTTCCCCACCTTCACACCCTGGGGAAGGTACTCACGGACATCACCCCGATATCCCAGGGGTTCCGCAGGAAGGAGCTGCGGCACGTTCTTTCCCTCCGGCGCCAGCTGTCAATAATGCTGGACCAGGAGGAGGTAGTTGATGGGCGCTTCTGTGTCCAGCAGGATGGGCGTGACTTTACCATCTTCTGGACATCGGAGCGCCCAAGGTGCCATGCCTGTAAGGAAGTGGGGCATATTCGGAGGAATTGCCCCAAATCCCGGGCGGGGGCCTCCGCCTCCAGTGCCACTAACCCCCCTCTCCCCCCTGCTCCCACCCCCCATGTAGTTGAGGCAGCGAACCCTGGGGTTGCGCAGAGCGTGGGTGGGGGTGGGGAGGTCCAAAAGAAGGGGGGCAAGGTGGCAAAGAAGGTGAAGCACCTGGGGAACAAAAACCCCAAGGACAAGAGCAATCTACCCATCCCGTCACCTCCCATTAGGGAGTCCGCAAGCCCCATAATCCAGCCGGGGGCAGTGGGGATCGGGCGGGAGGAGGGGGAGCCACAGGAAAAGGCTGTTAAGGCGACACCAGAGCCTGTGAGATCCTCCCCTGTGAAGAAAAGGAGGAGGCATCTCTCTGGGGAGGAGCAGAAGGGGGACGAACGGGAATCCTCCAGGGGGGAGGGGAGTACTGTGGTGGAGGAAGACTCCCACCCTCTGGTTCAGGCCCCGGTCCCATGTTCTGGAGGGGATTCTGGGGAGGGTGGTGATGGGGACCACTCCGGTGCTATGGAGCAGGGGGAGATTCCTGTTGGGGAGGGACTCCCGCATCAGGCACCTGAGGAAGCCCAGAAGCAACCCACCCAGGACGAGGCGCAGAGCACACCTCTGGAGTTAGAGGCTGTAGATGGAGAGGGGGTTGGGGAACCCAGCCCTTCTCTGCCTCAGGACCAGGCTCCAGAGGGACTCCCTGAGTCTGATGCACCAGAGTCCTCTCTGGGCCCAACTGGGGGAGGGATAGTCACCCCCACTGCCGATGGTCTTGAATCCCCGGGTACATCTGGGGAAGGCCCCTCTACCACGGATCCCAGTGTTGGGGCTGAGGTGGAGGAGAGACCAGCGGGTGGGTCAGAGGCAACCGCTGCACAGGGTGAGGCGGGTGTTTTAAGCACAGAAGGTGTGTCCGGAGTTGTGGATGGTGACTCCATCTGCAGTGAGCAGGTGGAAGGGGACTCCTCGGGCAATGAGTCAATGGATGTTCTCGCTCCCCCTGACGCCACTCCACTCATTTCAGTGGAGGAGATCCGCGAGTTCATCACGGCCACCGAAGGAGCCCAACATCGGCCCAGACTGGCCTCCCTTCGGTGGCCGAACATAAAAGGGCTCACTAGCTCGCTAAAACTCATCCTCAAAAAGAGGGTGAGGGGCAAGGGGTCAAAGGGGGTGAAGGGGAACGACCGGCGTCAGCTCAGGTCCTTTTTGGACGACCTGGAGAAGGACGCCAAGGCCGAGAGCTGCGTCGTTCCTGCTGAGGGTAGAGGGAGCCGTAGAGCGTCCCTTGTAGCCAGGATCCGGAAGGTAAAACCTACCGCCAATCCACGTAGGGTCCGGAGGGGGAGGAGCAGCTCTGCTGTCAGCGACCGGGGGACTGGTGAGGGGATCTAGTGTACTCCTGACATGGCGATCACCATAGCCAGTTACAACATAAATGGCAGCAGGAGGCCTCTCCGCAGGTTTAACCATCTCTCAACCCTGAGGGATGGGAAATATGCGGTGAGCTTCCTGCAGGAAACCCACACCACCCCAGGAGACAAGTCCACTTGGCTCCTGGAGTGGGGTGGCGAGGTCTTCATGAGCCACCTCAGCTCCATTTCCAGTGGGGTGGCCATTTTGTTGGCCCCGAATTTCCGGCCTGAGATCCTAAAGGTCCAGGAACTGGTGCCAGGCCGCTTGCTTCACTTGGCCGTGCGCCTGGATGGCGTGCCGTTGCATTTTGTCAACGTGTACGCCCCCAAGCCCGCCGTGTTGCAGACGCGCCTGTTCCGGGAGGTGTCTACGCTGCTGAGCTCCATCGACCCTGGTGACTGCGTGATCCTCGGGGGGGACTTCAACTGTACCCTCGAGGAAGGAGACCGTTCCGGTCTCCAGCGTGGTCAGGAGTCGGTGAAGAAGTTGAAGGAGCTCGTGGGCTCCTTTGACTTGGTAGACACTTGGAGGAACCTCCACCCCGACTCTAGGGCCTTCTCCAGAAGGTCAGAGGGGGGTGGGTCTCGCATCGACCGCCTGTACATTTCTAGGGCGTACGTCTCCCGCGTCGCGGCGGCCTCCATGCTGCCGGTGCCGTGCTCGGACCACCACCTGGTGTGGGCGGAGTTTAACCCGCTGCGCACGAGGGGAGGGTCTGCGTACTGGCAGTTTAACAACCGGCTGCTGGAGGATCGCCGCTTCCGGGACTCGTTTGCGAGGTTCTGGAATACTTGGAAGAGGAAGCGGGGAGGATTTCACTCCCTGCGGCTATGGTGGGATGTGGGCAAGGCCCACATCCGGAGTTTCTGTCAGGAGTACACTAGAGGGTCGACCAAGAGACGCGATTCCAAGATCAGACAGCTCGGGAGCGAGCTGCTCGATTTGGATTCGCGTCTAAGTCAGACCGTCGGGGACACGATCCTCTGGAGGGAATACCAGGAGAAGAAGGACGCGCTGAAGGAGCTACAGTTGGAGCAATCTCGAGGCGCGTACGTGAGGTCGCGGATCCAATTGCTCCACGATTTGGACCGCGGTTCACCCTTCTTCTACTCGCTGGAGAAGTGGCGGGGAGTCCGTCAGCAGTTAGTGGAGCTGCTCGCTGATGATGACTCCTCCGTCACTGAACCAGAGGACATTAACGCAGCAGTTCGTTCCTTTTATGGGACCTTGTTCTCACCAGATAGCTCTGGCGGGGACGAGTGCAGTGATCTGTGGGAAGGTCTAGCCACGGTCGACCCGGAGGGTGCCGAGCGTCTGGATGCCCCCCTGACACTGGATGAACTGACCGCGGCCCTCCATCAGATCCGAAGGGGCAAATCCCCTGGCCTAGACAGACTGACAGCAGAGTTCCTCCGCACTTTCTGGGGGATCCTTGGGGAGGACTACACCATGGTATTGAGGGAGAGCCTGGCGACCGGAGAGATGCCCCTGTCTTGGCGAAGGGCTGTCGTGGTCCTTCTGCCCAAGAAGGGCGATCTCCGCCGTCTAAAAAACTGGCGCCCAGTCTCCCTCCTCTGTACCGACTACAAGGTCTTTGCCAAGGCAATGGCAAACCGTCTGGGCCCAGTGCTGGCTCAAGTGATCCACCCTGACCAGTCTTACACGGTCCCAGGCCGGTCCATCCAGGACAATATCCATCTGGTCCGGGACCTGGTCTACCTGGCTCAGGAGACCGGTGTACCCACTGCCTTTCTCTCCCTCGACCAGGAGAAGGCTTTTGACAGGGTGGATCACGAGGATCTGTTGAGGACTCTGCGGGCGTTTGGGTTCGGACCGCACTTTGTGTCCCGGATCCGACTTTTATACGCCACCGCAGAATGCCTCGTGAAAGTCAATGGATCCTTGACGGCCCCCATTCCCTTCCACAGAGGAGTACGTCAGGGATGCCCCATGTCTGGCCAACTGTACGCCATCTGCGTGGAGCCATTCCTTAGTCTGCTTCGGAGGAAGTTGACGGGCATGGTTCTACGCGAGCCGGTCATGGAGGTGGTCCTCTCGGTCTACGCCAATGACGTGCTCCTCATGGTCACCGACCCCGTCGACCTGCAGAGGATGCATGAGTGCCAACGAGTCTTCTCGGCAGCCTCCTCTGCCAGGATCAACTGGGGGAAATGTTCTGGACTCTTGGTGGGTCCCTGGCAGGTGGACTCCCTCCCGGAGGAGATGAGGTCTTTCACGTGGAGTACCACACACCTCCTCTACCTGGGAGTCTACCTGAGTCCCGGTGCGGAGACCTGGCTGGCGAACTGGCAGGAGCTGGAGGTGAAAGTCGTCACCCGGCTGGGGCGCTGGGCGGGTCTCCTCAGAGTGCTTTCGTACCGGGGCAGGGTGTTGGTCATTAACCAACTCGTGGCCTCCATGCTCTGGTACAGATTGACCACATTGGTCCCATCAGCCACCTTTGCTGGGATCATCCAGAAGAAGTTGGTGGACTTCTTCTGGGGCAACGGAAAGCACTGGGTCTCTGCAGCGGTCCTGAGTCTCCCGATCGAGGAGGGCGGTCAGTCGCTGGTGTGCATTCGCACCAAGGTGGCGGCTCTCCGCCTCAGGACCTTGCAGAGATACCTGTACTCAGGGCATCCTCCCAGGTGGCACGTGCTGGCAACGCACTTTTTCCAACGGAGCCGCTGCCTTCAAGGAGGTACGCGGATCCCGATGGTGGGGGTCAGCCGTGCGGTCCTGATGGGGATGCCTGGCTTCTACAGGGACTTGTTGAGAGTCTGGAACCTGGTTGCCATTGACCAGGCCCCACCTCCACCGGCGGAGGGTGACGGCCCGGACTTGAGAGCAGCCGGTCCCTGTCCCGCCCCATCGGGTGACCGGGGGGCTCAAACGTGTGGAGTACTAGTGGTTGAGCAAGACCCCGCTCAGCCGGAAGTACTCATCGGACCAAGGCGCCGTAATCCATCCCGGGAGCCGATCCCACACAATTTGAGCCGCCTTTCCACGACACCCTTCGTCTCCCTCCGAGACGCAGGGAGGCGTGTCCTGTACAGGCTCCTCCTCCACACCCTGCACTTCCTCGCCCTGGTCCACCGTCCGGACACCAAGTGGCGGTCGGTGTTGCCTTCCGGTCGCGAGGGGGGCCCCCGGTGGGGGTCCCTATACGCAGGGATTCTCCCTCTCTACATTGGGGACCTGGGGTGGAGGGTACTGCATCGAGGTGTACTCTGCAACCTGTTTCTCTCGCGGTTCACAGACTCGCCAGCCGCCTGCCACTTTTGCGGGCTGGAAGAGTCTGTGTACCACGTGTACATGGAGTGCGTGAGGCTGCAGCCACTGTTTCAATACCTAAAGGGGCTGCTCCTTGCCTTCTGGCTGCATTTCTCACCCACCATCCTCATCTTTGGACACCCTGTGCGTAGGGGAGAGGGTAGGGCTGAAGATGTCCTGGTTGGGTTGCTCCTGGGCCTGGCCAAGCTGGCCATCCGCGAGTCACGGCGCCAGACGGTGGAGGGCTCTACCCGAGCCAGCTGCCTGCCCCTTTTCCGGGGATACGTCCGTGCCCGGGTGCGGATGGAAAGGGAATACGCCCTGTCTACGGGCACCCTGAGGGAGTTCCGGGACCGCTGGGCACCGAGGGGGGTTGAATGTATCCTTGACAAGGATTGCAATATAATTGTTTAGCTCGTCTTGTATTATGGTGGTGTTTTGTTTTATTGTATTGTCAATACTATTTTAATATGTGAATAAATATTTTTGATTTAAAAAAAAAAAAAAAAAAAAAAAAAAAAGCTGGTTACGCGAGGAGGTGTGGTGATTAGGAGCTCCCGTCCGGACAAAAGAACTAGTGTGTTTTACATCTTTATGGAATTCGGAGGAGATACAGCGGTACCTTAAACATCTTTTTGTATCGCTGCAACGCTGCAGAGACTTGTTTTAAAGTCTTTCTGCTTGTTTTGGGACTGCGAGCAGTCTTATCAACTGACTGCGTAGCTCCCACTACGGTGGCTGGCAACCTGCCAGAAAACTGTTTTGTGTCCAAAAGAGGGGAGAAAATTCTTTCTGGACTTGTACAACTGCGTCCAGAACAACCCCCTTACTGACTCGTTGACCGGTCTGGTTTTCGTGGGGTGTGGGAGGTTTTCTGCACCTCCACCATCTCGACCTTCTTTTGCGGCCTTGGAGTGTGGAGCTGACGACGAAGCCTCCTTTCTCTCGGCAAGACCGAGAGGGATAAGAGGCTTCCAACAACAAGACTGCAGGCAAGTCCCCTTTTGTTGCTGTAGGAGCGGCGAAGAACAGCTGGGATTGCCTGCGAAGGTCAGCAGCTCGCCAGGGAACGCAGGAGAGCCGAGAGTTTTCCAGCGAAGAGGTGGTGACGCAGCAGTTTTCCGGGGGAGCTGCCATTATCAGCGTTTGAGGCGACACCAATTTGCCTCCCTCTCTCGAACTTCCAGTCGTTTGTTTTTTTTGTCTTTGAACTTGGCCTCGTGCCATTTGGACTGTCGTTCTGTTTCAGTGATATGTTTTAAAATTGTAGCACCTGATACTATGCTGGGTCAGTGTTCTGGGGGAGCGGGGCCCTCCAGGAGCTATGCAAAGGCGGCTGCTTCAGCTGCTTCGGCTACTGCTCTGGGGGCTCGGTTCCCCATGAAGAACCTGCCGTTTGAGCATGGGATAAGGTGCTACTTGCCCCCCCAGATCAACCTGGAGGACTGCTCGGCTGCCGTTGCCGTGGCGGCCAAGCCCGCAGGTGTCCTGTATGTGGGCAAAATGGTTGGGAAGGCCGTGCTCTTCCTTGAGTCTGTTGAGGGGGTGAATGCGGCCGTGAGTAAAGGGGTCACAGTGGGGGGAATGTTTTTGCAGGTTGAGCCCTTGGTGACCACTGCGCAGCGGGTGGTCCTGTCCAATGTCCCACCCTGCATCACAAATGAGGCCCTCCTTCCCCACCTTCACACCCTGGGGAAGGTACTCACGGACATCACCCCGATATCCCAGGGGTTCCGCAGGAAGGAGCTGCGGCACGTTCTTTCCCTCCGGCGCCAGCTGTCAATAATGCTGGACCAGGAGGAGGTAGTTGATGGGCGCTTCTGTGTCCAGCAGGATGGGCGTGACTTTACCATCTTCTGGACATCGGAGCGCCCAAGGTGCCATGCCTGTAAGGAAGTGGGGCATATTCGGAGGAATTGCCCCAAATCCCGGGCGGGGGCCTCCGCCTCCAGTGCCACTAACCCCCCTCTCCCCCCTGCTCCCACCCCCCATGTAGTTGAGGCAGCGAACCCTGGGGTTGCGCAGAGCGTGGGTGGGGGTGGGGAGGTTCAAAAGAAGGGGGGCAAGGTGGCAAAGAAGGTGAAGCACCTGGGGAACAAAAACCCCAAGGACAAGAGCAATCTACCCATCCCGTCACCTCCCATTAGGGAGTCCGCAAGCCCCATAATCCAGCCGGGGGCAGTGGGGATCGGGCGGGAGGAGGGGGAGCCACAGGAAAAGGCTGTTAAGGCGACACCAGAGCCTGTGAGCTCCTCCCCTGTGAAGAAAAGGAGGAGGCATCTCTCTGGGGAGGAGCAGAAGGGGGACGAACGGGAATCCTCCAGGGAGGAGGGGAGTACTGTGGTGGAGGAAGACTCCCACCCTCTGGTTCAGGCCCCGGTCCCATGTTCTGGAGGGGATTCTGGGGAGGGTGGTGATGGGGACCACTCCGGTGCTATGGAGCAGGGGGAGATTCCTGTTGGGGAGGGACTCCCGCATCAGGCACCTGAGGAAGCCCAGAAGCAACCCACCCAGGACGAGGCGCAGAGCACACCTCTGGAGTTAGAGACTGTAGATGGAGAGGGGGTTGGGGAACCCAGCCCTTCTCTGCCTCAGGACCTGGCTCCAGAGGGACTCCCTGAGTCTGATGCACCAGAGTCCTCTCTGGGCCCAACTGGGGGAGGGATAGTCACCCCCACTGCCGATGGTCTTGAATCCCCGGGTACATCTGGGGAAGGCCCCTCTACCACTGATCCCAGTGTTGGGGCTGAGGTGGAGGAGAGACCAGCGGGTGGGGCAGAGGCAACCGCTGCACAGGGTGAGGCGGGTGTTTTAAGCACAGAAGGTGTGTCCGGAGTTGGGATGGTGACTCCATCTGCAGTGAGCAGGTGGAAGGGGACTCCTCGGGCAATGAGTCAATGGATGTTCTCGCTCCCCCTGACGCCACTCCACTCATTTCAGTGGAGGAGATCCGCGAGTTCATCACGGCCACCGAAGGAGCCCAACATCGGCCCAGACTGGCCTCCCTTCGGTGGCCGAACATAAAAGGGCTCACTAGCTCGCTAAAACTCATCCTCAAAAAGAGGGTGAGGGGCAAGGGGTCAAAGGGGGTGAAGGGGAACGACCGGCGTCAGCTCAGGTCCTTTTTGGACGACCTGGAGAAGGACGCCAAGGCCGAGAGCAGCGTCGTTCCTGCTGAGGGTAGAGGGAGCCGTAGAGCGTCCCTTGTAACCAGGATCCGGAAGGTAAAACCTACCGCCAATCCACGTAGGGTCCGGAGGGGGAGGAGCAGCTCTGCTGTCAGCGACCGGGGGACTGGTGAGGGGATCTAGTGTACTCCTGACATGGCGATCACCATAGCCAGTTACAACATAAATGGCAGCAGGAGGCCTCTCCGCAGGTTTAACCATCTCTCAACCCTAAGGGATGGGAAATACGCGGTGAGCTTCCTGCAGGAAACCCACACCACCCCAGGAGACAAGTCCACTTGGCTCCTGGAGTGGGGTGGCGAGGTCTTCATGAGCCACCTCAGCTCCATTTCCAGTGGGGTGGCCATTTTGTTGGCCCCGAATTTCCGGCCTGAGATCCTAAAGGTCCAGGAACTGGTGCCAGGCCGCTTGCTTCACTTGGCCGTGCGCCTGGATGGCGTGCCGTTGCATTTTGTCAACGTGTACGCCCCCAAGCCTGCCATGTTGCAGACGCGCCTGTTCCGGGAGGTGTCTACGCTGCTGAGCTCCATCGACCCTGGTGACTGCGTGATCCTCGGGGGGGACTTCAACTGTACCCTCGAGGAAGGAGACCGTTCCGGTCTCCAGCGTGGTCAGGAGTCGGTGAAGAAGTTGAAGGAGCTTGTGGGCTCCTTTGACTTGGTAGACACTTGGAGGAACCTCCACCCCGACTCTAGGGCCTTCTCCAGAAGGTCAGAGGGGGGTGGGTCTCGCATCGACCGCCTGTACATTTCTAGGGCGTACGTCTCCCGCGTCGCGGCGGCCTCCATGCTGCCGGTGCCGTGCTCGGACCACCACCTGGTGTGGGCGGAGTTTAACCCGCTGCGCACGAGGGGAGGGTCCGCGTACTGGCAGTTTAACAACCGGCTGCTGGAGGATCGCCGCTTCCGGGACTCGTTTGCGAGGTTCTGGAATACTGGAAGAGGAAGCGGGGAGGATTTCACTCCCTGCGGCTATGGTGGGATGTGGGCAAGGCCCACATCCGGAGTTTCTGTCAGGAGTACACTAGAGGGTCGACCAAGAGACGCGATTCCAAGATCAGACAGCTCGGGAGCGAGCTGCTCGATTTGGATTCGCGTCTAAGTCAGACCGTCGGGGACACGATCCTCTGGAGGGAATACCAGGAGAAGAAGGACGCGCTGAAGGAGCTACAGTTGGAGCAATCTCGAGGCGCGTACGTGAGGTCGCGGATCCAATTGCTCCACGATTTGGACCGCGGTTCACCCTTCTTCTACTCGCTGGAGAAGTGGCGGGGAGTCCGTCAGCAGTTAGTGGAGCTGCTCGCTGATGATGACTCCTCCGTCACTGAACCAGAGGACATTAACGCAGCAGTTCGTTCCTTTTATGGGACCTTGTTCTCACCAGATAGCTCTGGCGGGGACGAGTGCAGTGATCTGTGGGAAGGTCTAGCCACGGTCGACCCGGAGGGTGCCGAGCGTCTGGATGCCCCCCTGACACTGGATGAACTGACCGCGGCCCTCCATCAGATCCGAAGGGGCAAATCCCCTGGCCTAGACGGACTGACAGCAGAGTTCCTCCGCACTTTCTGGGGGATCCTTGGGGAGGACTACACCATGGTATTGAGGGAGAGCCTGGCGACCGGAGAGATGCCCCTGTCTTGGCGAAGGGCTGTCGTGGTCCTTCTGCCCAAGAAGGGCGATCTCCGCCGTCTAAAAAACTGGCGCCCAGTCTCCCTCCTCTGTACCGACTACAAGGTCTTTGCCAAGGCAATGGCAAACCGTCTGGGCCCAGTGCTGGCTCAAGTGATCCACCCTGACCAGTCTTACACGGTCCCAGGCCGGTCCATCCAGGACAATATCCATCTGGTCCGGGACCTGGTCTACCTGGCTCAGGAGACCGGTGTACCCACTGCCTTTCTCTCCCTCGACCAGGAGAAGGCTTTTGACAGGGTGGATCACGAGTATCTGTTGAGGACTCTGCGGGCGTTTGGGTTCGGACCGCACTTTGTGTCCCGGATCCGACTTTTATACGCCACCGCAGAGTGCCTCGTGAAAGTCAATGGATCCTTGACGGCCCCCATTCCCTTCCACAGAGGAGTACGTCAGGGATGCCCCATGTCTGGCCAACTGTACGCCATCTGCGTGGAGCCATTCCTTAGTCTGCTTCGGAGGAAGTTGACGGGCATGGTTCTACGCGAGCCGGTCATGGAGGTGGTCCTCTCGGTCTACGCCGATGACGTGCTCCTCATGGTCACCGACCCCGTCGACCTGCAGAGGATGCATGAGTGCCAACGAGTCTTCTCGGCAGCCTCCTCTGCCAGGATCAACTGGGGGAAATGTTCTGGACTCTTGGTGGGTCCCTGGCAGGTGGACTCCCTCCCGGAGGAGATGAGGTCTTTCACGTGGAGTACCACACACCTCCTCTACCTGGGAGTCTACCTGAGTCCCGGTGCGGAGACCTGGCTGGCGAACTGGCAGGAGCTGGAGGTGAAAGTCGTCACCCGGCTGGGGCGCTGGGCGGGTCTCCTCAGAGTGCTTTCGTACCGGGGCAGGGTGTTGGTCATTAACCAACTCGTGGCCTCCATGCTCTGGTACAGATTGACCACATTGGTCCCATCAGCCACCTTTGCTGGGATCATCCAGAAGAAGTTGGTGGACTTCTTCTGGGGCAACGGAAAGCACTGGGTCTCTGCAGCGGTCCTGAGTCTCCCGATCGAGGAGGGCGGTCAGTCGCTGGTGTGCATTCGCACCAAGGTGGCGGCTCTCCGCCTCAGGACCTTGCAGAGATACCTGTACTCAGGGCATCCTCCCAGGTGGCACGTGCTGGCAACGCACTTTTTCCAACGGAGCCGCTGCCTTCAAGGAGGTACGCGGATCCCGATGGTGGGGGTCAGCCGTGCGGTCCTGATGGGGATGCCTGGCTTCTACAGGGACTTGTTGAGAGTCTGGAACCTGGTTGCCGTTGACCAGGCCCCACCTCCACCGGCGGAGGGTGACGGCCCGGACTTGAGAGCAGCCGGTCCCTGTCCCGCCCCATCGGGTGACCGGGGGGCTCAAACGTGTGGAGTACTGGTGGTTGAGCAAGACCCCGCTCAGCCGGAAGTACTCATCGGACCAAGGCGCCGTAATCCATCCCGGGAGCCGGTCCCACACAATTTGAGCCGCCTTTCCACGACACCCTTCGTCTCCCTCCGAGACGCAGGGAGGCGTGTCCTGTACAGGCTCCTCCTCCACACCCTGCACTTCCTCGCCCTGGTCCACCGTCCGGACACCAAGTGGCGGTCGGTGTTGCCTTCCGGTCGCGAGGGGGGCCCCCGGTGGGGGTCCCTATACGCAGGGATTCTCCCCCTCTACATTGGGGACCTGGGGTGGAGGGTACTGCATCGAGGTGTACCCTGCAACCTGTTTCTCTCACGGTTCACAGACTCGCCAGCCGCCTGCCACTTTTGCGGGCTGGAAGAGTCTGTGTACCACGTGTACATGGAGTGCGTGAGGCTGCAGCCACTGTTTCAATACCTAAAGGGGCTGCTCCTTGCCTTCTGGCTGCATTTCTCACCCACCATCCTCATCTTTGGACACCCTGTGCGTAGGGGAGAGGGTAGGGCTGAAGATGTCCTGGTTGGGTTGCTCCTGGGCCTGGCCAAGCTGGCCATCCGCGAGTCACGGCGCCAGACGGTGGAGGGCTCTACCCGAGCCGGCTGCCTGCCCCTTTTCCGGGGATACGTCCGTGCCCGGGTGCGGATGGAAAGGGAATACGCCCTGTCTACGGGCACCCTGAGGGAGTTCCGGGACCGCTGGGCACCGAGGGGGGTTGAATGTATCCTTGACAAGGATTGCAATATACTTGTTTAGCTCGTCTTGTATTATGGTGGTGTTTTGTTTTATTGTATTGTCAATACTATTTTAATATGTGAATAAATATTTTTGATTTAAAAAAAAAAAAAAAAAAAAAAGGTGGCGGCTCTCCGCCTCAGGACCTTGCAGAGATACCTGTACTCAGGGCATCCTCCAGCTGTTTACGCGAGGAGGTGTGGTGATTAGGAGCTCCCGTCCGGACAAAAGAACTAGTGTGTTTTACATCTTTATGGAATTCGGAGGAGATACAGCGGTACCTTAAACATCTTGTTGTATCGCTGCAACGCTGCAGAGACTTGTTTTAAAGTTTTTCTGCTTGTTTTGGGACTGCGAGCAGTCTTATCAACTGACTGCGTAGCTCCCACTACGGTGGCTGGCAACCTGCCAGGAAACTGTTTTGTGTCCAAAAGAGGGGAGAAAATTATTTCTGGACTTGTACAACTGCGTCCAGAACAACCCCTTTACTGACTCGTTGACCGGTCTGGTTTTCGTGGGGTGTGGGAGGTTTTCTGCACCTCCACCATCTCGACCTTCTTTTGCGGCCTTGGAGTGTGGAGCTGACGACGAAGCCTCCTTTCTCTCGGCAAGACCGAGAGAGATAAGAGGCTTCCAACAACAAGACTGCAGGCAAGTCCCCTTTTGTTGCTGTAGGAGCGGCGAAGAACAGCTGGGATTGCCTGCGAAGGTCAGCAGCTCGCCAGGGAACGCAGGAGAGCCGAGAGTTTTCCAGCGAAGAGGTGGTGACGCAGCAGTTTTCCGGGGGAGCTGCCATTATCAGCGTTTGAGGCGACACCAATTTGCCTCTCTCTCTCGAACTTCCATTCGTTTGCTTTTTTTGTCTTTGGACTTGGCCTCGTGCCATTTGGACTGTCGTGTCTGTTTCAGTGATATGTTTTAAAATTGTAGCACCTGATACTATGCTGGGTCAGTGTTCAGGGGGAGCGGGGCCCTCCAGGAGCTATGCAAAGGCGGCTGCTTCAGCTGCTTCGGCTACTGCTCTGGGGGCCCGGTTCCCCATGAAGAACCTGCCATTTGAGCATGGGATAAGGTGCTACTTGCCCCCCCAGATCAACCTGGAGGACTGCTCGGCTGCCGTTGCCGTGGCGGCCAAGCCCGCAGGTGTCCTGTATGTGGGCAAAATGTTTGGGAAGGCCGTGCTCTTCCTTGAGTCTGTTGAGGGGGTGAATGCGGCCGTGAGTAAAGGGGTCACAGTGGGGGGAATGTTTTTGCAGGTTGAGCCCTTGGTGACCACTGCGCAGCGGGTGGTCCTGTCCAATGTCCCACCCTGCATCACAAATGAGGCCCTCCTTCCCCACCTTCACACCCTGGGGAAGGTACTCACGGACATCACCCCGATATCCCAAGGGTTCCGCAGGAAGGAGCTGCGGCACGTTCTTTCCCTCCGGCGCCAGCTGTCAATAATGCTGGACCAGGAGGAGGTAGTTGACGGGCGCTTCTGTGTCCAGCAGGATGGGCGTGACTTTACCATCTTCTGGACATCGGAGCGCCCAAGGTGCCATGCCTGTAAGGAAGTGGGGCATATTCGGAGGAATTGCCCCAAATCCCGGGCGGGGGCCTCCGCCTCCAGTGCCACTAACCCCCCTCTCCCCCCTGCTCCCACCCCCCATGTAGTTGAGGCAGCGAACCCTGGGGTTGCGCAGAGCGTGGGTGGGGGTGGGGAGGTCCAAAAGAAGGGGGGCAAGGTGGCAAAGAAGGTGAAGCACCTGGGGAACAAAAACCCCAAGGACAAGAGCAATCTACCCATCCCGTCACCTCCCATTAGGGAGTCCGCAAGCCCCATAATCCAGCCGGGGGCAGTGGGGATCGGGCGGGAGGAGGGGGAGCCACAGGAAAATGCTGTTAAGGCGACACCAGAGCCTGTGAGCTCCTCCCCTGTGAAGAAAAGGAGGAGGCATCTCTCTGGGGAGGAGCAGAAGGGGGACGAACGGGAATCCTCCAGGGGGGAGGGGAGTACTGTGGTGGAGGAAGACTCCCACCCTCTGGTTCAGGCCCCGGTCCCATGTTCTGGAGGGGATTCTGGGGAGGGTGGTGATGGGGACCACTCCGGTGCTATGGAGCAGGGGGAGATTCCTGTTGGGGATGGACTCCCGCATCAGGCACCTGAGGAAGCCCAGAAGCAACCCACCCAGGACGAGGCGCAGAGCACACCTCTGGAGTTAGAGACTGTAGATGGAGAGGGGGGTGGGGAACCCAGCCCTTCTCTGCCTCAGGACCTGGCTCCAGAGGTACTCCCTGAGTCTGATGCACCAGAGTCCTCTCTGGGCCCAACTGGGGGAGGGATAGTCACCCCCACTGCCGATGGTCTTGAATCCCCGGGTACATCTGGGGAAGGCCCCTCTACCACTGATCCCAGTGTTGGGGCTGAGGTGGAGGAGAGACCAGCGGGTGGGGCAGAGGCAACCGCTGCACAGGGTGAGGCGGGTGTTTTAAGCACAGAAGGTGTGTCCGGAGTTGGGGATAGGTGACTCCATCTGCAGTGAGCAGGTGGAAGGGGACTCCTCGGGCAATGAGTCAATGGATGTTCTCGCTCCCCCTGACGCCACTCCACTCATTTCAGTGGAGGAGATCCGCGAGTTCATCACGGCCACCGAAGGAGCCCAACATCGGCCCAGACTGGCCTCCCTTCGGTGGCCGAACATAAAAGGGCTCACTAGCTCGCTAAAACTCATCCTCAAAAAGAGGGTGAGGGGCAAGGGGTCAAAGGGGGTGAAGGGGAACGACCGGCGTCAGCTCAGGTCCTTTTTGGACGACCTGGAGAAGGACGCCAAGGCCGAGAGCAGCGTCGTTCCTGCTGAGGGTAGAGGGAGCCGTAGAGCGTCCCTTGTAGCCAGGATCCGGAAGGTAAAACCTACCGCCAATCCACGTAGGGTCCGGAGGGGGAGGAGCAGCTCTGCTGTCAGCGACCGGGGGACTGGTGAGGGGATCTAGTGTACTCCTGACATGGCGATCACCATAGCCAGTTACAACATAAATGGCAGCAGGAGGCCTCTCCGCAGGTTTAACCATCTCTCAACCCTGAGGGATGGGAAATATGCGGTGAGCTTCCTGCAGGAAACCCACACCACCCCAGGAGACAAGTCCACTTGGCTCCTGGAGTGGGGTGGCGAGGTCTTCATGAGCCACCTCAGCTCCATTTCCAGTGGGGTGGCCATTTTGTTGGCCCCGAATTTCCGGCCTGAGATCCTAAAGGTCCAGGAACTGGTGCCAGGCCGCTTGCTTCACTTGGCCGTGCGCCTGGATGGCGTGCCGTTGCATTTTGTCAACGTGTACGCCCCCCAAGCCTGCCGTGTTGCAGACGCGCCTGTTCCGGGAGGTGTCTACGCTGCTGAGCTCCATCGACCCTGGTGACTGCGTGATCCTCGGGGGGGATTTCAACTGTACCCTCGAGGAAGGAGACCGTTCCGGTCTCCAGCGTGGTCAGGAGTCGGTGAAGAAGTTGAAGGAGCTCGTGGGCTCCTTTGACTTGGTAGACACTTGGAGGAACCTCCACCCCGACTCTAGGGCCTTCTCCAGAAGGTCAGAGGGGGGTGGGTCTCGCATCGACCGCCTGTACATTTCTAGGGCGTACGTCTCCCGCGTCGCGGCGGCCTCCATGCTGCCGGTGCCGTGCTCGGACCACCACCTGGTGTGGGCGGAGTTTAACCCGCTGCGCACGAGGGGAGGGTCCGCGTACTGGCAGTTTAACAACCGGCTGCTGGAGGATCGCCGCTTCCGGGACTCGTTTGCGAGGTTCTGGAATACCTGGAAGAGGAAGCGGGGAGGATTTCACTCCCTGCGGCTATGGTGGGATGTGGGCAAGGCCCACATCCGGAGTTTCTGTCAGGAGTACACTAGAGGGTCGACCAAGAGACGCGATTCCAAGATCAGACAGCTCGGGAGCGAGCTGCTCGATTTGGATTCGCGTCTAAGTCAGACCGTCGGGGACACGATCCTCTGGAGGGAATACCAGGAGAAGAAGGACGCGCTGAAGGAGCTACAGTTGGAGCAATCTCGAGGCGCGTACGTGAGGTCGCGGATCCAATTGCTCCACGATTTGGACCGCGGTTCACCCTTCTTCTACTCGCTGGAGAAGTGGCGGGGAGTCCGTCAGCAGTTAGTGGAGCTGCTCGCTGATGATGACTCCTCCGTCACTGAACCAGAGGACATTAACGCAGCAGTTCGTTCCTTTTATGGGACCTTGTTCTCACCAGATAGCTCTGGCGGGGACGAGTGCAGTGATCTGTGGGAAGGTCTAGCCACGGTCGACCCGGAGGGTGCCGAGCGTCTGGATGCCCCCCTGACACTGGATGAACTGACCGCGGCCCTCCATCAGATCCGAAGGGGCAAATCCCCTGGCCTAGACGGACTGACAGCAGAGTTCCTCCGCACTTTCTGGGGGATCCTTGGGGAGGACTACACCATGGTATTGAGGGAGAGCCTGGCGACCGGAGAGATGCCCCTGTCTTGGCGAAGGGCTGTCGTGGTCCTTCTGCCCAAGAAGGGCGATCTCCGCCGTCTAAAAAACTGGCGCCCAGTCTCCCTCCTCTGTACCGACTACAAGGTCTTTGCCAAGGCAATGGCAAACCGTCTGGGCCCAGTGCTGGCTCAAGTGATCCACCCTGACCAGTCTTACACGGTCCCAGGCCGGTCCATCCAGGACAATATCCATCTGGTCCGGGACCTGGTCTACCTGGCTCAGGAGACCGGTGTACCCACTGCCTTTCTCTCCCTCGACCAGGAGAAGGCTTTTGACAGGGTGGATCACGAGTATCTGTTGAGGACTCTGCGGGCGTTTGGGTTCGGACCGCACTTTGTGTCCCGGATCCGACTTTTATACGCCACCGCAGAGTGCCTCGTGAAAGTCAATGGATCCTTGACGGCCCCCATTCCCTTCCACAGAGGAGTACGTCAGGGATGCCCCATGTCTGGCCAACTGTACGCCATCTGCGTGGAGCCATTCCTTAGTCTGCTTCGGAGGAAGTTGACGGGCATGGTTCTACGCGAGCCGGACATGGAGGTGGTCCTCTCGGTCTACGCCGATGACGTGCTCCTCATGGTCACGGACCCCGTTGACCTGCAGAGGATGCATGAGTGCCAACGAGTCTTCTCGGCAGCCTCCTCTGCCAGGATCAACTGGGGGAAATGTTCTGGACTCTTGGTGGGTCCCTGGCAGGTGGACTCCCTCCCGGAGGAGATGAGGTCTTTCACGTGGAGTACCACACACCTCCTCTACCTGGGAGTCTACCTGAGTCCCGGTGCGGAGACCTGGCTGGCGAACTGGCAGGAGCTGGAGGTGAAAGTCGTCACCCGGCTGGGGCGCTGGGCGGGTCTCCTCAGAGTGCTTTCGTACCGGGGCAGGGTGTTGGTCATTAACCAACTCGTGGCCTCCATGCTGTGGTACAGATTGACCACATTGGTCCCATCAGCCACCTTTGCTGGGATCATCCAGAAGAAGTTGGTGGACTTCTTCTGGGGCAACGGAAAGCACTGGGTCTCTGCAGCGGTCCTGAGTCTCCCGATCGAGGAGGGCGGTCAGTCGCTGGTGTGCATTCGCACCAAGGTGGCGGCTCTCCGCCTCAGGACCTTGCAGAGATACCTGTACTCAGGGCATCCTCCCAGGTGGCACGTGCTGGCAACGCACTTTTTCCAACGGAGCCGCTGCCTTCAAGGAGGTACGCGGATCCCGATGGTGGGGGTCAGCCGTGCGGTCCTGATGGGGATGCCTGGCTTCTACAGGGACTTGTTGAGAGTCTGGAACCTGGTTGCCATTGACCAGGCCCCACCTCCACCGGCGGAGGGTGACGGCCCGGGCTTGAGAGCAGCCGGTCCCTGTCCCGCCCCATCGGGTGACCGGGGGGCTCAAACGTGTGGAGTACTGGTGGTTGAGCAAGACCCCGCTCAGCCGGAAGTACTCATCGGACCAAGGCGCCGTAATCCATCCCGGGAGCCGGTCCCACACAATTTGAGCCGCCTTTCCACGACACCCTTCGTCTCCCTCCGAGACGCAGGGAGGCGTGTCCTGTACAGGCTCCTCCTCCACACCCTGCACTTCCTCGCCCTGGTCCACCGTCCGGACACCAAGTGGCGGTCGGTGTTGCCTTCCGGTCGCGAGGGGGGCCCCCGGTGGGGGTCCCTATACGCAGGGATTCTCCCTCTCTACATTGGGGACCTGGGGTGGAGGGTACTGCATAGAGGTGTACCCTGCAACCTGTTTCTCTCGCGGTTCACAGACTCGCCAGCCGCCTGCCACTGTTGCGGGCTGGAAGAGTCTGTGTACCACGTGTACATGGAGTGCGTGAGGCTGCAGCCACTGTTTCAATACCTAAAGGGGCTGCTCCTTGCCTTCTGGCTGCATTTCTCACCCACCATCCTCATCTTTGGACACCCTGTGCGTAGGGGAGAGGGTAGGGCTGAAGATGTCCTGGTTGGGTTGCTCCTGGGCCTGGCCAAGCTGGCCATCCGTGAGTCAAGGCGCCAGACAGTGGAGGGCTCTACCCGAGCCGGCTGCCTGCCCCTTTTCCGGGGTTACGTCCGTGCCCGGGTGCGGATGGAAAGGGAATACGCCCTGTCTACGGGCACCCTGAGGGAGTTCCGCGACCGCTGGGCACCGAGGGGGGTTGAATGTATCCTTGACAAGGATTGTAATATAGTTGTTTAGCAGTTGCTTACATATTTGTTCATCTTGTATTATGGTGGTGTTTTGTTTTATTGTATTGTAAATACAATTTTAATATTTGAATAAATATTTTTGATTTAAAAAAAAAAAAAAAAAAAAAAAAGCTGGTTACCACTGCCCCTTTTCCGGGGTTACGTCCGTGCCCGTGAGGGGTTAGAAAGGGAATACGCCCTGTCCACGGGCACCCTGAGGGAGTTCCGGGAACGCTGGGCTCCGCAGGGGGTTGAATGTATCCTCAATGAGGATTGTAACATAGTTGTATTGTAGTTTATTATGGATATATGTTTGTATTGTATTATGGTGGTGGGTTCTGGCTTGTTTTATTGTATTGTAAATATTATTTTTTAATAATTGAATACACTTTTTGATTAAAACAAAACAAAAAAAAGCTGGTTACCATTGCCCCTGTTCCGGGGTTACGTCCACGCATGGGCGGGGTTAGAAAGGGACTACGCCCTGTCCACGGGACCGCTGGGCACTGCAGGGGGTTGAATGTATCCTCAATAAGGATTGTAACATAATTGTATAATAGTTTATTTAGGATATTTGTTTGTATTGTATTACGGTGGTGGGTTCTGGTTTGTTTTATTGTATTGTAAATATTATTTTTAGTAATTGAATACATTTTGTTGAATAAAAGAAAGCTGGTTACCAAGCTCATGGAACTGGGTCTCTGCGCATCCCTCTGCAATTGGATCCTCGACTTCCTCATCCACAGGCCACAGTCTGTTCGAATTGGCAGAAATATGACTGTGTAGCCAGACATAATGCGAACTCCATCTTCAAGTTCGCCGACGACATCACCGTTGTGGGTAGAATTACAGATGGCGATGAGTCAGAGTATAGAAGTGAGATCGCCCGATTAACCAAATGGTGCCAGTACAACATCCTAGCTCTCAATATCAGTAAGACCAAGGCACTGATTGTGGACTTTGGAAGAGGAAGGATGAGGATCCACAATCCTGTTTATATCAATGGAACAATGGTGGAGAGAGTCAAAAACTTCAAATTCCTGGGCGTGCATATTTCCAAAGATCTTTCCTGGACCCAGCACACTGATGCAATTATAAGGAAAGCACATCAGCGCCTCTACTTCCTGGGAAGATTACGGAGAGTCGGTATGTCAAAGAGGATTTTTTTGAACTTCTACAGGTGCACAGTAGAGAGCATATTGACTGGTTGCATCATTGTCTGGTTCGACAACTTCAAGGTCTGGGAGCGGAAAAGACTGCCAACATCATCAGAGACCTACACCATCCTGGCCACACACTCATTTCACCACTGCCATTGAGAAGAAGGTACATGAGCCTGAAAACCATAACGTCCAGGTTCAGGAACAGCTTCTTCCCCACAGCCATCAGGCTATGAAACACCACAACCTCATAATAGTCTATTATTATTATTATTATTATTATTATTATTATTATTATTATTATTATTATTATTATTATTATTATTATTATTATTATTATTATTATTATTATTATTATTATTGTTATTATTATTGACTATCATTATTATTGTTGCACTGATCTGATTGTTTTTTGAGTATATATAAATATATATATGTGTATGTATGTATATGTATGTGTATGTTGTGAGTGTGTCCTTTTCTTTTCACTCTCTCGTTTGTCATATCATACTATGTTTGCATATTCTGTTGTGCTGCAGCAAGTAAGAATTTCATTGTTCTATCTGGCACATATGACAATAAAACACTCTTGACTCTTGACTCTCTCTTCCACAGCCAACAATGGTTTACTTTCAGTCTGAAGATGTCCTGACCTGAAACGTCACCCATCCTTTTTCTCCAGAGATGCTGCCTAACCCGCTGAGTTACTCCAGCACTTTGTGTCTATCTATGGGTACAGCATCTGTAGTTCCTTGTTTTGTACTAATTTTAGGTGCCTTTGTGTTCCCCGTCCACAGAAACCGTTATAGACTATGAATATAAATTACTTTGAACCAGCAAAGTTGTTGGAACATTCAGAGGTCTCTAGTCAGCTACATTGTGCTCAATTGTAAATGTATAATTCAAAAAAATCCTTTTCAGACTCGAAATATTGAAGTCATTGATATAATTGTAGCTATTGAAATTGTCATGAATCACCAGCTGTTACCTTTGATCTGAAGAGTATAAAAACTTGGTGTACTTTGAGTTTGGGAGATTCTACCAAGAGAGTCTCCAAGAAAATATCCTCTTCCCTTGATGAATAAAGACTTTTCTATCAACCAGCTTCAACTGTGAGTGGCTTAGTTCACAAGCCACAACAGTGCCAAACTTAAGAAGCAGAAACAGATAACATGAAAACTCACCAGCAAAAGAAAGATGAAATGGACAGAGCTAAGCGATCTCACAGCCAATAGATCCAATCAAAACCATGCAGTCCTGCTGTATCTAATGAACTCGTGGTGGGCCTGTAAGCATTTTTTAACCTTGATGTGACCTTGACAATGTTAAAAAAAAAAAACAGGATAAATCCAGTCAGTCCGATTACTTCACAATCTATCTACTCTCGATCAGCAGTGAAGTGGCAAAATAGGTTGGTTGCTCATCTAATCTTTCTAGTTTGGGTTTGGACCAGTGTTGCTAATTCCTGCTCATGTTTGTGCACTTTTGCAACATAATCCTTTCTCATATTTGGCTACTCAAGCGAGCCCTTCAAATCCGTGAAGTTCCAACAATCTTTGTTCCATTAAGAAAGGATTGTGATATTCTCTCTGCTTCTGGCTGCAGCCCATACGTATGTGTATGAGCTGCAGTGTGCTTTTAATGCATCTCATACATTCTCAAAGGTAACATTTGTCTTTATAGTGCAGTGTAAATATCTCACCCTTTGGCCACCGAGCTACAAATACATCTCTACTTTTGTCTAAATAAAAGACACAAAGTGCTGGAGTAATTCAGCGTATCAGGCAGCATCTCTGGAGAAAATGGATAGATAATGTTTTGGATTGGAACAAAAGACATCTTTTTGGCTTATCTGCCATGGATAGCCCAGTCTTATTTCCCCCCTTCTCTAGTCTTTAGAGGTTATTTGGTTAAACATCTAAATGCTTTGGAACCTTTATTTCTTCCAATGCGTACTATCTCAATTGATCCATGCAGCTTGCCATCTCTTTGTGCAGGTTCACATGTTATCTCAATTGGGTGGAATTGGTCGTCCTTGTACACCAGTCACTGAAAGTTGGCGTTCAGGTACAGCAGGCAGTGAAGAAAGCTAATGGAATGTTGGCCTTCATAACAAGAGGATTTCAGTATAGGATTAAAGAGGTTCTTCTGCAGTTGTATAGGGCTCTGGTGAGACCACATCTGGAGTATTGTGTACAGTTTTGGTCTCCTAATTTGAGGAAGAACATCCTTGTGATTGCGGCAGTGCAGCGTAGGTTCACGAGATTGATCCCTGGGATGGCGGGACTGTCATATGAGGAAAGATTGAAAACACTAGGCTTGTATTCACTGGAGTTTAGAAGGATGAGGGGGATCTTATAGAAACATATAAAATTATAAAAGGACTGGACAAGCTAGATGCAGGAAAAATGTTTCCAATGTTGGGCGAGTCCAGAACCAGGGGCCACAGTCTTAGAATAAAGGGGAGGCCATTTAAGACTGAGGTGAGAAAAAACTTTTTCACCCAGAGAGTTGTGAATTTGTGGAATTCCCTGCCACAGAGGGCAGTGGAGGCCAAGTCACTGGATGGATTTAAGAGAGAGTTAGATAGAGCTCTAGGGGCTAGTGGAATCAAGATATATGGGGAGAAGGCAGGCACGGGTTATTGATTGGGGGTGATCAGCCATGATCACAATGAATGGCGGTGCTGGCTCGAAGGGCCGAATGGCCTCCTCCTGCACCTATTTCCTATGTTAGGCCACAGTGGGGACGGAGATATGATATTGAAAATAATCGCATCTCCGTCGAGTTAAGAGATTGAAAAATGTTACCCCCCCCCCGCCCCCACATAAAACAAACCAAGGAACACTAATACTTTTAACACATACTTAAAATAACAAAAACAGAAGAAAGGATAGACAGACTGTTGGCAAGGCAGGCACTGCTGGTGGTGCCACCCGCTTTGTATGTTAATTAGCCTGGTGTATGTGTAAATTGTTCCTAGTGTGTGTAGAATAGTGTTAATGTGCAGGAATCGCTGATCACTGCAGACTCGGTGGGCCGAAGGGCCTGTTTCCGCGCTGTGTCTCTAAACTAAACTAAACAGGATACCTGGTAATTTTTATATTCACAATGCAAAAATTAATCCAAGAAATGTTTTAAATATCCAACATTGATTGGTTCATGTTTCATTTTCTACGCCTTCCATATATATTCTACTTTATATTCTGCGTTAAACCGTTGAAAGATAACACATAATTTTGATAACATTTTATTATTAGTTTTATCTTGAGGAAAGTAAAGTTTCTGATGTCAGCTCTGATCTCAGCTAAAATGTCAGATTAATGAAGAAGATTATCTGAAGCTCCACTGTGATTGGGTGGATATTATCGGGAGATGAAAATAATGTTTACATTTTAGGTACCGGTATCTATTAGAGCTTATTAATATCAAGCTGGAACAAAAGAACCATGTTTGAACAGACTTTCAAGGATTGTAAAAGGGTCAGTTATGAAAGTTTAGTTTAGTTTAGAGATACAGCTTGGAGATGCGTTTACACTAGTTCTGTTATCTCACATTCTCATCCACTACCTACAGTCTAATTTTGCAGAAGCCAATTAACCTAAAAATCTGCGTGTCTTTGGGATGTGGGAGGAAATTGGAGCACCTGTAAGAAACCCATGCGGTCACAGGGAGAATGTGCAAACTCTACATGGTGAGCATCTGAAGTCAGGATCGAACCCATGGCTTTTTGCATCCAGTATGTTCAGACCTATCTGAATGTTATAAGTTTCAACTAGAACCCCTCTCATTTTATGAAGCTCCAGTGAGTACAAAATCTAATTAACATAGAGATATACACAAAGTTCTGAGTAACTCAACGGGTCAGGCAGCATCTCTGGAGAAAAAGGATGGGTGACGTTTTGGGTCTGGACCCTTCTTCAGGCTGAAAGTAGGAGGGCGGGGGGGGGGGGGGGAAGAGCTGGAGGCGAGAAAAGACCAGGACCAATCTGGACCAGGCACAAATGACCTCAGGCAGGTGGTGCCTGGTAGGTCCATTGTTGGCGAGAGAAGGTGTGGTCTCAAGAGAAACAATGTAGGGAACTGAGGGACTGGTAAAATGACGGGAAGAAGAAGGGGGCAAGGCAGGAGGGAGGGGGTGGGGAGGAGAGTATGAGATGAAGTTACTTCAAATTAGATGATTCAATATTCATACCACTGAGTTGTAAGCTAACCAAGCAAATGGTGGTGCTGTTCCACCAAGTTGCATGTGGCCTTACTGTGGCAGGCCCAGGACAGAAAGGTCAGTATAGGAATGGGAGGAGGAGTTCAATTCCACATGAAACGTCACCCAAACCTTTTCTCCAGAGATGCTGCCTGAGCCGTTGAGTTACTCCATAACTCTGTATCTACCTTTGGTATGAAGCAGCATCTGCAGTTCTAGTGTAGGAAGGATCTGCAGATGCTGGTTTAAACCGAAGATAGACACTGAACAAGGGTCTCGACCCAAAATGACCCAACCTTCTTCAGACTGAAGAAGGGTCTCGACCCAAAACATCACCCATTCCTTCTCTCCAGAGATGCTGCCTGTCCCTCTGAGTTACTCCAGCATTTTGTGTCTATCTGCAGTTCTTTGTTTCTCTATTTAACATAATTTCTCTTCATCAACAATCTTGTCATCTCTGGAGTCAGTGTGGCGAATCCATGCTGTGCCAAGTATATTATTTTGCAATAGAGAAACCATATGCACACACAAGTGTGAGGCATAAATAGGGTAGAGATTCAGGATCTTTTTGCCTGGGTGGAAATGTCAGAGACTAGAGGGCATAACTTTAAGGTGAGAGGGGCAAAGTTTAAAGAAGATGTGTAGGGCTAGTTTTATAAACAGAGTGGAGGGTGTCTGGAACATGCTTCCAGGAGTGGTGGTGAGGGCAGATAAGATAGTGGAGTTTAACAGGCTTTTAGAGAGGCACATGAATATCCAGGAAATGGAGTGGTATGGTTCATGTGTAGGCAGATGAGGTTGGTGTATCTTGGCATTTTGCTTGGCACAGACATGGTGAGCCGAGGGGGCCTGTTCCTGTGCTGTACTTTTCAATGTTCTGTGGGAAACTCCAGACGCAGTTGCCTAATTGTGGCAACTGAACCTTCATAATTGAAGGGCAATGGGATGAAATAGAGATAGGTTAGAAGAGGGATTTTATCGAGTGTAAGACTCAGTCAGGTGCTTTGAACAGGCATGTTGTTCACATGCAAGATTGAATTGAATTGATTTGAATACTTTATTGCCGCATGTGACAAGTCACAGTGAAATTCTTTGCTTGCATACCCAACGTCTGTCCGGCGCCCCCATCGACCACCGCACCGACCTCTCCACTATCGCTGCCAGGTCCTCTCCAGACCCCTCCGTGGCCCAGGCCCAGGCCCCAGCTGTGAGCTCCGCAGACCCAGGCACCGATGGCCACAGGCTTTGTCGACTTGTGAGGCTCTACCACCGACCAGGCGAGGCTCCACCGCCGACCCGAGAGGCTCCACCGCCGACTGGCGAGGCCTGGGCCACGAGGCACCATACTCGGCTTGTCGGTGGCACCTCCAGAAGGCGTCTGCCACGGCAGCACCATGATGCCACTGAAGCAAGGTGACTCTTTTGTGCTCTTCCCAAAAAAGTATCCACTGTCATCCGAAACCATTGCTCTAATCTTTTAAATATCTTTTCCCTACCTATTCTACTTGAGTTTGACTTGATTGTATTAATGTACCTTATTATATGATTTGTGTGGATATTATGCAAAATGAAGCTTTTCACTCTACCTCAGCACATGTGACAATAATAAAGCTAAACATTAAATGTAAACCAAAACCAGGCTCATGAAACAGACACTAATTCCTCAGCTCTGTCAAGAGTTTAGTTCAGTTTAGTTTAGAGATACAGCATGCATACAGGCCCTTCAGCCCACTGAGTCCATGCCGACCAGTGATCCCCGCATATTAACACTATCCGACACATACCAGGGACAATTTACAATTATGCCAACGCCAAGTAACCTATAAACCTGTACGTCTTTGGAGTGCGGGAGAAAACCCTTGCAGGTCTTGGGGAGAACGTACAAACTCTGTACACATAGCACCCGTAGACACGATTGAACCCAGATCTCTGGCGCTAGAAGGCAGCAACTCTACCGCTGCGCCACTGGTTAGCATCACTATTCTGGGTCCAGGAAAGATCTTCAGAGTTATGCATGCCCAGGAATTTGAAGCTTTAATTTCACCACCATTTTCCAGTCAATATTGACAGGTTTGTGTGTCCTCGTCATTCCTCTTCTAAAGCCTAAAAGCCTCTTAAAAGTTATTACCGAATCTGTCTCCTACATCACCCCAGGAGTGAGTTCCAGGCACTCACCATTCTGTGTAAAAAACATGCTATACACATCTACTTTGAACATTGATCCTCTCATCTTTAAGCTATGCCTCCTAGTATTTGACATTTCCACCCTGGGAATAATGTTCTGACTGTGTACATTACCTACAGTATATTTCTCATAATTTTATATACTTATATCAGGTCTCCTCTTAGTCTCTGACACTCCAGAGAAAACAGTCTAAGTTCGTCCAAACTCTCCTTATAGCTAATACCCACTAATCCAGGCAATATTCTGGAAAACCTCGAATGCGCCCTTTCCAAAGCCTCCACATCCTTCATGTAATGGGGTGACCAGAACTGCATAAAATTGAACTGTACACAAGATCTGCACAGAAAAAGATGACTTTAACAGTGAATAATCTCAGCAGTAGGTGAAAAATCTGTAAATCCTTATAGGTTAGCTGCTGTTGTGGAAGTATGCAAGTAAACATACATTTTCATTTGACTTAATACCTGTGCAAATGTTTATGTATGAAGGGAAGGTTGCCGAGATTCAGTTTTCAGTATGCAGTTTCATCATTTTCTTCAGATCTTGCACCTCATAAATTTCTCAAAATAATTCAAAAGTAATTGATTCCCAACCAAACCAAAGAATCTTGCGGAGGAACTGTGTAAAACCAATTTGCCCTTTCAAGCGTTTTCCTATCAACATCAATAGTCTCCCATTGAATGGAATCATGAGTCCATTTTGATGAAAGGTTATCCAACTCAACTAAGTTGAAGATAGGCACTGAAAGCTGGAGTAACTCAGCGGGTCAGAAGGGATCTCTGGATATTAAGTCTGTTCTTCCTTGCACAGGTGTCACCTGCCCTGTTGAACCTTGATTTTAATTAAGATTGTGAGCATTTTCAACCTGTTGTTTTATATTGTCAGGAAAAATGGATTTGCTGATGAAATGATGGCAATCGAGCCAGCAGGAAGTGTGCAGATTGTGGAGCCAGCTGAGATTAATCTACAGCACCCAATTGCCCTGTCCACAAGAATTATTAAGCACGGCAAGGACTTCTGCCTGCACCCACCTGCATATGGGTATAATATGCATCTATTTAATGTGCACCTTGAAAATTATCACATTTAAAATCCTGCACTGATCCTTTCTGACAGTATGCACTGTGATTCTACTCTCAGTTATTGTGTCAACAATCAAGGTTAGTTGTGAGCTGGTTAAATGTTGTGAAACTAGTTCGCTGTTAATTTTCCCTCATCAATTCGAACTGTGTATATTATCTCTTAGATCATCAGCAACAAAAATGTGGCCTGCCCCTCGTAATGAGGGCTGCGTAATGTTCCCCGTTGCTCTTTGTTCCAATATCCCTCTTTAGTCATAATTAATTATGTTATTCGCTCTTAACACGGTGCCAGCTGAGTTATAGTCAAAGACAATTATCCAGATAATGGAAAAACTCTGGCACAATATTGCTCGAGCCTGCATGTTATGATGTTGTTTGGAAGCAATCTGAATTTTCACATGCAAGTGTTTGCGGCCTGAAATAAAAATATCGCAACAAATTCTAGAGATTGAAATAAAGGACCAAATTCAAGGAGTTTTATAACTACTCTGGACTGATGAAGATGTGTTGGGGAACATTATATCTTTACCTTTATCATATTACAATCTTAAGTGCTTTGGATAAATGCTAAGATATCTGCTTGCCAGGCCTAATGCCTGAAGGAACTATTTAAATTGCATTACCACTAACTGCATGATGCTGCTGAATCGCTGAGCAGCGTTTTATAACTGTATGCAACCAGAGAGGAGAAAAATGGCAGGATTACACCAAGGTATTTCTATCTTTTTCCCACAAGCATGAATACAAGACTGTGATGTCTGATCCAAACACAGCTGTCAAAAGTAGCCCAAAGCATTGGGTAAATGAGCCAGAAATGAAAAGATAAACATTTATTTATATACCAGATCATGCATTTTGTATAGGGCAGCATCCATTCTAATATATAATTTCATACATGCTGTTCAGAGCAATCCTGATAGGGAGATAGAAAGATATATGAAACAAAGAGAGTAAAGGAAACTGTTCAACTTTTGCATGAGTTGGCTCATTGTTAGATCTCCCAAATTATTACTATTTTGCCATTTTTCTTCATACCACAACTATTTCCTTTTTTTTAAATACATTTTCAATTTCAGTTTGAAAGCTGATATTTAATTAACTTCCACTGCCCTTTGAGCAAAAGCATTCGAGATCACAACAGTGTAAATCAATGGGCCAGATCTCGCCAGCAAATGCCAACAGCTCTGAAGGGAGTTGTTGGCATTTACCTATGTAAGCGGCAGCAAGTCCATGACTTCAAAGCAACATATTGACAAAGTGGCAAGTCCCCAACTAACTGGACAACAAACACTGTGTAGGAACGAACTGCAGATGTTAGTTTAAATCAAAGGTAGACATAAAATGCTGGAGTAATTCAGCAGGACAGGAAGCATGTCTGGAGAGAAGGAATGGGTGACATTTCGGGTTGAGACCCTTCTTCAGAAGAAACGACTGAAGAAGAATCTCGACCCAAAACATCACCCATTCCTTCTCTAGAGATGCTGTTTGTCCCGCTGAGTTACTCCAGCTTTTTGTGTCTATCTTTGGTTTAAACCAGGCATCTGCAGTTCCTTCCTATACATAATAACCTTGTTACTTTCTTAGGGTCTGAGAAGATTCAGCATGTTCACGAACCCTAACCCTTCTACAGATGAGCTATAGGAAGTATAGTGACTGGATGCATCTCAGCCTGGCTTGACACCTGCTCTGCCCTTGTCCGCCTGAACCTGCAGAGAGCGGGGTTGCCCAGTACATTACAGGCCCGCCACATCCCCATCCAGTCCATCTTCACAGTGTGTTGCAACAGGAAGGTTGGCAATATCGTCAAGGATGTCTGCCCACCCTGGCCATTCGCTTTTCTCTCTTCTACCTTCTGGGTGATGAGACAGCAGCTTGAAAGTCCAAGCTTACAGATTTAATAACGGCATCTTTGCTACAGCTTTCACATACTGCCACAAACTCTACTCTTAACTCTATCTCAATCGGTTATTCTGTTTAGATTTTAGTTTGGAGATACAGCATGGAGACAGGCCCTTGGGATCACCGAGTCCGCGCCGACCAGCAACCTCCCATACACTAGCACCATCCTACACACTGGGCACAATTTACAATTTTTGCCGAAACTAATTAACCGACAAATCTGTATGTCTTTGAAATGCGGGATGAAACTGGAGCACCCGGAGAAAACCCCCACGGAACATGCAGACTCCGTACAGACAACACCTGTAGCCAGGATCGAACCGGGGTCTCTGGAGCTGTAAGGCAGCAACTCTACTGCTGCACCACCATGCCACCGCTTGCACTGCTCTTACACTTTAATATGCATCTGCACTAATTCAGATTGCACTTCAATCTTTGAACTATTATGCTATTTGGCATTTATCGTGGTATTTTTCTGTTGTATTTATCATTCCAATGCATACAGTTTTCTTTACAAGCTTCAGGGAAACAAGGAATTTCATATTGTATATGGCAATAAACTCATCTGACTGATTTTGGAACTATTAAAAATCTCTCATCGCTAACAGCTGGCAACATAAGTGGCAGGCGTTTTTTGACCGTCAAGACATCCAGGTTTGTTTTGTGGGGATGGCTTCTTTTGTGTGTTGGTGGAGGCCCTGTCACCACAGCGGTAAGTGATCTCCAGGCAGGTGAAATTGTCCCTGTGAACAGGACCAGGTATGTCAGGCCTGAGTGTGTGTGGTGGACTCAGACCAACATTAATTATCTTGCCAATTAATTTAAATCAATATTCTTTGGTTACAGATCATATTGCTAATGGATATAGTTTCTGGGGTTTTTTAAACTAATTTCAAACACCTCTATCAATTATCTTCTTAACAAGTGAAACAGCCTCAGCATCAAAATAACTAAAACTCTTAATCCTTTATATCATACTGGGAATGGAAGCGTATAGATCGCATGCAGGCCGAAGGGATTTGTTTATTTGGCATCATGTTTGGCACAGATATTGTGGGCCGAAGGGCCTGTTCCTGTGCTGTACTGTATTATTATGTTCTATATATTCTGGTAAAACTCTTCCTCCAACCGGTTTTCTATTTATATAGCAGCCATCCCTTTTAATCAGTAGGTATTAATTTTGGCCTTTTCAATATCAATAAGCAGAAAACCCATACTGTTTCTGTTTCACTACTTCAGAGAGCTGAATAGAAATAGTCAATGATGATTTGAGGCTAGTAATTTCATGATGGTGTTTATTTATTTCCCCATTCTTTCCCCAGTAAAAAATAACTTTGAACTGGATATCCCAATCTCGGAGTTACTCCATCAGGATGTTAGGCTGACTGGTACATATTTGTTCGACTTATAATGTTTACAATGATGATAAAGAGGTAACTCCTGCATTCCTCCAGTGCTTTTCCACTGGACTAATTATTTGAGGAGATCTGGGAGATGACAGGCAGAGACTGAAAGAATTTTTATTCTATTTCCAACAAAATAATCTAAAATTTGTCTCAACTTGATCAGATAACGTTCTGATCCTGACAGCTTTTTCGGCACCCCGTCTTTATCCAAGGTTGTCCCAACTCCTTGTCCTTTACAATATCAGCTTCTATAGTGAAAATGGGTGTAAATGCTTGTTTAGTACCTCATCAATGCAATGTCCCTTGATAAAAGGATCTCATTTTTGCTTCCATTATTTCCAAGACCCCTTCATAAACATAAAAGGGTTGACACTGACCCGAACATCACCCATCCATGTTCTCCAGAGATGCTGCCTGGCCCGCTGAGTTACTCCAGCACTTTGTGTCCTTTTGTGCATTAACCAGCAACTGCAGTTCTTTAATCACTATTTTTTTATCGACTGATGTATCAAGTCACCAAAATATTTGCGGCGTGATGCGGCGTGATGACATATTGATGCGCGGTGTTTTTTCAATTGTCGCAACATTTATTTTGTCGCCGCTGGCCGCTGGATTTTGAAATGTTCAAAATCTTTCAGCGACCCTGATATGATGCTGACAGTCGCCGAAAAAATCGACGTGGGACAGGCCCTTAAGTCTACGTTCCAATACACATTGGATCATGCTTCTATAAAGCAGACACTATACCGCAACAGTGAGTTAGTTGGCTAGGAAGTCCATGAGAACAGAAAGGGTGCTGCAGAAATGCATATTTTATTTTGTCTCTTACAGATAAAGGATGAAATTAATTGACTTAATTCACATTCATACAATTAGCATAAAAAACAAATAAGCAGGAACAAATAACTGCTATTCATACTCTTAAATCATGATCTTGGAATCCTCAAACAAAGCAGTACATAATGTTTTTGGGCCCAATCTGCCTGTTGTTAAGAATGATAAGTTACTGCTTGTGTGTAACATGCCCTCAATCAATGCACTATGATAAGTCTCATAGTGATTTCTATGCTGGATAGTGTCTAGAAGGTGTCCATTAAAGTGATTTAAATGTTTAATATGATTATGTAATGCATGGGGCTACATTAATGCATTCATCTGATGGAATTTCTGTTTCATTAAGAGATTAATGACAGTACATTAGCAGCATAAAGGATGGACAAATTAATAGATATGAAAAATAGGAAGCAGTGTGCTGAAATTAGTTAGAAGTATTTGATCGAAAAACATTTTTGAAAGCCTTATTTTCAGATGGATTCAAAGCATGAAATATAATCCCTCTGTGATAATCTAATTTAATCAGGCAATGCTTCCTGGACTCTTTTGAAACCAGCTGCAAGACATTTATTTGCTCAAGTTAGCTAGTTCTTAAGATCAATGCATATTCATGGTGACAGTACACAAGGAAGCTATTTGGCTCTTTCGTTCATGCGATCTCTCTCCAAAAGCTATTACCACATCTCCACCCTTTCCTATCTTCCTTCAATTTGGGGCAGCACAGTAGAACAGTGGTAGAGATGCTGCCTTAGAGCACCAGGGACATGGGTTCGATCCTGACTACGGGTGCTGGCTGTACGGAGTTGGTACGTTCTCCCTGTGGCTGATTGGGTTTTCTCTGGGTGCACCAGTTTCCTCCCATACTCTAAAGACGTACAAGTTTCTAGGTTAATTTGCATCAAGAGCTTGTCTCTAGAGTGTAGGATAGAACTAGTGTAAGGGTGATCGTGGTAGGTGTGGACTTGGTGGGCCGAAGGGGCTATTTCCATGCTGTATCTTTAAAGTAAACCAGACTAAACTAAAAAGAAATGTTCACATTGCACAAATCTACAAATGTATTTTTGCAGAAATGTATAATAATAATGGGCTGCAATGTACTTAGCTCTTGTCCATAGTTTGGATAAAGACTAATTGGGAGGTGATCTTTGCCTGAAGGCCATGTGTTGGCACATCTTACCTATTGTTCCCAGCTGGACAGCACCAAACCCACAGGGTAACATTCAGTCATGTGGAGCTAATGACTGAGCTGCATTTTACATCTGGCCCCTCAAATATACATCACCCATTATTGGCTTAAGTAGTGTGACCCCAGTCATGCAGATTTAGTTTAGAGATACTGTGCGGAAACAGGCCCTTCGGCCCACTGAGTCAGCACTGGCCAACGATCCCCGCACACTAACACTATCCTACACACACTAGGGGCAATTTTTCAATTTATATCAAGCCAATTAATCTACAAACCTGTACGTCTTTGGAGTGTGGTCGGATACTGAAGATCTCGAAGAAAACCCATGCAGGTCATGGGGAGAACGTACAAACGCTGTAGAGACAGCACCCGTAGCCAGGATTGAAACCGGGCCTCTGGCGCTGTAAGGCAGTAGCTCTATCGTTGCACCACCATGCCACCCTGGTAAGCGTTTGTATCTAATTTTCGTTTGTGATCTTAAATGATTGATCTTATTTATGTGTGTTGAAGTAAATTCCGAATTTAAGATGTTAAAGTTATTACAGCTGGAATTGCCTTTAGAATATGTCTAAGCTGTCATGGGCCCAACATGCCAAACTAAGAGCAGGATGTCAGGAGCAGCCATCTAGGTCTGGGCTCTGGTACGTTCAAGGCTGCAGGACCTCAACATTTTATGCATCAGTGTAGACACAAAAAATAAGTGGGGTGATATGAGGAGTTGGCCAATTTTTGCTCTTCAACATATTTTGTTGTAATGCACACTAAAATTGGCTGGTGTAGAATATATGTGCAAGATTTAAGCCCAGCATTTATGGCCACCAGCAAGCAGTAGCACTCACCTATGAAATGAAGAGATTCCATCATAAAGATTAGAGATAACTGTGATAGAGCTTCCTCTTTGTGGAAACCTGCTGTTACAGTAAGTGTCACTATATAAAGATCCCAAATCTCAATGACTGTAATAGCACCAAATTGCTGAAAAGCCAACAGCATTAAAGAATTGTTACAGAATACTTACCTGAAAGGTTAAGGCACAATTTTCGAATGACTTTTAAAATATTAGCCATTAGAAAAGGTACAGCAAAGATTAATTCGGATGTTGTTTGCCTTAGAGGGTGTTAGCTTAGTTTAAGTTTAGTTTAGTTTAAATTAGGTTAGTTTAATTTAGTTTTAGCTTCAGTGGGGCTGCCGAGATCTAGGGGGGACATAGTAGGGGGGACATGGTAGGGGGGACATGGTAGGGGGGACATGGTAGGGGGGACATGGTAGGGGGGACATGGTAGGGGGGACAAAGAAGGGATGTACTTTTTGTAACTTTGTCGGCACCTTTGTGGCAATTCATTTGTGTACTTTGTGTGTAAAAGCAAAGAACTTCACTGCACCTATCTGGATGCAAGTGACATCATCATCATCATCATTTGGCGATACAGTGTGGAAACAAGCACTTCCGCATAGTAAGTCTGCGATGACCAGTCAGCAATCACTCGTACACGAGTTCTATCCTACGCACTAGGGACAATTTACAAAAGTTAATTAACCTGCACGTCTTTGGGAGGAAACTGGAGCACCCAGAGGAAACCTACATGGTCACAGGGTGAATGTACAAAATCCATACAGACAGCATCCGTAGATTGAACCTGGGTCTCTGGCGCTGAAAGGCAGCATCTCTACTGCTGTGCCACTGTGCCACCCCCATAAGCTATAAGGAGGGTTGGACACACTTGGATTGTTTTCTCCGGCGCATCAGGGGATGAGGGGAGATCAGATCAAATTATGAGAGACATGGATAAGGTTGACAGTCACAATTTTATTCTCACCTGAAAGCTGTGCTCTTCAGTTTCCAAAAGTGGAAATGTTAATTGCCGGAGGGAATAGTTTGAAAGTAAGGGGGTAAAGGTGTTTTGTGGGGTAAGATTTTGTACACAGAGAGTGGTAGGTGCCTGGAAACTGATGTTAGGGTTGGTAGTGGCAGCAGATACGTTAGTGGCATTTAAGAGGATTTTAAATAGGGACATGAATATGCAGGCGATCATGGAATATGGATCATAAGCAGGCAGAAGGGATTAGTTTAATTTGGCATTATATTCAGCAAAGACATTATGGGCTATAGTTCCTGCCTGACACTGTTCTGTGTTGTATCTTCCATAAATAAAATTCAGATGTACAAAATTAATTAGGGTACAGATTGAAAGATCAAAAAAAATTACTTTTAAAATTAATTATTTCAGGGAGATGATTGCAAGGCTTATACGTGATATTAGGAATGGAAAGTTTGTTCATCGGTAATCATAGATTGTTTTTTTTATCTTGTTAAAAACTCACTTCGGCTGCCCAACTAAATGCAAGACTTTCAGGATACTTTCTCGTGTGGCTGGTTTTAAAGAACTCAATTTCACATTAATTCATGTAATTTCCTTGATTCTGAGGAAGGCTAAAAACAGCTTAACCTATTGATAGCAATTGCGAGATTTCTGCATTGAGTTGTGCATGCAGGCACTTGTAAAAATTGTAGTCATTTCCCCAGAGTAATGACAGTGAGCATTGATTGTTTCCCCATCACTGCCACTTGAACATTGCGTTAGTTATATATTCAAATAAGTTGTAATACAACTTGCATCTAATAAATGAAAGACTGTAAATTCTATATGGAAATTCCACAGAGAGATCGGCACTATCAGCAAGAATATGATTGGGGAGGGTTATTAGCTAGATTTGGGTCACATTGCAAAGTTGGTAAGGAGATCACATGGGTAATTTGAATCCCGCAGCTTTTTAATTAGTCACCAATGGATAACGAACTAGATGAGAATAAGTTTTATCATTAGCATTTTCCCATATGTTGAGAATAATTAGACCAGTAACAAAACTGGAAAGACTTTCAACATGGTATTTCAAGGCCAATTTATTTTACAAGATAGTAATTTGCTATTGTTAGTCATTCAGAATTGAGGTCGCTTTCAATTCTGGATTATTTTACTGTATTTATTAATTCCAATTATGTATATCCTGAATATTTAATAAATTACATTTAAAGGGTGGAGCTGGTCAAAGTTGACTGGAAAGAGACCCTAGCAGGGATGACAGTGGAAGAACAATGGCAGGTATTCTGGGAATAATACAGAAGGTGCAGGATCAGTTCATTCCAAAGAGGAAGAAAGATTCTAAGGGGAGTAAAAGGCGACCGTGACAAGGGAAGTCAAGGACAGTATAAAAATAAAAGTGAAGAAGTATAACACAGCACAGATGAGTGGGAAGCCGGAGGATTGGGAAACTTTTAAAAAGAAACAGAAGATAACTTAACAGGCAATATGGGGAGAAAAGATGAGGTATGAAGGTAAGATAGCCAAGAATATAAAGGAGGATAGTAAAAGCGTCTTTAGGTATGTGAAGAGGAAAACATTAGTTAAGACAAATGTGAGTCTCTTGAAGACAGAATCTGGTGAATTTATTATGGGGAACAAGGAAATGGCAGACAAGTTGAACAGGTACTTTGGATCTGAATTCACTAAGGAAGACACAAACAATCTCCAAGATGTACTAGTGGCCAGAGGACCTAGGGTGACGGATGAACTGAAGGAAATTCACATTAGGCTGGAAATGGTGTTTGGTAGACTCATGGGACTGAAGGCTGATAAATCCCCAGGGCCTGATGGTCTGCATCCCAGGGTACTTAAGGAGGTGGCTCTAGAAATCGTGGATGCATTGGTGATCATTTTCCAATGTTCCATAGATTCAAGTGTCAATTGTGCTGGAGTAAATTATAACAGATTAAATAGCGTCACATTTGGATAGCAGTAACAGGATCGGTCCGAGTCAGCATGAATTTACGAAGGCGAAATCATGCTTGACTAATCTTCTGGAATTTTTTGAGGATGTAACGGAAAATGAACAAGGGAGAGCCAGTGGATGCAGTGTACCTAGAGTTTCAGAAAGCCTTTGATAAGGTCCCACATAGGAGATTAGTGGGCAAAATTAGAGCACGGTATTGGGGGTAATACTGACATGGATAGAAAATTGGTTGGCAGACAGGAAACAAAGAGTAGGGATTAACGGGTCCCTTTCAGAATGGCAGGCAGTGACTAGTCGGGTACCGCAAGGCTCGGTGCAGGAACCCCAGCTATTTACAATATACATTAATGATTTAGATGAGGGGATTAAAAGTAATATAAGCAAATTTGCAGATGACACAAAGCTGGGTGGCAGTGTGAACTGTGAGGAGGATGCTATGAGGATGCAGGGTGACTTGGACAGGTTTGGTGAGTGGGCAGATGCATGGCAGATGCAGATTAATGTGGATAAATGTGAGGTTATCCACTTTGGTGGCAAGAACAGGAAGGCAGATTATTATTTGAATGATGTCAAGTTAGGAAAAGTGGAAGTACAATGAGATCTGGGTGTCCTTATACATCAGTTACTGAAAGTAAACATGTAGGTACAGCCTGCAGTGAAAAAGCTAACGCATGTTGGCCTTCATAACAAGAGGAGTTGAGTATAGGAGCAGAGGTCCTTCCGTAGTTGTATAGGGCCCTGGTGAGACCACACCTGGAGTATTGTGTGCAGTTCTGGTCTCCAAATTTGAGGAAGGACATTCTTGTTATTGAGGGAGTGCAGCGTAGGTTCACGAGGTTAATTCCCAGGATGGCGGGACTGTCATATATTGAAAGAATAGAGCGACTGGGCTTGTATACACTGGAAGGATGAGAGGGTATCTTATTGAAACATATAAGATTATTTGGCGATTGGACACGCTGGAGGCAGGAAAAATGTTCTCGATATTGGGGGAGTCCAGAAACAAGGGCCACAGTTTAAGAATAAGGAATAGGCCATTTTGAGCGGAGATGAGGAAAAACGTTATCACCCAGTGAGTTGTGAATCTGTGGAATTCTCCGCATCAGAAGGCAGTGGAGGCCAATTCTCCGGATGCTTTCAAGAGAGAGTTAGATAGAGCTCTTAAAGATAGTGGAGTCAAGGGACATGGGAAGAAGGCAGGAACGGGGTACTGATAGTTGATGATCAGCCATGATCACAGTGAATGGCAGTGCCGGCTTGAAGGACCGAATGGCCTACTCCTGCACCCATTGTCTATTGTCTATACATGCTGCATAAGTAAGTGGAGTGTACTTCAAATTCTGCCTTGCCCTCTATGCAGTATTTTCAACTGGTTTGGATTGGCAGGATACTATTATCTTCTGTTTTGGGGTGAAGAAGGTAATCTCTCCAGAAAAGGTTAGTGTGTTCCATTGTTCACAACTAATCTCTTCCACTTTCTTCTGAAGATATTTTTGATGAGCGATTGTTTAGTTCACACATATAAAATTTCAAAAATGTTAGTTTATTTTATCATAAATATGCTATTGTGTTAATTATCTCAAATGTGATACACAATTCTTCAGAAGAAATGTCTGAAGACGAGACTCGACCCGAAACGTCACCCATTCCTTCTCTCTGGAGATGCTGCCTGTTCCACTGAGTTACTCCAGCTTGTGTCTATCTTCGGTGTAAACCAGCATCTGCAGTTTCTTCCAACACGTTGACAACTGTTTTGATATGAAATATATGATGATACCTTGGTACACAAAACTAAGCTAAAATTATAATTTCCTTTATCTATATTACTAAAACTCTGATCTTGACTGCTTTTGGCCCACTGTGCTGCGATTTCCGACAGAACGCCGCCACATACGGCCGTCATTTTTGGCCACCTCGCTCAGCCACCCTCCGCCTAGCGGGTAGGGAGGATTTTTCCCATCGATGACAAATCAGAGAGATATTAATGTTTTAAAAAAATTACCATTCTCTCTGCTGCCTCTGCTGGAGGGAGGGGGAGGGACTATAAAAACAGGAAGTGGTGTGCCTCATTCAGTCTCTGCAAGCTGGATGAAGCCAAGGATCACGTCTCTCTGAGCTCTGAATAACATTGAACAATGTCTACACAACTGTGAGTACCCTTAATGTGGTTTGAAAATGAAAATATGATTTGTTTGAAGTAAAAAGGCACTGCCTGCAAATGGTTGTTTGGGTGCTTTGGCTTGAAGTTGAAAGGCACTACGTACTGCAAATGGTGGCTTGGGTGCTTTGACTTGAAGTTGAAAGGCAGTACTTACTGCAAATGGTGGCTTGGGAGCTTTGGTTTAAAGTTGAAAGGCACTACTTACTGCAAATAGTGGCTTGGGAGCTTTGGCTTGAAGTTGAAAGGCACTACTTACTGCAAATGGTGGAGTGGGTGTTTGCTTGGTTGAAAGGCACTACTTACTACACATGCTGGCTTGGGTGCTTTGGCTTGAAGTTGAAAGGCACTACTTACTGCAAATGGTGGCTTGGGTGCTTTGGCTTGATGTTGAAAGGCACTACTTACTGCAAATGGTGGCTTGGTTGCTTTGGCTTGAAGTTGAAAGGCACTACTTACTGCAAATGATGGCTTGGGTGATTTGGCTTGAAGTTGAAAGGCACTTCTTACTGCAAATGGTGGCTTGGGTGCTTTGGCTTGAAGTTGAAAGGCACTACTTACTGCAAATGGTGGCTTGGGAGCTTTGGCTTGAAGTTGAAAGGCACTACTTACTGCAAATGGTGGCTTGGGTGCTTTGGCTTGAAGTTTTAAAAAATCACCATTCTCTCTGCTGCACCTGCTGGAGGGAGGGGGAGGGACTATAAAACCAGGAAGTGGTATGCCTCACTCAGTCTCTGCAAGATGGATGAAGCCAATGTTCACGTCTCTCTGAGCTCTGAATAACACTGAACAAATGTCTACACAACTGTGAGTAAACTTAATGTGGTTTGAAAAAGAAAATATGGTTTGTTTGAAGCCTGCAAATGGTTGTTTGGGTACTTTGGCTTGAAGTTGAAAGGAACTACTTACTGCAAATGGTGGCTTGGGTGTTTTGGCTTGAAGTTGAAAGGCACTACTTACTGCAAATGGTGGCGGGTTATTTGGCTTGAAGTTGAAATGCACTTCTTACTGCAAATGGCGGCTTGGGTGCTTTGGCTTGAAATTGAAAGGCACTACTTACTGCAAATGGTGGCATGAAGTTGAAAGGCACTACTTACTGCAAATGGTGGCTTGGGAGCTTTGGGTTGAAGTTGAAAGGCACTACTTACTGCAAATGGTGGCTTGGGTGTTTTGGCTTGAAGTTGAAAGGCACTACTTACTGCAAATGGTAGCTTGGGTGATATGGCTTGAAGTTGAAAGACACTACTTACTGCAAATGGTGGCTTGGGTGCTTTGGCTTGAGGTTGAACGGCACTACTTACTGCAAATGGTGGCTTGGGTGCTTTGACGAAGTTGAAAGGCACTACTTACTGCAAATGATAGCTTGGGTGATTTGGCTTGAAGTTGAAAGGCACTTCTTACTGCAAATGTTGGCTTGGGGGCTTTGGCTTGAAGTTGAAAGGCACTATTTACTGCAAATGGTGGCATGAGGTTGAAAGGCATTACTTACTGCAAATGGTGGCTTGGGTGCTTTGGCTTGAAGTTGAAAGGCACTATTTACTGCAAATGGTGGCTTGGGTTCTTTGGTTTTAAGTTGAAAGGCACTACTTACTGCAAATGGTGGCTTGGGTGCTTTGGCTTGAAGTTGAAAGGCACTACTTACTGCAAATGGCGGCTTGGGTGCTTTGGCTTGAAGTTAAAAGGCACTACTGCAAATGCACTTCCTGTTTGCACCGTATATTGAATTTAGATAAAACGCTACCACTTACGGCTGTGATTTTTGGCCATCTTACTCCGTCACACCTCTGCTGAGCAGGTGGAGAGAATTCTTCGCATCAATGGAAAATAAAAGTGTTATTAGTGTTTTAAAAATGTTTAGAATCTCTCTCCTGTCAATCACGCCCTGAAAGCCACACCTTTTCCAGTGGGAGGAGGAGGGGTTATAAAACCCGGTGTGGCTCAGTCTCTGCATGATGGGGGAGTGAGAGTTCATCACTCTGTCTGAGCTGTGAATCAACTGAACACACTGAATGTCCACTGCCTGCTGCTGAAAGACTCATCCATGCCTTCATCTCCTCCCGACTGGACTATTGCAACTCACTTCTCCTTGGCATCAGCTCCACCTACATCAACCGACTCCAACTGGTCCAGAACGCAGCCGCCCGACTCATCACCCACACCAAATCCTGGCATCACATCACTCCAGTCCTCAAAAAACTTCACTGGCTTCCCATCTCCCACCGGATCACCTACAAAATCCTGGTCCTCACCTACAAAGCCCTCCACCATCTGGCCCCCCCATATCTCACTGACCTCCTCTCCCCCTACCAACCCTCATGGTCCCTCAGATCCACATCAGCCGGTCTCCTCTCCATCCACAAGTCCAACCTCCACAGTTTTGGGGACAGAGCCTTCTCCAGGGCAGCTCCCAGGCTCTGGAACTCCCTCCCCCAACTGATCCGCAATTCCGTGTCCCTCACCATCTTCCTGTCCCGCCTCAAGACCCATCTCTTCACCTCTGCCTATCCTTAGCCCCACGTCCCCGTCCCTTTTCATCTGTGCATTAATTGCCTCATACTGTGTTTTGTATTGAATTCTGTCTTTACTTTGTGTACTAATCATGTCTCTACTATTTATTTCATTCCCCTTAATGTTTTTCCTCTACATGCTCAATTTTTGTAAGGTGTCCTTGAGACTCTTGAAAGGCGCCCATAAATAAAATTTATTATTATTATTATTACTGAACTGTGGGTTTGGTGTTTTGTGTGGTTTTATGGTGGTTTCACCCTGCATGAAATGGTATGAAGCTGCATTTGAATTTGGTGGCCTTGCACCCTGCTTGAAGTGGAATGAAACTGCACTTGAATTTGGCGGCCTTGCATCCTGCTTGAAGTGGTAAGAAACTGCACTGAATTTGGTGGCCTTGCACCCTGCTGAAAGTGGTATGAAACTGCACTTGAATTTGGTGTCCTTGAACCCTGCTTGAAATGGAATTTCAAGGAATAGTCATGAGTCAACTGCCAGCCCACCAGCCGTGAGTGAGCTGCCAGCAGATCAGGGTTGAGGGACTGAGCTGCCACCCCAAGAACCCATACCAGTGCTCCAGAAAGCCCCCCCCCCCCCCCCCCACTGGCCACCAATATTGGAATTGGTAGAGAGGTGGAATATTGCGTCGGGGGACCAGCCCTCCCGTGTGAACATGGGACCCAACGGGTCCCACTTAATCTAGTATAAACTGTTCCTTATTATGGGATGGAGAATATATGTGCTACAGTATCTATTAGTGGTGATGTTGTAAGAATATCTGCAAAGATTTGATCTGCAGTATATAGTATTTTTTAAGGCCCAAGAGTCAAGAGTGTTTTATTGTCATATGTCCCAAACCAAACAATGAAATGTAGATTTAGGGAAAACAGGTACCATCATGCCACACTATACTTTCCCATTATTCTGAGTAAGGTGCAATGGATTTTCTATTAAATACAAAATAAAAGTAATACGAGTTCTGGAATTATGAAATATTAACAGAATGCTAGAATAGCGCAGCAGATCAGCAGAATATTTGCTCAGGAAATATGGTTAGCAGTCACCAGAAGTGCAGCTCAACTATCAGGAGGACCCCACTAAGGTTCAGTAAAATGATATATAATTTTCACAGCATTGCACCAGTAAAGGTCATCAGAAGTGGTAACACAAATTCTACACTAAATAGAAAGAAGAGTGGTGGAAGAAATGTAGATAAAACTTAGAGCTAGAGACACGCAAATCTGCACCATATTGTATAATAACTGTACTAATAAATTCTGTTACAACAGAAAAGCCAGTCAATTCCTTTTATATTGGAGACATAAGAGGCTGCAGATGCTGGAATCTTGTAAAGAACACAACGTGCTGGAGTAACTCAGTGGGTCATTACAAAGGACATAGAGTTAGGCCAGTTACAAGTGAAACCTAAAAGCATTTTCTTCACACAAATAATATGTAATTCTGAAACTCTTCCCCTCTTCCTCCCCAAAAGATGATGGTTGTTAGAGTGATCATAAATGTCAAGATAATTTTTGTTCTGTAATGGTATAAACTGAAATGGAGCTAAAAGTGGTGTAATTGACACAAAAATGCTGGAGTAACTCAGCGGGTCAGGGAGTATCTCTGGAGAAAAGGAATAGGTGACGTTCGGATCAAGACCCTTTTTCAGACTCACCTATCCCTTTTCTCAAGAGATGCTGCCTGATCTACTGAGTTGGTCCAGCATTTTGTGTCTATCTTCGGTGTAAAGCAGCATCTGCAGTTCCTTCCAGCACAAAAGTGGGCAATTTTAGTTGCGGCAGAAATAAGCTGAATGCCTAATGTAATGCGTTCATGTGACTGAATGTTGAGGCAATTTGATCCTAATATAGGTTGTACCACACAGGTAATTTACAGCGGTAAAGCCTCAAAGGGGAGATGGGGACCTCATGATGGAATTCATTCTCATCTACCCACTTTGTATGCAAGTGGTGCAGCGGTAGAGTTACTGCCTTACAGCACCAGAGACCCGGGTTTGATCCTGACTATGGGTGCTGTCTGTACAGAGTATTGTATGTTCGCCCCCGTGACCTACATGGGTTTTCCACGAGATCTTCGGTTTCCTCCCACACTCCAAAGACGTACAGGTTTGTAGGTTAATTGGCTTGGTGTAAATGTAAAATTATCCCTAGTGTGTGTAGGGTGGAGTTAGTGTGCGGGGATCGCTGGTCGGTGCGGACTCGGTGGGTCAAAGGGCCTGTTTTTTGCGCTGTATCTCTAAACTAAACTAAAATGGTATTCAATGTACATGTAGATTTTTATACCGCGAGTCATATTTCTATGAGTGTTGGCGAATGCTATGTAGAGTGGATGGACCATGATGTCAGTCAGTGTTGATTTAGTAGCAGTGCTGTCTTTATGAGGCTTCCATTTATAGCAGATATCCTCTCTTAACCTTGCGAAATTTAACAAACTATTTAAGGGAATTACAATCTCGATAACTGTTCACCCATGCTGTTCAATGTTGCTCCAGTTTCTGTTTGTACAATTTTCCAAAACCAGAATGTTGGAACTATCTTTAGATCTGGTTTTGAGTTGTAACACTTATTGAAGCTGTGAACTTTTGGTAAATGTTTAAATGATGGTATTCAATGACAGGAAACTACATAAGTTTGAACTATATCCACCATTGGGCCTGATAGCTGGAGAAATCGAGAGCATAGAGACAGAGCTATTGAATGTGCCTCTAAGCTAAATGTTTGTGGGTTCAAGATCTGCTCCAGAGACTCAAGCACAACACTGCAATAATCAGGGGAGTATGGTTGCATATGGGTGCGGTCCTTCAAATAAGACACCAGATGTTCTCAGGTGGGATCTCATAAGAGATCTCATGGATTATTTTGAAGAAGAGGAGGAAGTTGTTTTTCAATGTTAAGAAAAAAAAAATCAGAAATCTGAAACGAAAACAGAAAAATGCCAGAAAAACTCGCCAGTTCAAGCAGCATCTGTGGAGGGAGAAACTGAGCCAATGTTTCTGGCCAATATGATTGTTTTCAAACAGTTATTCATGGAGTCACTACGAATAGTAATTCTCCAGTGGGCATTCCTAAAAAAAGCAGATTACTAAATCATTATCTTTTTCCAAAGGGATCTTTTTGCGCAAAAACTATTGACCAATCTGAAGAAGGCTCCTGACCCAAAACACAGTCCATCCACTTCCATTCACAGATGCTGCTTGACTTGTTGATTTGCACCATTTTCTGCTTAAGATTCCAGCATCTGCCTTCTCTTGTTTCTCTAAATTATTTGGTGCGTTTTTATAATATTTTAAAGTATCAGATTAGTTGTAAAATACATTATGACACCCAGAATCTATGGTAAACACAAGATAAAACAAGTCTTTTTTCTTTGGTGCGCCATTTCAAATGGAAGCATGAAAGTAATAATATTGCCTTTTTGAATCAGGATAATCAGGTCGCAGCTCACCCTGCACCTTCAGCTTTCAACCTCACACATAGATCCCGGTCCCACCTGACTTCACTCAGAGGTTTCCGGTTCAACTTGCTCTCTGCCCGCACGCAGCTCACAGACGCAGCCCCGCCTCCGGGGAATTTTATTCTCCAGCGGGTGCCGGAAGGGGCGTTACCTTCATGGTGACTGACAGGTGAGTAGACCAATCTGTTGATCTCACAATTTTTTAAACATTCATAACTTTTTTTATTATTTCACCGATCGGAACAAACCTTGCGGCGGTTGGAGGAGAGGAGGACGGTGAGTAAGATGGCGAAAAACATCATAGCGATATAGGGTAGTGTTTTTTCTAAAATGTATTTACAACGTAGACAGGAAGTGATCAAGATGAGACTTTAATAATGGTATAGATAGAAGAAGATAGATAGAAGATAGATCGGATTTCCGAGATCAACACTGAGCACCAGTGAATGAAAAGATTGTCATGGTCAAAGTGGACTCTGTGGGACAATGGGCCTGTTTCCATGCTGTATCTTTCAATCAGTCAAATGAATCTGTTGCTTATTGCAATTAATGGCCTTTTGGTGTCGACTAATTTCAACCCATAAATGTTGAACTGCATCACCTACATCCAGTATATTGTTTTTTTATTTTCTAAAGCTTCTGTTATTTCAAAAACATCTTTCTTCTCATCCAACAGCTCTCTCTAGCTCATAAAGTTGATACAAACGACAGGTAAGCCACAGGCAAACTGCACAACTAGCTCCCAATAGCACCACAATGATCAGGTTAACTGCTTTTGGTTGGAGGTCAAGAGTTGGCCACATGTTAAGCAGAGATAATCCCCCTGCTCTGCCTTGAAACAGTGCCACCGTGTCTCATATTCCTGGCTCAGGGAGGAGGAGATGCTGGAATCTTGAACATAAACAAAATGCTGGAAGAACGCACGGATCTTTTTTTACTTTAGACTTTAGATGCATGGATCTCATGTGCCTTCATCTTCTCCCTTTATTCAACTCACCCATACCCTCCCTCATCCCAGTTCCATCTGTCCATAATTATATTCTCACCTGGCTCCACGTATTACCAACTAGCCTCAGTACCACCCCACCCCCACTCTCACTGCCTGGCTCCAACTACTCATCGTCCCCATCGAATCTGTCACCATCTATCACTCACCAGCCCCTCCCACACCTAGCTTCTCCTCTGCATCATTGCCACCCAATCTAGTTCCACCTGATTTAGAAACAAAGAACTGCAGATGCTGTTTTACAGCAAAGATAGATACAAAGTGCTGGAGTGCGGGTCAGGCAGTATCACTGGAAAAAAAGGATGGGTGACGTTTCGAGTGGGGGCCCTTCTTCAGTTTGAAGTTACTCAGTTACTCCATCACTTTGTGCCTATCTCTGGTTCCACCTGACACTTATCGGCATCAATCCAGCCCCATTCATATTGCTATATACTGGCAATTTGTCCCATTCCCACTCAGCCCAGATGCAGGGTCTTGACTTACATCTTGTAGCTCTGTAGTTACTACTTCCAGCCTTCAGTTTCTGACTCCATAGAATGCAGAACATTATACAGCACAGTAACAGGTCTTTTGGCACACAATTACTGTGCCGAACATGATGCCAAGATTAAATAATCTCATCTGCATGCACAGGGCTGGTGCCAGCAGCCTCCACCTGCAGCCCGGTATCTTTTTGTTTTTTTGTTTTTTTTGTTTTTGTTAAAGTGTGTTTTTGATGTTTTTTTAAATGTCTTTATGTGGGGGAAGCGGGCACGGTAAGGGGGATACCGTCCTTCAGTCGCTTCCTGGAGAGGACGCGACTATTATTCGAGTCACGTCCTCGCCCCCCCCCCCCAGCGGCCTACCTGGATTGGCGCGGCCTTTCCTGCCGGGATCGACCAGAGCTCCAGCAGCGGCGGGACAGCGCTGAAACATCGCGGGGCTGGCGATGCCTTACCGGGGATCGCCGTCTGGAGCCCGGAGTGCTGGACCTGCTGCACCGACATCCTGGAGCTGCGGTTTGCGGGCTCCCAACGCGGGCGGCACTGATAGACAACGCGGGGTCCTGCGACTCCGCCCGGCTCGGCCTGCGGACTCGGGAGCTGAGGACTCCGGCTGCGGGAGGCGGCTGATCAGGAGGTCCGGGCCACTGAGGAGGAGGATGTTCACCATCGGGGATCGGCGTCGGCGTTCCACCAGCCCGGCGTGAAGGCCTGAACATCGGGCCACCCGGGGCGGCGACTGCGGGTGCTAGGAAGGCCTCGACCACGAGTGAACAACTGGGAAGAACGGAGGGGAGGCTGGCTGGACTATGGTGCCTTCCTCACCTTGGTGCCACTGTGTTATGTTGTGTCGTGGACTTTCAGTGTTTGTGCTTTTTTTTAAATTCTATTTTATTTTAATTTATTTTTAATATGTTTTATTATTTATTATTTATTTATTTTTATGATACTGCCTGTAAGGGAAATTCATTTCGTTGTCTCTAACTGAGACAATGACAATAAATTTGAATACAATACAATACAATACAAAGGATCCATATATTTCCATTCCCTGCATACCCATGTGTCTATCTAAAAGCCTCTTAAATGCCACTATCATATCTGCCTCCACCACCACCTCTGGTAGCACGATCCAGGCACCCACCACCCTCTGTGTAAGAAAACTCCAGTAGTTCTTCACTGATTTACCACTCTAGATTTTTGCACACATCTCAGGAGTGAGACTTGAACCTAAGGAAAGTGCGCCATGAAATGAGCCATTGCTGATTCATGTAAGTGAGCAGATATTGGTTTCTTCTCACTCACAGGCTAGACATAATGTACTGAGACAATACCATTAATGTAATGAGGATGCGTGTGATAAAATACTTCTGCAAGTTCATTCCTGACAGCATTGCAGAGATCAGTTTGTTAATCGTGCGGCACAGCAGGCTGTTTTGCTAACTTCATTTGCATCCCATTTATGGTGACAAGTAGCAGTTTCAATTGATGAAAATATATCGGTGATTTGGCTCCAGCTTCCAACTTGCATCTGCAGACAACACTAATAGTTCCAATTTAGTTCAAAGATCAAAAAAACATACAGCAGCAGTATTATGGCAGAGATATGGCTTTGCATTTCAAATAGGCATTAACAGGCGAGTTAATTTTGAAAAAGTCATTTAAAATTGCTTTTAGACCTAATTTAGTTTACTTCACCCTGTAATTTTGGATTAATTGGCAACTTCTATTTGGGTGGTAATGCTTAATGTTTATAATTAATTTACAGTGTAATGTTCAACTTCATAGCAGTAACGTCCAAATAATAGTTCACCCAGCAGTAAATCCAAAATATTGCCCTGAAAATGTAGGATGTAGCTAACTTTATAAGGTAAGTCACTTGGAGTAGGATTTATTTTGATGGAATCATTTCAATTCAGTGATTATTGACAATGTTTCAAACAAGGATGTATGTTTCAGTGAAACCTTAAATAGTAAGATTAAACGAGAACTTACCAGTTTGAAGTTTGATCTGTATTTTATGAGGAGTTACGATGAGGGATTACGTGAAGAACCCGTCCAGCATGCATGCGCGACATACTTCAAAGTAGCGGTATGGAATCAGACACAGTAATTGAAATAAATATAGTAAAGAAAAGGAGAGCTTAGTTACCAGTTTGATCTCTATTATTGAGGGTGGGAGCGGAGGGCACGTAATCCCTCATCGTAACTCCTCATAAAATACAGATCAAACTTCAAACTGGTAAGTTCTCGTTTAATCTTACTATTTTACTTCGGAGTCACGTGAGTGACTACGTGAAGATTTTAAAGCTCTGTGATTTCAAACCGTGTAACAGTTCATACTTCACTCGCTGCCGAAGTCATTCGAGGGAGGAAGTATGTTATCGTAATCAACCATGAATCTGTTTGTAAAACAAAAATGGTGTTATCAACAATAACAAGACAAAAATGCTCCCCCGGGCTTAAATTATATATTTGCAGATTCTAATGTTATTTCTGCAACCGATACAGGTTCTGCCAACGGCTTGTACAAAGTATACCATAGAAAAAGGTTAACAAATAAAGAAAAATTGACTCATATAGAGTTCTACACAAACGTCACGTCCCCCCCCCCCCCCCCCCCCCCCCCCCCCCCCCCCCCCCACAGCAGAATCAAATTTCCACTGTGGGGAAAGGCACCAGAATGTTAAGTCCTCTTCCTCTGAAAACCCCCGAGGTCGGCCCATTTGTGGCCTTGCAGCCAGTCCGATGAATATACTCAATAGAACATACTCAATATTTCTAACTAGGTTTAATGCCCAGTGTCTATAGTGATGACACTCCAGATTAGTCCATTTGCCACCATATTCTAGGTATGGGATATAGTTTGAACACTAGTATCTCAGCTGATTGGAAAGGTATAATGTTCAGTAGCTGGTAATGCTGCTACTATCCCAATTACTTTTGCCACGTAGTTGATAGGTGGTTAAATGTTACCATAACTGATAGCATTAATGAATACCAGATAGACAATGTTGTGGATGGGGTCAACATAGATATCTGGATAATATGACAGAGCCCAGGCTAAAATAAGTTAGTAGCTAATGCAGCTGATATAGCTATTCCAAGGATAGTCTGTCGTTAATATATAGACATGCCATGACGAAATGTTCCTTAAGTGTCAGGGCTGGTTTGAAATTCTGAAATAGCTTTGGCTCATATAAGCCAATTCAATAATAAGTCAACTCAAATCAAGTCAAGTCAAGTTTATTTGTCACATACACATGCGAGATGTGCAGTGAATGAAAAGTGGCAATGCTCGCCATGGTTGCCCCATCCAGGTAAATTGTGGTATATCCGAGATCTTATATAAAAGGGTACTGAATAGTATGCATCTTTAAAGTCGATGTCTACCATAAAGTATTCTTGGAATCCATGGTAGTAGTTACAAATTCCATAAGTGGGTATACCTGGTGAAATACTCAAGTGGTTAATCAATGATGGTGCGACATTCACCATCTTGGGGTTTTTTGGTACCAAAGGCTCATATGAGATTTCTTATGACCCCTGGTATATCTTTCCCAGTAGCTAGATCCTCATGTTTCTTAGTGGGAGGGTAGACCCTTTGGGGTGCAAGCTGAACTGTTGGCAAGATATTAATTCTATTCCCCTTGAATATTTTTTGGTATATAACTACCAAGAGTGATAGCTTCCCAACCAGGTGTGATCCCCCCCCCCCCCCCCCCCCCCCCCCTCTCCCCTCTGTTAGTACAAACCCTTCACCTTTATGTGATGGTAGGAACCATACTTATCTGTCTTCACTGTTGTTTGGTGGTGTGTTCATTTCTTCGGTTTCTGGTTCCTTGTCTGTAGGGATGGTGTGTTGGGGGGTGGCGCATTTTCCATGGGGCCCGCTCTGGGCCCTGGCCTAAAAGGCTTACGGGATTGGCATGCAGGCCCCGAGCTTTCACCAGTACCATGATGTAGACGCCCCTTGTGGACGCGTAGAGGTACTGCTGTCTGGTTTAGTGTGGTGCTCATTCCAGACCCTGCCCTCTTGAGCCGAATATTTTGGACACTTCGTCCAGTTTTTTAGGCTTGGTTTGGTAACTTGCCAGATAGCAGGATCTGTGGTTGTGAGGTCGGTGTTCTCACAGTCCTGTGAATTTTATAGGTTGAGGGCAGGTTTGTGACTTCCCTTGAGAAGTTGCAGAGCATACTGTGAACAGTAGGGTCAGGTGTTTTGCCATACTACCCTGCCCTTCTGGAATGAGCATGCGAACATGATAGCCGACGTCAGGGTATCAAATGCAATTTTAAGATATTTGGGTTTTAAAATGCCCTGCTCAATGTGTCCCCCAATAATGGTGGGCACTTTGAGTAAATGCAATTTAGGGGAGGCGTGATGAATCCAACGTCTCATGGCTACCTGTCTTGGAGAGGTTTTTTTGGAAAAGACAGGTAGTAGGCTGGCCGTCAGTGAGACTGAAAGGCTATCCCGCTCGTGGTGAAGCCACGTAGTGGCCACACCCAGCAGCTCTTCCTGATCCTGTACCTCAAGCATACTCCCGATGTTGTTCAGCCAGTGACCCCTCTTCTTGACCAGCCCAGCTCGGGTCGCCATCAATCCCTCGACAAGGCAGATGACCAGTGCTGTAGCACTGGAGCGGGAGTGTTAGCTCCCTTGGTGGACTTGCCCTGCTCCTGGGGCAAGTCTCGCTGGAGTTTTATACTCCATGACCTTACTCAAGGCTTGGAGAGCAGACACTTGCTGGTTCCATCTTCTGTGTCTGTCTCCAGCCCGAGATTTGCTTGCTGACTTGCTCTGGAGGCTGCCTGCCGTTTTCGGCCGGTATCTGCGGTTCTCGGGCGGCGTGTCTCCTTGTCGGTAGTATGCAGGGATACCGGCCGGTTTTGAATTTCCCTCCAGTCCGCTGCTGTTGGTCAGACAGCTGTTAGCGGACTGGGCATCGGCGCTGTACCCTGCTGTGGACCACAGCGTGTGCGGTCCCAGTGCCGCCTCTCCCCCCCTCCACTGACGGAGTCGTACGGGGGCCGCTTCCCTCTGCTGCTTTACTCCCGCTGGAGCAACAAACGAGAGCAAAGTTGCGACTTTAAACTGAAGGTAAGTACTTACCTAACGGCCTTCAGGCTTGTAGCGGGTGCGCCTGTACTCCCGCTCGTCGCTGTTGCACTGCGTGAACGCAATGTTGCGCATGCGTGCTGGACGGGTTCTTCACGTAGTCACTCACGTGACTCCGAAGTAAAATCAAGTGATCTAAACCAGAGTTTTATCAAATTTGGTCATGAATGCCCAGAACAGTGCCTGTCCCCTCTATAATTTATTTGATCATTGGTAGCACAAAATGTAATTGGTGGTGCACATAATTGCTTTACCTGCATTCCTAGTGTTTATAAGGAATTGATATTGTTTGAATGAAATTATGCCTGTCATTTCATCTCTACGATAAAATAAACTGCACTGGAAATAAGAATTCATTTTGCAGCTAATGTCTTCTTTATTCATTCATTTAACTGATTTTGGTAGAACTAACTAAGGCTAGTAGTTAGATGGTCTGAAGAAGGGTCTCGATCCAAAACATGGTCTGAAGAAGGGTCTCCATCTGAAACATCACCTTTTCTTTTTCTCCAGAGATCCTGCCTGTCCCATTGAGTTACTCCAGTATTTTGTGTCTATCTTCGGCGTAAACCAGCATCTGCGGTTCCTTCCTCCACATTATGGCTAGTAGTTATTGTGATAAGCTAATTGCAATCGAGAAGGTGGTGTTGGTCTATCTTCTTGAACTGCTGTTGTCTGGTGTAGGTAGACTAGTAAAGGGCCTGTCCCAATTTCCCGAGTTACTCACGAATTCTCCAGAGTTTTCCCCTTGATTCAAACTCAGAGAATGTCCATAGCGAGTCCGTAGGAGTCCGTAGATGTATCGTAGCGGCTCGTTATGCCAGCAGTAGGTACTCGGGGCATCAGGTAAGTCAGGACGTTTTTTCCAACATGACAAAAAAGTCCACGAGTAAAAAGATAGTCGGGAGGAGGAGTTCGTAGATCACAAAAATCTTGATATTTTTTTAAGGTCCTTTCAACTCGGCAGAGGACTCGGGAAAGTGGGACAGGCCCTTAATGCTGTTGGGGGGGGGGAGATCCAGGACAGACCCAGCAATGATGAAGGACTGGTGATATATCTAGGTCAGGATGATATGAGACCTTGTGGGTAAACCCGCAAGTATCGGAATTCCAAGTGTCATAGAAAATTGGTCATAGAATGGTACAGCACAGGAACAGGCCCTTTGGCCCACAATGTTTGAGCCAAAAACACAAGCTTAGCTGAACTAATCTCATCTGCCCGCACATGATCCATATTTCATTATCTCCTGCACTTCCATTCGCCTATATACAATCCTTTTAAATGCCATTATTGGATCTGATTCCACTACCACAGCTGGCAATACATTCTAGGCCCTCACCACCCTCTGTGTCCCCTTTGTCCTTAGCAGTAGCGGTCTTGCATTCACAAAGTGCCACCTGTGCACTCTAAATATGCCACCTCTGTGCATTTTGTAGTTGCTGCCTCTGTATCTCCGAGGATATGACATGGGCATCACACGCCTCAGCACTCGTGAGTAAGGCAAGGCAGCGCCTTTACCACCTCAGGCAATTGAGGAAATTCAGAGTGTCTCCGAGGATCCTCCAGTGCTTCTACGCAGCGGCGGTGGAAAGCATCTTGTCCGGGAACATTACCATCTGGTTTGGGAATTGCTCTGCCAAGGACAAGAAGGCTCTGCAGAGAGTAGTGCGTTCGGCCGAACGCACTATGGGAACTTCACTTGCCCCCCTGCAGGAACTATACATCAGGAGGTGCAACTCCAGAGCCAACAATATCATGAGAGACCCCTTCCACCCCTGCAACGGACTGTTCCAGCTGCTACGGTCAGGCAAACGCCTCCGTTGCCATGCGGTGAGAACGGAGAGGTTGAGAAGGAGTTTCTTCCCAGAGGCCATTCGAACTGTAAACGCCTATCTCACCAGGGACTAACTCTACTGAACGTTTTTCCTTCCATTATTTATTATGTAAAAGAATATGTGTGTTATGATTGTGTTTATAGTTTGTTTGGTTGTTTGGTTGTTTGTCTTTTGCACAAAGTCCGCGAGCATTGCCACTTTCATTTCACTGCACATCTCGTATGTGTATGTGACAAATAAACTTGACTTGACTTGACTTGTACATGGGGAGTGGAGGGCAAGCATGATTAGAATTGGATAAAGACTGGATAGACTCGGTTTGTACTTGCTAGAATTTAGAAGATTGAGGGGGGATCTTATAGAAACTTACAAAATTCTTAAGAGGTTGGACAGGCTAGATGCAGGAAGATTGTTCCCGATGTCGGTGAAGTCCAGAACAAGGGGTCACAGTTTAAGGATAAGGGGGAAATCTTTTAGGACCGAGATGAGGAAAACATTTTTCACACAGAGAGTGGTGAATCTCTGGAATTCTCTGCCACAGAAGGTAGTTGAGGCCAGTTCATTGGCTATATTTAAGAGGGAGTTAGATGTGGCCCTTGTGGCTAAAGGGATCAGGGGGTATGGAGAGAAGGCAGGGATGGGATACTGAGTTGGATGATCAGCCATGATCATATTGAATGGTGGTGCAGGCTCGAAGGGCCGAATGGCCTACTCCTGCACCTATTTTCTATGTTTCTATGTTTCTATGAATGATGGACTAGGTGCCAATCCTATAAGATGCAATGTCCTGGATGGCACCAAGCTTCGTGAGCATTGATGGTGCTGCACTCACTCAGGAAACTGAAAGGTAATCTGTCACATTCCTAACTTGTTCCTTGTAGATGGCAGAAATGCCCAGGGAAGTCAGGGGGAGATTCATGCATCATAGGATACCCAGCTTCTGTTCTGAGTCTTATAGCCACACTGGTTCATTTGGATTTCTGGTCAATAGTGACCCACCGAGGATGTTGAAGGTGGAGGACTCGGTGGCGGTTAGACTCTTACCATTTTTGGTGTAAATGGTCTTTTTTGGGGGAATTTGTTGGCATAAATGTTACTTCTACTTGTCAGCCCATAGCTGAATATTGTCTCAATCCTGCTACATGAAGGCATGCTGTTTCACTTGTTAAATTGTTGTGAACAGAACTGAACGTTGTACAATCCTCAGTGAAAATCCCCCCTTCTGATCTTGTGATAGCAATTGAAGATGATTGGGCCTTGGGCGAAGTCATAGGCTGGGTTGATGGATCTCTGACAATCGAGCGGCACAGTGGCGCAGCGGTAGAGTTGCTGCCTTACAGCACCAGAGACCCGGGTTCGATCCTGACTATGGGTGCTTCTGTACAGAGTTTGTACGTTCTCCCTGTGACCACGTGGGTTTTCTCTGGGTGCTCCGGTTTCCTCCCACACTTCAAAGACGTACAGGTTTGTAGGTTAATTGGCTTCTGTAATTGGTTTCTGTCTCGTGTGTAGGATAGCGTGAGTATATGGGGTGATCGGTGGGCCAAAGGGCCTGTTTCCATTCTGTATCTCTAAAAAAAATCACAACCTTTATCTTCTGCATGAGGAATAATCCCCAAAACTAAGAGAGTTTATTTTTTTGCTGTTCATTTTTCAGGTTTACCAGTTACTCTCGATGCCAAACTTGTTCAGATGTTACTTTGATACCAAACCATTTGGGAAAATTCAGTACCTCATAGAACATAGATAGAACATGGAACATAGAGCATAGAAATGTACGGCACAGGAAGAGGCCCTTTGGCCGATAATGTCGAACATAATGCCAAGATAAACTAATCTCCTCAGCCTGCACGTGATCCATATTCCTCTATCCTGCATATCCATGCGCCTATCTAAAAGCCTCTTAAACGCCACTATCCCTTTTGACTCCACCATTACCCCTGGCAGCGTATTCAAGACACCCACCACCCACTGTGTAAAAAGAACGTGGCCCTCATCTCTGCTTTAAACTTTGCCCCTCTCATCTTAAAAGCTATGCCCTCCAGTCTAGTTTAGTTTAGTTTAGTTTAGAGACACAGTAGGAAACAGGACCTTCGGCCCAACGAGTCTGCACCGACTTGCGATCCCTGTACATTAACACTACCCTACGCACACCAAGGACAATTTACACATACACCAAGCCAATTAACCTACAAACCTGTACGTCTTTGGAATGTGGGAGGAAACCGAATATCTCGGAGAAAACCCACACGGTCACAGGGAGAATGTACAAACTACGTAAAGGGATCAAACCTGGGTCTCTGGCGCTGTAAGGCAGCAACTCTGCGCCACTGTGCCGCCCTCTGGCATCTCCACCCTGGGAAAAAGGGTTGTCTGTCAATCCTGCCCATGCCTCTCATAATTTTATATGCTCTATCAATAAAGTTATAAACGTGCTCTGAACACCAGAACAAATTTCTTATGTCAAGATAAGCATCGAGGTAAACAGTATAATTAAATATTTTCTTAAATTAGAGAGAGAGCCTGGTTACTATTTTTCTGATACGTTATATTTTCAAATTTGGCTATTGGTATCTTACTTGTCAAAATCTGTTACGGAACAGAACAATCCTTGTGATTCTGCTAATTGTACTACTTGATGGTTAATAATTAGTATCTGGGGCCAAACATCTGTGGTTCCGTTGAGAGTGTTTCTGTGTTGGACAAAACTGTAATACACAGACTACAGATTTGGCTGAAACGTAATCTTCACTAGGTGATTCAAAAGGGCCTTGTTGAGGGCAGTGTGCTTACTCTATCGTGTATGAAGCTGAAGAGGGAAAATGTCAAGGAAAGGTCATTTACAACTCAGTTGGGATGAGGAAAATGGTTAGATTAAATTGCATTGTTTCAATATTATAGCAGGTAAAGTAGATTAACTCAGGGCGTGAATAGGTACGTGTGACTGGGACGTTACAGCCATTATGAAAACCTGCATAAGGGAGGGACAGGACTAGCAGCTTAATGTTTCATGTGCTACAGATGAGATAGAGGCGGATGTAAAAGAGGAGGGGGAGATACTTTACTGATGAAGGAGAACATCACGGTAAGCATCCAAGTTGACATTACTGAAGCATCATCCATTAAGGCTATATGGGTGGGCTGAGAGCCAAAAAGGGCTGATCACCTTATTGGGATTGTACTAACAGCCCCCAAAGAGATTTAGAAGGACAAAGGTGGCCGGAGATTACAGGCAGCTGCAAGAAAATAGGATTGTCATAGTTGGGGTTTTTAACCAGTGGTGTGGTTAGTAGATAGTGCAGTGAAGAAGGCATTTGGCAACCTAGCCTTCATCAGTCTGGGAACGGAGTATAGAAGTTGGGACTTTATGTTATAGTTGTACAAGATGATGGTGAGGATGCACTAGGATTATTTGTCACTCTGCATAAGGAAAATGCCATTGAGCTGGAAAAGATGCAGAAAAGATTTGCTTGGATGTTGACAGAACTTGAGGGGCTGAGGTATAGGGAGAGGTTGGGCAGGCTAAGACTTTATTCTTTGGAATGAAGGAGGCAGAAGTGTGATCTTACAGAGGTGTATCAAATCATGAGGGGAATGGATAGCGTGAATGCTTAGAGTCTTTTTCCCAGGTAGGAGAATGAAGAATTAAAGGGCATTGATTTAAGGTCAGAAGGGTAAAATTTCATAAGATTCTGAAGGTGGACCTTTTACACGAAGAGTGGTGAAATGAGTTGCCAGAAGAAGTAGTTGAAGCAGGTACAATCATAAGAGATTTTTATCTTAAAACTGACGAAACCAAAGTGAGGGGATAGTTGGTGGTTAGTAGAAGGTGTTGGGTTCAGTGACTTGTAAACAGATATTGGAATAGTTGGAAGGAAGGAGATGAAATACAAAGATAAATAAATGATAAATAAGTGAAGTAAAGGGCAAAATGGAAGGGAGAATGGAGCAACACGGAACTGCAGATGCTGGTTATAGAAAAAAAGACACAAAGTGCTGAAGTAACTCAATGGGTCAGGAAGCATCTCTGGAGTACATGGATAGGCGATGTTACAGGTCAGGCCTTTCTTCAGACTGATTGTAGAGGGAGGAAAAAATCTGGAAGAGATGAAGGGCAGGACAAAGGTTGGCAGGTAATAGGTTGATTTATGTGAGGGGAGGTTTTGATAGGCAGATGGTGGACAAAGGCCCGAAATGAAAAGACAGAAGGTGTGAGACAAAAGGATTGGAGTTGCGAATTGTGAACCTAGAGGAAGGAGGTAGAATAGGTGCTGGTGGGGCACAGGGGAGTGTGAGGTTGTGGGGGATGTAGGGGCAGTGTTTTGTAATTACATAAAATTGGATAATTCAATGTTCATATGGTTGGGTTGGAAGCTACCCAAGCAGAATATGAGGTGTTATTTCTCCAGTTTGCATGTGGCCTCACTTTGACAATGGAGGAGGCCCAGGATGGAAAGGTTGGTATGGGAATGGGAAGGGGAGTTAGAAAGGTTTGCAACCAGGAGATCCACAAGGCCTTGACAGTGAGTGCAATACCTTGAAAATCGCTGAGTCAATGTTTGCCAGTATACAGGAGGCCACATTGGGAACACAGGATATAGTATGAAGATAGACAAAATGCTGGAGTAACTCAGCGGGACAGGCAGCATCTCTGGAGAGAAGGAATGGGTGACATTTCGGCTCGAGACCCTTCTTCAGACTGGAAGACCAAAACGTCACCCATTCCTTCTCTCCAGAGATGCTGCCTGCCCCGCTGAGTTACTCCAACATTTTGTGTCTATCTTTGATTTAAACCAGCATCTGCAGTTCCTTCCTACACAGGATATAGTGGATGAGGTTAGAGGAAGTGCCCATGAACCTGTCTCACTTGGACGTACTGCTGGTGTCCTAGGATGGAGGTGAGGGGGGAGGGACAGGTGATATATATGTCATGCGGTCCATGCAGATGGCAGAAATGGCAGTGGGCTGACGGACATGTTGGAGAATGATGTTTTGGATGTGGAGGCTGGTGGGGTGAAAGGTGAAGACCAGGGGAAGTCATCTGTGGGGAGGAGGAGCGAGAATGGAATATTGGTTGAAGAAGCAGGCAGTGCGGGGCTGGGGAACAGGAAATGTGGAAGAAAAACATTGAAAAATATTGAAGAGAATTTACCATCATTGTTTGAGGGGGAGAAGCATATGACGAGTGACAAAATATAGTATGAAATGATCAAGGACCCTCTTGATCACCAACAAGAACAAACAAATGGACAAACTGAATTATCAAACTAGATATGCTGAGAAAGGGAAGCAAAATCCTTAATTGGATATGGGGTGGGAGAAAATTAAAAATCCCAATCACTCCAGCTCTCACTGAATATGTGGAAGATCCATTGACAAAGATGAGCAGGAAGATTCATAAAGGGAACATGGAGGTAAATGTGAAGAATGAAAGGAAATGCAGCAAATGAAGTTATTTTTATCTGAAATAAGCCATTGTAGGTAGCGTAACAAGGGGAGGAACGACATTACAGACAGGCAGCTACTGGGTGAACTATTTTAAACAGTGGGATGTTAATCAAAGCCATCCCTTTGATAATGGAGCTATCCTATTTGGGGGGTAATCTATATCTATTCAACCTGGTATTTTTAATGTAGAACTCTGTTCAAAAGCATGAGATGTTCTTTGCTCTTTATCTGCTTATGCTAGGTGGATTTCGGAAATCAAATGTGGTTTGGCTCTGCCCTAAAATTAGATTCTTTAAGATTAGATTCTGGATAACATCAATAATAATCTCCCTGGGAGAGAAGAGGATATAAATTGTGCATTAGGCTGACTGCCAAAGGTTCTGCATGATTGGGGATAAAGGAGAATTGATGGGTCACTTGCTGGTGGCAGCTTGTCAATGCATTTTAATGAAGTGCTAGTAGCTGAGCTTCCCAAATAGCAACCATGTTTGAATAACTGATGGCACAGATCTGCCATTGAATACATAAAGTATACTTTCCATCTTCGGCGAGTTAAATATCAAAGCAGCTCAGATCCTCTTTATTTCACTGGGCGGGTCCTATGTTTTTACCAATGGAAATTATATTCTCAGAGTGATTTACACACACATATATACATACGAGACTAAGTGGGTCCCATGTTCACACGGGAGGGCTGGTCCCCCAACGCAATATTTCACCTCTCCACCAATTCCAATATTGGCCAGTAGCGGGCGGGGGGGGGCACTCTCTGGAGCGCTAGTATGGGTGTTGTGGGCGGAAGGACTGGTTTCCAGAGGGCTAGTATGGACATTGTGGGCTGAATGGATTATTGGGCTGGCAGCTCAGCCACTCAGGCCTGGTGGGCTGGCAGCTCAGCCACTCAGGTCGGGTGGGCTGGCAGCTCAGTCACTCAGGGATGGTGGGCTGGCAGCTCAGTCAGGGCTGGTGGGCTGGCAGTTCAGTCACTCAGGGCTGGTGGAATGGCAGATCAGTCATTCAGGGCTGGTAACTTGCAGTTCACTCAGGGCTATTACTTGAAATTCCATTTCAAGCAGAGTGCAGGGGTTAACATTTAATTTCACGGCATTTCAAACAGAGTGCAGGCCACCACATTCAATTTCACAGCATTTCAAGCAGAGTGCAGGCCACCACATTCAATTTCACAGCATTTCAAGCAGTGCAGGCCACCACATTCAATTTAACAGCATTTCAAGCAGAGTGCTGGCCACCAAATTGCCAAACAACTCATTGCATTGTCATTAAGGGTTAACAAATCATTTATTGCAAGTACATTGCAGACTCACAGTTCAGTTGATTCACAGCTTAGAATCACAGTTGTGGACTCTCCCTTGCGAACTTCCAGAATGACTGTCTCACGTACAGGCATCCGGGGTTTTATAGTCCTGCTCGCCCGGAAGGAGCATTACCTTCATTGTGGTGATTGACAGGCGAGAGGACCAATCAGGTGATCTCAAGATTTTTTAAACACTCATAACTGGGGGAAAAAGGGAAGTGCAGCGAGACCTGGGTGTCCTTGTACACCAGTCACTGAAAGTAAACATGCACGTATAGCAGGCAGTGAAGAAAGCTAATGGCATGTTGGCCTTCATAACGAAAGGATTTGAGTATAGCAGGAAAGAGGTCCTTCTGCAGTTGTACAGGGCCCTTGGTGAGACCATATCTGGATTATTGTGTGTAGTTTTGGTCTCCTAATTTGAGGAAGGATATCCTTGTTATTGAGGCAGTGCAGCGTAAGTTCATGAGGTTAATCCCTGGGATGGTGCGACTGTCATAGGAGGAAAGATTGAAAAGACTAGGCTTGTATTCACTGGAATTTAGAAAGATGAGAGGGGATCTTATCGAAACACATAAAATTATAAAAGGACTGGACAAGCTAGATGTAGGAAAAATATTCCCAATGTTAGGGTAGTCCAGAACCAGGAGCCACAGTCTAAGAATAAAGGGGAGGCCATTTAAAACTGACATGAGAAAAAACGTTTTCACCCAGAGAGTTGTGAATGTGTGGAATTCTCTGCTACAGAAGGCAGTGGAGGCTAATTAATTGGATGGATTTAAAAGACATTTAGTTAGAGCTTTACGGCCTAGCTGAATCAAGAGATATGGGGAGAAGGCTGGCACGGGTTACTGATTTTGGATGATCAGCCATGATCACAATGAATGGCGGTGTTGGCTTGAAGGGCCAAATGGCCTCCTCCTGCACCTATTTTTTATGTTTCTATGTTTCTACACCATCCCTCGCCAACAATCAGCCTATCAGGGATCCTCCCTGCCTGATGTCATCTGTTGCCAGCCCTGACTTGGCCTGGTCTTTTCTTGCTTCCAATCCCCCACCTCATGCAATAGGTCTGAAGAAAGGCCCCGACTCGAAATCACCTGTCCATTTTCTCCAGAGATGCTGTCAGATCCGCTGAGTTACTCCAGTATTTTGTGTCATTCTTCTGTACGGTTCCATGTTTGATGTTCTATTAAAGGATTGAATGTATGGGGGGAGAGGTGGCTTCAGATTACACATTTTGAAGGGGTGATTTTCCTCCCTCAGTCCTTTCTCACTTGTTCGAGTTTGGGCTAAACCTGTCCGATGAAATGTTATCTTAAACGTGTTGAGAATAAAATGTTCAACTGCATCCATAAGTAGATAAGAAATGGAGGCGAGAGCTTACCGTTTTCACCATCATAGCTGCTCTGCCATTCAATACGTGCAGGGATGATTTTGGCCAAAGTAGAATCTTGGCCCAACGCGTTTGATCTCAGCACAAAACATTACCCATTCCTTCTATCCAGAGATGTTGTCTATCCCGCTGAGTTACTTCAGCATTTTGTGTCTCTCTGCATTTATGCCAATGTTGGTTGAAAGTTCAGAGGGTACTTTTCTTGGGATAGTGCCATGGGAATGTTTCTACCCACCTAAACAGACACTCAATTTAACACCGATTGAGGACAGCATCATTGACAATAACCCTCTTATTACAGCACAGTTTCCATGACATGCCTCCGTTCTATTTAGGGTCTTTAAACTATACCCTTCAGATTCTTTGGTCAACTGGCATTCAAATGATGAAGAAAGTGAAAAGGGAAAAGGATTTAAAAGGGACCGTTTTCACACAGAGGGCAATGGGTATGAAATGAGTTGCCAGAGGAAGGAGTAGGAAGAGGTGGGTAGAAGTGCAACGTTTTAAATTTGGATAGTGACGGATTTAGAAGGGCAGGTTTGGAGGGATGTGGACCAGACACAAAGAAATGGAACTAACTTGGAAATGTATCTTAATCATCATGGATGAGTTGGGCTGAAGGGTCTGTTTCCATGCTGTATGACTATTTACCTATATGACTCTAATTACTGGGGTGGCACAGTGGCACAGCAGGTAGTGTTGCTGCCTAATGCCCCTGTCCCACTTAGGAAACCTGAACGGAAACCTCTGGAGACTTTGCGCCCCACCCAAGGCTTCCGTGCGGTTCCCGGAGGTTGCATGTGGTTGCTGGAGGTTGCAGGTAGTGGAAGCAGGCAGGGAGACTGACAAAAACTTCCGGGAATCTTCGGGAACTGCACGGAAATCTTGGGCGGGGCGCAAAGTCTCCAGAGGTTTCCGTTCAGGTTTCCTAAGTGGGACAGGGGCATTACAGCACTAGAAACCAGGGATCAACCCTGATTACCGGTGCTCTCTGCCCAGAGTTTGTACGTTCTCCATTTGACTGCGTGAATTTTCTCCGGGTGCTCCAGTTTCCTCCCACGTTCCAAAGACATGCAGGTTTGTAGGTTAATTGGCTTCTGTAAATTGTCACTGGTGTGTAGGATAGTATACGGGTGATCATTGGCTGGTGTGGACTTGGTGAGCCAAAGGTGCTGTTTCCATGCTGTATCTCTAAAACTAAAACTAAAACCATTATTACTGATATAATTCGGAGTATCTAGCATTTACTCACTGATGCATAACCCAGTATAACTTTGCCGCTATCTGTACTGGCCCACTGGATGCTTGGGTCTTTATTCCTTTGAGCTGACCAACTGTGCAGCTTTTGCTGTTATTTCTTTCATTGTGAGAGTGGGCCAACTCCACTATCCTGATGCACGGGTACCTGTCGCGGGGGATAAGAGCAAGGGAGACCAGGAAAGCATTTGCAATAATATGCACTGCATCAAACTTCCTGTAAATTATGTTGTGTAGAATGCTGCAAAGGAAAAGCAAATGAATGTTGACAGCTCTACTGTTTATAGAGCCTACTACTAACAGCTAACACTTTCTAAAAACCTTAAGAATCATAAAAATGTTACCAAGCATTACAGGCTGCAGCGCTGCACGGTGAGCTGCTGCCTCACAGCCTTAGAGGCACGGGTTCGATCCTGACTATGGGTTCTGTCTGTGAGAAGTTTGTATGTTCTACCTGCCACCACATGGATTTTCTCCAGGTCTTCCGGTTTCCTCCCACATTCCAAAGACGTGCAGGTTTGTAGGTTCATTGGCTTCTGTAAATTGCCCCTAACATGTAGGATACTTAAGTGGGATAACCTACAGGTGATCAATGGTCAGGGCCTGTGTGAGATCTGCTGTGTGAGATCTTTGTGGGCCAAAGGGCCTGTTTCCATGCTGTATCTCTAATCTAAACTAAACTAAACTGAGGAAGAGTGGATACAGGGAATAAAGCATAGAGAGGTTACTAAGTGGAGAACATAATTTCAGATGTTCAAGCTTCTCACTCCTGCCTGTGTGACGGGTGGGTTAAGGTTTACACCTTAACAAACCCGTCCTGTCTGTTAGAGTCTGTTGTGATTGTGATGGTCCAATCAGGAGAATGATGGGGCGGGACGCCGTGAGATCTGGTGACCAAGCAGCTGTTGGTTATGATCACCGCCAGGGGAAAAGATGTCAAACACGGAACGAAAATCAATTGGACTGTAAAACAGACTGCTGCCCACCAATGACCCATTTGCACCATGGTCCTTACAGCGAATCTATACAACGTACAATTAGCAAATAATAAATGTTTAACAGGCTGCTTGAAACAGTTATTGGTGCTCTTATTTGGACTATATATCTGTTAAATAGTCCTTCAAGTGGGTTTATTGATAAGCAACCTGCTCCAAGAGTAAAGATTGGGTTCGGCATTAAAAACACTAACTTTCAAAGCTTTTCCAAGGGCCGCTTTTTGGGACCCTGAATGTGCTCTCTGCCTTTTGTTCTTGATCTGACTTAAATTTCATTAGATGCCAACTCCTTCTAGATAGTTGAAAGAGTCCCCTTGCAATCACGAGTAGTGCAGACACAATCCATGTTGTGGGTACCTTTGATTTGCTATCTCCGGATTCAGGTTTCATACTGCTCAATGAATTCAGATGTGTTTTTCTTGCCATCCTTAAAACTATTAACATCTGCTTGGGATGTGGGAACACCTCTGACCATGTCCCCAATAATGAATGGAAAACCTATTTTCATGTCAAGATGAGTTTATAGGCAGGCATAAGTACAGCGTGGTACAGGTACAATGACAAACTTGCTTGCAGCAACATCACAGGCATGTTAACGCAGACATCACACAAATCAGGATATTTGAATCTTTGAAAGGTTGCATAACACCACCACGCCAAACCTTGCTTAAGAGAGAAACCTGAACTTGCTACCTTTTATAAAATCAGCGTGTCTCGAACATTTTCCAACCATTGAAGAAGTTTTGAGATATTGTTGCTCCTTTTTGGCCAAATATTACTGCCGATTTGCATGCATGAAAGTGACAAAGCATGCCAGGTGACCTCTTTTACTCATTAGGCATGACAGGCAAATATTATTCAGGAAAAAAAGATTAATAGTCATAGAAACATGTAGCACAGATGTTCGCCCTTCCCACCACATCCACATTTTGGCCTATTTCGACTGATTATTATAATAATAATGATTAAAAAAGCCTGAAATATAATTAAAAAGGAACTGCAGATGCTGGCTTATACCAAAGATAGACACAAAATGCTGGAGTGACTCAGGTCAGGCAGACTCCCTCTGCTGAGATGCTGCCTGAGCCGCTGAGTTGCTCCAGCATTTTGTGTCTGTCCTTCTATACCTTACCTATTTAACTGCCTGTCCAGGTGTCTCTTAAATATAAGATTGTATTTGACTCCTTCGCTTCCTCTGGCAGCGAGTTCCGGACATCAAACCTTTCCCCTCAAATACTCGCTAATACCGCACCCCCCACCTCACATTAAACCTATGCCCTCGTGTTTTTGATAGCCCTATCATGAGAAAAAAGATTCAGATTATCTACCCTACCTTTTATAATTTTATGTATATCCATCCCCCTGAAGCCACCTTCACTCCAGTGAAAACAAACTTGGCCTACTCATTTCCTTCCCACAACTCTGGTGTGGGCAAGTTGGGCCGAAGGTCCGGTTTCCACACTGTATCACTCCATAACTAACGGCCTCCAATCCAGGAAACACCCTGGTGAATCTCCTTCTCATTCTCTCCAGCACAGCTACATCCTCTCCTGGTGCGGTGACCAGAAATGGACACACATCATTCCAAGTGTGATCTACCCGGCATTTAGTAAACCTGTAAACATATCATCCCATCTCTTATATTCTACGCCCCGACCAAGCATGCACATGCCTGCTTCAACAGTCTCTCCACTTGTGCTGCCACTTGCAGGCAAGTGCATTGTTTGTCCAACAAGCTTGAAACATAGAACAAAACAACAATAATGTTTAATTCTAACCACCCTGTGTAATTTAGTGATAATTAGTGCAAAGCTAAATTTGTGTTTATTTGCAGTCTATTATTATCTAATTACCTCTCCAGCTATGAAAGTATTTGGCTATTGAACACTTTGGTGCTTTTATTCAGATTTACTTTCAATATTAAAGATACACTTTTGAAATCCCAGACGGATTCCTTCATTTGAAGAGATGAGATTTTTAATCCATGGTGCAAACAAATATCAGAGCCAAAAAGAAAATCAAGAACTGTTAGCTAAATTTGAAAAGCTGCCAATCAGATGCTTATGTGAACACAATACATAGCCAGAATGTATTTGAATTGAGCAGCACAACTCTCCCTCAGGCCGGCCAGTTGATTAACCATTGCAACACTCCATTGAATTGAATGGAATTTGGGAGTTGATTTGTGAGACTCATTTGTTACTTCATTCATTTGCAATGAAGGAAGAGTCAAGAGTGTTTAATTGTCATAGGTACTGAAAACAGAACAATGAAATTCTTACTTGCTGCAACATAATAGATCTGTAAACACAGTACTCATTGATGACAGAACAAAGAACAAAAAGTTCAATGTTTAAAAAAAAAATCAATATTAATGTAAAAAGGCCAAGTGCAACAAAACAGTTCATAGCTTGTAGTTTAGTTGATATTTGTAGTGTTATCGAGTCTAATGGCTTTTAGGAAGAAGATGTTCCTGAACCTGGAGGTCAGTTTTCAGACTCCTATACCTTAATTCCAGTGGCAGGAGAGAAATGGGAACATGGCCAGGGTGGTATGAGTCCTTGAGAATGCTAACTACCTTTTTGAGCTGACGATAACACAAAATGCTGGAGTAACTCAGCGGGACAGGCAGCATCTCTGGAGAGAAGGAATGGGTGATGTTTCGGATAGAGACCATTCTTCTGACCCTTCTTCGACCCAATAATTCACCCATTACTTCTCTCCAGGGATGCTGCCTGGCCCGCTGAGTTACTCCAACATTTTGTGACTATCTTCAGTTTAAACCTGCATCTGCAGTTCCTTCCTATACCCATTTGAGCTGGTGCCTCCTATAGATCCCTTTGATGTTGGGAAGGTCAGTATCTGTGATGGAACAGGCAATGTCCACTACTTTGTCCCTATGCATTCGAGTAGCGAGTCAGGCCGTGATGCAACCAGTCAATAAGCTCTCTATCGTACACCTGTAGAAGTTCAAGAGAGTGTTCATTGACAACTAAATCTCCTCAACCCTCTACAGAAATCAAGGAGTTGATGGGTTGGGGTTTCATCATGATTGCATCAATGTGCGGGGCCATGGGCAGATCTTCAGGCATATGCACACCCAGGAATATTACGTTGATGATGTTCTCCATCTCCAACCCACCAATGAAGATAGGTTTGTGGATTTGCAGACCTACCCCTTCAACAATCATCTCCTTGGTCTTACTGCCGTGGAGAGCAAGGTTGTTCTTCGAGCACCATTCAGTCTGATGATTGATTGTCCTCCAATACTCCGACTCGTCATTACCTGTAATTCATCCAACAATGGTGGTGTCATTGGCTAATTTAAAGGTGTAGTTGGAACAGTGTCATGCAGACTCCTCAAAAGCACACAAATGCTGGAGTAACTCAACGGGTCAGACGGCATCTCTGGAGAACATGGTGAGGTGATGTTTTGGGTCGAGACTCCTCGAAAGGTTTCAACAATCAACCCAGTTCATGAGAAGTGGGATGGGAATGGCAGAAATATCAAGGCAGCCTGGATATTTGATTCAGATTTTTACATTTTTGGCCACATCCAAAGCCATCTTTTTAAGGGTTAACAACTCCCCTCCCCAATTCTTTCTCCATTTGCGCAGCTGGAATTTCTACACAGTCCACCTCTCAATAAGATAGCAGCAGCAATCAATAATTAATCCTTGTAGCATGCGCAATACATTTTAAATGTCACATCATTAATTTTATAACAGCATATTAATCTTGGTTTGAGTACGAAAATACTCCCACAGCAACACATTCAAATTACAGTAAAACCTCTGTAAGTTCCACGAAGGCTCAGCCAGTGTATCCAACCAAGGAAGGTCATCAGCCTAAAAACTTTCGCTCTTCACAGTTGATGTTTGTTATGCTGAGTATTTCCAGCATTTTCTGTTCTTAAGTCCATCCAATATGTAGTTGACCCAAAAGAGAACTAGGGCTAATTCTCTGGTACTGTAAATTTGAAACACTACCATTCAGATGCTTACATAAACAAAACATATAGCCAGTTTGTAGAAATAAGGAACTGCAGATGCTGGTTTACCAAGGAAAACAGAAAATGCTGCAGTAACTCAACTGGTCAGACAGCATCTCTGGAGGTGTCGTTTTGGGTCGGGACCATTCCCTTGAACAATGGTCCCAACCCAAAACGTTCCCTGTCCATGCTCTCCAGGAATGCTGCCTTAACGGGTTGTGACCTGAAATGTCATCTATTCCTTTTCTCCAGAGATGCTGCCTGACACGCTGAGTTACTCCAGAATTTTGTGTATATCTTCAGTGTAAACCAACATCTGCAGTTCTCTTTTACACATACTGTCTTATCCGCTGAGTTACTCCAGCATTTAGTGTCTAGCTAGTTTGTATTGGAAATAAAATATTTTAGCCATTCTCAAACTAGATGAATGCCTTCATTAACATAGCAAATAAAAGCGTGTATCAGTAACATCTATCTCACCATATAGTTTCAACACTAGTTTCATTTTGGTTATTATTCTGGTGCATAGATATTGACAACATAAATTTATCCAGAAACATATTTATGCAAATAAAAATAATGTTTAAACCATAATTAACCATTAGGGCAGCACGGTGGCACAGCGGTAGAGTTACTGCCTTACAGCACTTGCAGTGTTGAAGACCCAGTTTCGATCCTGACTATGGGTGCTGTCTGTACGGAGTTTGTACGTTCTCCACGTAATCGCGTGGGTTTTCTCCGAGATCTTCGGTTTCCTCTCACACTCCAAAGACATACAGGTTTGTAGATTAATTGGCTTGGTAGAAATGTAAATTGTCCCGAGTGTGTGTAGGATAGTGTTAATGTGCAAGGATTGCTGGTCGGCGCGGACCCGGTGGGCTGAATGGCCTGTTTCTGCGCTGGATCTCGAAGCTAAACTAAACTAAACATAATGATTCTTTTAATCTGTTTCTAAAGGACAGCACTTAGCAGATTTGGTTCAAATTCAGGCTCATTCCCATTAGATTCTGTTCCGGGTAGATGGTGTTTAGCCATAAGGTTATAAGCCTCATTGGACTGAGCCATATGTTTTCTGGGATGCCAACCAGATTGAAGAGTGAATAAACCAAACCATTATAATGAAGTAGTATTAGATGAAATTTGTGTTCAATTCCCCACAACTGATCTGCACATACATTGGAACTTACAGTTTCTACTGAGCTAGTGCCAATCACAAATCAGAACTGTGCAATTATGTCTTGAGATTTATTTTTTAATCGTTTCTGTGAGAAAACTATATCTATAGAGAACGGGCAGTGCACACAGATTTTGATGTCAGATTGAGACAAGAGTCAAGTGAAAACCCCTCTGTCTCATTAAACCCCTTAAGGGTAAGAAATCAGCCATCCATATCCAATCTGGCCTGTAGATGACCCCAGACAAATCAATGTGGTTGACTTGATGAGCCTCAGCAGCTACTAAACTGTATTATAGTTGCTGCATTGAAAAAGAGAACAAGTAAAACAGACGGACCACCTCATTACAAAGTCCTCCTATAAATAGTGAGGCTGGCATGAAAGACTGGGAGAACTGCCCCACAGACCTGTCTAGATGCTCCTTCAAATAGTCATCCCAAAAGAATCCTACCACTTCCATGGTTGGAGTCATGCCTCGCATTAGGGAAGATGGTTGTTGGATAGGGGGCAGCACGGTGGCTAACGGTGTCTTTAGAATGTAGCAGTTGCTGCCTTACAGCGCCAAAGACCTGGGTTCAATCCTGACTATGGGTGATGTCCGTACAGAGTGCCCACGTGGGTGCTCCGGTTTCCTCCCACACTCCAAAGATGTACATGTATGTCAGTTAATTGGCTTCGGTAAAATTGTAAATTGCCCCTAGTGTGTAGGATAGTGTTAGTTGGTAATCGCTGGTCAGCGCAGACTCAGTGGGCCGAAGGGCCTGTTTCCACGCTGGATCTCTTAAGTCTAAAGTTTAAAGTCAATTATGTCTGCCTTGGAATATCACTGCAGGTATACAATGCCTGAATCCATCTTCAGCTAATTCATCAATGACTTCCTTAGATCATAAGGTCCAAAGTGAAGTAGTCAATGTCTGCAAATAGCAAGACTGAGACAATAGGCTGATTGACGGCGTAGCACTTGTGCCCCAAATAATACCAGACCATAACCTTCTCCAACAAGAGAATCCAATGATCTAGTCGACGTTCAATGTCACTACCATCTATAAGCACCCCATCATCGACATCTTGGGGTCCCATTGATCAGACACTCAACTATACCAGCCACATTCACATTGTAGCTACAAGAGGACAGAGAAAGGGTATCCTGCAGCAAGTCACCACACCAAAGCCTTTTTATCACTTAGAAATCAGATGTCAGGAGTGTGATGGAATGCTCTCCACTTGCCTAGATTATTGTAGCACCAACAACTCTCAAGATGCTTAACATTTTCCAAGACAAAGAAGCCCGTTTGATCAGCATTTTATTCATCATTCTATTCACTCCAACCATCAAGAAGAATGTATAGGAGTCAGAAAACCCTAATCATCAGATTCAAGAATAGCTTCTTCCCAACAATTATCAGCCTTTTGAACATCACACAACACTAACCTCAACTATGAACTTCAGTGGACTATCTTTAGTTGTAGCAATGACCTTATGTACTAGTATTGTGGTTATTAATGTTTTACTTTTTTGGTTCATTACAAGCTATCTATGTTTATTGCTTTTACAGGCCAGTTACGCTGCAGCAAGTAAGAATTTAATTGTTCCACTGTCGTGACATAGAGTGTTCTCCATAATGTTTGGGACAAAGACGCATCATTTATTTATTTGCCTCTGTACTCCACAATTTAAAATTTGTAATTGAAAAAATCTCAGGTGGTTAAGGTGCACATTGTAGCAATGTTACAACATTTTGAGATTTAAAAAATCAAGTCTTTCATTTATCCCATCAGATAAAGCATAAAAAGAAGTTTAATTTGACACCTAATTCACTTTCATATCTTCAGTATTAAAAATGTTATGGCCATTTTCATACTCGGAAATTGGCATCTTGTTCCCTATTGCTTTTTCATTGACTAAACACAAAAGCTGTGATCGAGAACATTTAAAAGCCCATAACTTTCTTAAAATTTAAGAGAACTAAAAGAAATTTTCAGTTATTATAGATTGATGCATTCTGAAACAAATATGAAACAATCTTACTTAGATGACTTGAAATTAAAGCATATAGTTAGTTAGTTACCTAATTGTAGCTAATTACAAAATTCAATTACTAGATCTAAACATCTATCCATTTCTTAAGAATAGATTAACATTTTGAGATAGCCTAAGTATCCAAATAACATTCACACAAGAATTCAGAATATAACAATTTTTAAATCTCATTGTCATGGGTTTATAGGCCAAATGGACGGAATTTAATGTTTAATACCTGTAAATTTTACTTCGGAGTCACGTGAGTGACTACGTGAAGAAGGCCGTCCAGGCGCACGCACGTCAGACGCATTGCTCGGCGACCGCGGTAGGAGGACGGACCTCCAAGCGGTGAGTGAAAGAAAACCTGAACGTAAGTATTTTACTTTCATTTCAGGCTGCTTTTCTCCGGAGACTGCTTGCAGAGACACAGGCAAGTCTGATGTATGGAGAAAGGTGGGAGGAAGAATAGTAAGCGCACCGCAGTAAGCACTCAATAAGACAAAGTGTCTGAGACTAGCGGGCGCCCGACTAAAAAGTCGATTGTAAAGAAATAACTATTTTACACGGGGGAAAAAGTCCCGTTGAAACTCCCACAGGGAGCAAGGCCATAAAGAAATAATAGGCATGGAAGACTCTGAGGAGTCTGAACTATAGAATTTATAAACTGGAATTCCTCATGGGTAAAAACAAACTCCAGAAGGAGTATAAAAAACGCGGACTTAAAGAGAAACCGCATGGAACACCCAGAAGAGGTTCTGGGAAACGTTGGCCCAGATTTGAGCCAGCGACTGAAATGCCTGATGATAAAGATGAATATATGGGCTGACCTGACACGGAGGCAGCACCAGAAATGTCTGAAAGACAATACAGGCGTTGGTCTACAGGAGACCCAGAATATGGAGCAGCACCCAAAAGTGGGCTGCCAATATACAGCTCAATGCAAGAGCTTGATGTACCTCAAAGAGGAAAAAAGGGCTGGCCTGACACGGAGGCAGCACCAGAAATGTCTGAAAGATAATACAGACGTTGCTCTACACGAGACCCAGAATATGGAGCAGCACCCAAAAGTGGGCTGCCAATATACAGCTCAATGGAAGAGCTTGATGTACCCCAAAGAGGGACAAAAAAGCGTAGGCCTATCATAGAGCCATTGCATGTAATACCTGATATGAAAATCCAGGTGAAACCCATTATGAGGAGGAATATCCAGAATACTCTGAATCAGTTGAGGACCAGAGCCCAATGCAAAAAAGAAAAGTGCCAGGGCTGGCCCAAAAGTTCTCTAGTCCCACAAACAAGGGAAAACCTCTATCAGAGGAGATAGCAGAGAATATAAAATACCTGCTTTCCCATCATTTGGAAGACCAACGATGGATGAAATTGAGAACAAATATAAAATCCCGCAGAACTGTGCTCGGTTAAGAGTTCCAGCCATTAACAAAGACGTGTGGAATTATATGGGCACTGCAGTAAGGTCTCAAGAAATGAGATTACAGCGGGTATTAAAATTAATGGGGTCAAGCATTACGGCATTTTCCAGAGATCTGGAAGAAGGAAATGTGACAACGTCACAACAGGATGTGATGGGAATGATGTGTAATGCATATTTTGGAGTAAATCTGTGATAAGACCTAACATACATCCTAAGTTTGCAGGGTTTTGTAAACCATCTAATATATAATTGCCACACTTACTCTTTGGAGTGGTGCTTGCCAAAAAACTGAAGTTTCTCAACGAAGAATCAATAACCATCGGGATGATGAAGCCACCGATGTTTGGCAGCACAGCTAGAAGGCAATATCCATACCGAAGGGGAACTGGTGAAGGAACAAGTCGATCGTACTCGCATACAAGATATGGGCATACAACCCCAGGACGTGGAGGACATGGTATTTCCACAAGGGGCAAGGTATGGAAAGTGACACCAGTAAACCCTGAGGTAGGTGGTTCTGGTTCTGAAAGAAACATATCAGATGTGTCCTACTTACAAATTGGGGGTAGGTTACAATTATTTTTAAAAGAATAGAGGCTAATAACATCTGATGCACATATACTGTGCAGTATAATGGGGTTTAGAATTGAATGTTACCAGAATGAAAATCCCCCTATTCAACATACTCCAAAAAGAATACATTTTTACTCTAAAGAAGAGATTAGAATAATTCAAATAGAAATTGAGAATTTTAGTAAAAAAGGGGTAATAGAGAAAACAACTTATCAAAACCATCAGTTTATATCTAGTATTTTCTCCAGACCAAAAAAGGATGGGGGTAGTAGGATCATTTTGGACCTCACAAGTCTTAACCCTTTTGTACAGTATAAACATTTCAAAATGGAGACTTTTACCAATGCTTTGCAATGAATTTCAACAGCATGCTATATGGCAAGCATAGATCTCCAAGATGCATATTACTCTGTGGCCGTGCATGTTAAACATCGCAGATATTTGAAATTGTCTGGATGAGTCAATTGTGGCAATTCAAAGCATTGCCTAATGAGTTAACTTCAGCTCCCAGATTGTTTACAAAACTGCTGAAACCAATCTTAGCATTGTTAAAAGCTCAAGGCCATTTGATAATGGCTTATTTGGATGACATTTTAATTCTGGGATATACTGAAGCCATGGCAACAGCCTCAGTTTTAAAAGTAAAACTTACATTTCAAAAAATGGGATTTGTGATTCACCCAGAGAAATCCAGATTGACACCTAACAAAATAATTGATTACTTGGGGTTCACTATTAACTCGGGCCACATGATAGTGAGTTTACCCAAGGACAAAAAGCTGCAATTGATTGAGGGTTGTAAGGAGCTAATTGCAGGCAAACAACCATCAATCAGGCAAGTAGCAAGTCTACTGGGCAAATTAATTGCTTCATTTCCAGCTGTTCAGCTTGGACCACTGCATTATCAGCAGCTGCAGAGAGCAAAGATTGCAGCATTGAAAAGACATGCTGGACATTTCGATAGACCTATGCAACTACCTAACACAGCAATTGAGGATATAAAATGGTGGATTAAAAATGTGGATTGCTCTTACAGGAAAATTCTGATTGAATCACCAGCTACCATTTTACAAACAGATGCAAGTGCACTGGGATGGGGAGCTGCGGATGCCATTTCAAGCTGTGGAGGTAGATGTAATGCAGAGGAAGAATCTTTGCTCGAGACGCATGGCATTAATTATCTGGAATTACTAAGTGTATTGCATGGGTTGAAAGCCCTTTGCCGAAAGGTACAACATTTGCATGTACAGGTTCAGTCAATCACATGGGTGGAATCAAGTCAGAAGCATGTGACAGATTGGCAAACATAATTTGGCACTGGTGCATTGAGAAAGATATTTGGTTTTCTGCAATTTACCTACCAGGTAAATTCAACATAATTGCAGATACTAGATCAAGAAATTTCAATGACAATAAAGAATGGATGTTAAATCGTGACATTTTTCACAAAATTGTGAAAAAATTTGGGAAACACGTTAAATTGGGGTGGAATGTTTTGTATGCATTTCCTCCCTTTTGTCTCATCAATAGGTGTCTACAGAAGATCAAACAAGATTATGCTTCAGGATTGTTGGTGGTTCCAGATGGGCCCACACAAACATGGTATCCATTAGGGTTAAAAATGGTGACTGAACCCATTATGGATGTCTTTAGATAAGAAAACCTACTTGTGCAACCTGTAACTGGTGAATTTCATCCTTTACATGATCGTATTGATTTATTGATTTGCAGATTCTAAAAAGTACCTAGAAGCAGTACATATAACCATATAACAATTACAGTACGGAAACAGGCCATCTCGGCCCTACGTCCGTGCCGAATAATTATTTTCCCTTAGTCCCACCTGCCTGCACTCATACCATAACCCTCCATTCCCTTCTCATCCATATGCCTATCCAATTTATTTTTAAATGATACCAACGAACCTGCCTCCACCACTTCCACTGGAAGCTCATTCCACACCGCTACCACTCTCTGAGTAAAGAAGTTCCCCCTCATGTTACCCCTAAACCTCTGTCCCTTAATTCTGAAGTCATGTCCTCTTGTTTGAATCTTCCCTATTCTCAAAGGGAAAAGATTGTCCACATCAACTCTGTCTATCCCTCTCATCATTTTAAAGACCTCTATCAAGTCCCCCCTTAACCTTCTGCGCTCCAGAGAATAAAGACCTAACTTATTCAACCTTTCTCTGTAACTTAGTTGTTGAAACCCAGGCAACATTCTAGTAAATCTCCTCTGTACTCTCTCTATTTTGTTGACATCCTTCCTATAATTGGGCGACCAAAATTGTACACCATACTCCAGATTTGGTCTCACCAATGCCTTGTACAATTTTAACATTACATCCCAGCTTCTATACTCAATGCTCTGATTTATAAAGGCTAGCATATCAAAAGCTTTCTTTACCACCCTATCTATATGAGATTCCACCTTCAAGGAACTATGCACGGTTATTCCCAGATCCCTCTGTTCAACTGCATTCTTCAATTCCCTACCATTTACCATGTACGTCCTATTTTGATTTGTCCTGCCAAGGTGTAGCACCTCACATTTATCAGCATTAAACTCCATCTGCCATCTTTCAGCCCATTCTTCCAAATGGCCTAAATCACTCTGTAGGCGTTGGAAATCCTCTTCATTATCCACAACACCCCCTATCTTGGTATCATCTGCATACTTACTAATCCAATTTACCACACCTTCATCCAGATCATTGATGTACATGACAAACAACAAAGGACCCAACACAGATCCCTGAGGCACCCCACTACTAGTCACCTGCCTCCAACCCGACAAACAGCCATCCACCATTATACTCTGGCGTCTCCCATTCAGCCACTGTTGAATCCATCTTGCTACTCCTGCATTTATACCCAACAGTTGAACCTTCTTAACCAACCTTCCATGAGGAACCTTGTCAAAGGCCTTACTAAAGTCCATATAGACAACATCCACTGCTTTACCCTCGTCAATTTCCCTAGTAACCTCTTCAAAAAATTCAAGAAGATTAGTCAAACATGACCTTCCAGGCACAAATCCATGTTGACTGTTCCTAATCAGACCCTGTTTATCCAGATGCTTATATATTATCTCTAAGTATCTTTTCCATTAATTTGCCCACCACTGAAGTCAAACTAACAGGTCTATAATTGCTAGGTTTACTCTTAGAACCCTTTTTAAACAATGGAACAACATGCGCAGTACGCCAATCCTCGGGGACTATTCCCGTTTCTAATGACATTTGAAATATTTCTGTCATAGCCCCGGCTATTTCTACACTAACTTCCCTCAATGTCCTAGGGAATATATTGTCAGGACCTGGAGACTTATCCACTTTTATATTTTTCAAAAGTGTCAGTACTTCTTTTACTTTGAAACTCATAGTATCCATAGCTACTCTACTAGTTCCCCTTACCTCACATAATTTAATATGCTTCTCCTTGGTGAATACCAAAGAAAATAAATTGTTCAATATCTCCCCCATCTCTTTTGGCTCTGCAGATAGCTGTCCACTCTGTCTCTCCAATGGACCAATTTTATCCCTTGTTATCCTTTTGCTATTAATATAGCTGTAGAAACCCTTTGGATTTACTTTCACCTTACCTGCCAAAGCAACCTCATGTCTTCTTTTAGCTTTTCTAATTTATTTCTTAAGATTCTTTTTACATTCCTTATACTCCTCAAGCACCTCATTTACTTCATGCTGCCTATAATTATTGTAGATCTCCCTCTTTTTCCGATCAAGATGTCCAATTTCCCTTGAAAACCAGGGCTCTTTCCAATTTTTACTGTTTCCTTTCAACCAAACAGGAACATAAAGATTCTGTACTCTTAAAATGTTCCCTTTAAATGTCCTCCATTTCTCTTCTACATCCTTCCCATAAAACAAAATATCCCAGTTCACTCCTTTTAAATCATTTCGCATCTCATCAAAGTTAGCCTTTCTCCAATCAAAAATCTCAACCCTAGGTCTTACATTAAGAAATGGGAACAGTTTCTTCAACACAAAATATTTCTCACCACACTGCAGACGCTTCAGATGTTGTAGAAATTTGTCAAAATTACATTTTGATGATAATTTAAGCTGTAGTGCGATCAACACAGCAAGGAATGCTTTGTCGGCATACTTCTCGAGACCATCGGAACATCAAGTTCTAGGACCACACCCTTTGATTTGTAGATACATGAAGGGCATCTTTAATGCTAAACCTCCCAGACCGAGATATACGGAAATCTGGAATATGAGGGATGTACTATCACTACTTAGGGATTGTGATCCCATCTCAAATTTGTCGTTAGACAAAATTACGATGAAAGTAGTCATGTTAATGGCTTTAGTATCAGCTTAAAGAGTACAAACATTACACAAGTTAAGGATAGACAGAATGGGAATGAAAACAGAGGAAATTACATTCTATGTCTATGACCTGCTAAAACAGAGCAGATCAGGAGTCTCGGGGTGTAAATTGATTTTCAGCATATCCTGCAGATCAAAGACTTTGTGTAGTTACATATTTAAAATATTACATTGAGACTACCAAACATCTTAGAGGTGTAGAATCTGGATTATTCATCAGCCATTAAAAGTCACACAAAAAAGTGACAACACAAACAATTTCAAGATGGCTGAAGAAGGTGCTATTGGATGCAGGAATTGATACTGACAAATTTAAATCTCATTCCACCAGGGCGGCGGCAACTTTGGCGGCCAAGGATTTGGACGTTCCAGTAGACCATATCCTTGCGGCCGCAGGTTGAGAAAATGAAAGGATGTTGCATAAGTATTATCACAAAGAAATTGCAGACCCTGGTGTATTTGGTGGTACTGTTTTGAATGCAGTATTAAATGTCTCTAGAGATTAAAATGGGACACATAATGTTACCATAAAATAAACCATTAATTAATTAAACAAGTATGATGGTTTGCATGTTATTGACTGTTTTTCACTCATAGAGTGAAGCAAAATGCAGTGATACGCCGGAACCCAATCTACGGCCTGAAATCACAGAAGCTTTAAAATCTTCACGTAGTCACTCACGTGACTCCGAAGTAAAATAGTAAGATTAAACGAGAACTTACCAGTTTGAAATTTGATCTTTATTTTATGAGGAGTTACGTCGAGGGACTACGTGCCCTCCGCTCCCACCCTAATAAGATCAAAGGTAAGTTAAGTTTGTATCACGTAGCTTACTATTATGCTTCGGAGTATATCATCTGTGATTTCACACCGCTGCTTTGAAGTTTGACGCGCGTGCGCCTGGACGGCCTTCTTCACGTAGTCCCTCGACGTAACTCCTCATAAAATAAAGATCAAACTTCAAACTGGTAAGTTCTCGTTTAATCTTACTATTAATGGCCATTTAAATCAGCTTGCGAGTGGGATTTTCTGGAACGGGACCATTTGGAACGTTGAGGTTGCGGTGATTTAGTCCCCATATCGGCAGCAAATACACTGCTGGTTCGTTCGGGGACTAAATCACCGTTTCGCAACTTAAAATGTGAATTAAATACATCTTAAGAAATACTTTTATACATAAAAATAAACTACTTTCTTTTACCTGTCCCCTACATAAAATCTGGCCCCGTTGTCGGCATTGAGGGCTTCAGAAGCTGATTTTAAAATCACTCCAGCGATTAACTTGTCTGGCAATTTAAAAAAAAAAAACACACAGAACTGCAGTCGGAACGATTCTTTAGCAACATCTTGCACTCCAACAAAATATAATTCAGGACCAGGTCGGAAAAAAAACGAACATGAAGGAGAATTCCAGTGACCTCCTAGGACCATGTGTCGACCATGCTGCGAGCTTGAAGGTCAAAGACACTCTTCTAAACTCACAGATTAGGTCGCCGCTGTGGGACAACCCCTTTAATCTTCGGCTCATCTGTCCACAAGACCTTTTTCCAGAACTGTGGTTGCTCTTTTAAGTACTTCTTGGCAAACTGTAACCAGCTAACCAGTGGTTTACATCTTGCAGTGTAGCTTCTATATTTCTGTTCATGAAATCTTCTGCGGACAGTGGTCATTGACAAATCCACACCTGACTCCTGAAGAGTGTTTCTGATCTGTCGGACAGCTGCTTGAGGATTTTTCCTTATTATGGAGAGAATTCTTCTATCATCAGCTGTGGAGGTCTTCCTTGGACTGCCAGTCCCTTTGTGATTAGTAAGCTGACCAGTGCTCTCTTTTTTCTTAATGATGTTCCAAACAGTTGATTTTGGTCAGCCTAATGTTTGGCTGATGTCCCTAACAGTTTTGTCTTGTTTCTCAGTCTCATAATGGCTTCTTTGACTTTCATTGACACAATTTTGTTCCTCATGTTGATAAACAGCAATAAAAGTTTTCAAAGTGATGGAAAGACTGGAGGAAAGACTAGGTGCTGAGAGCTCTCTTATACCTGCATTACGGAGGCAATTAAACACCTGAGCAATTACAAACACATGTGAAGCCATGTGTTTCAAACATTATGGTGCCCTGAAATGAGGAGGACTTTGTATAAACACAGCTGTAATTTCTACATGGTGAAACCAAAACATATATAAATGGCCTTTAATAAAATCTGACAATGTGCACTTTAACCACGTGTGATATTTTTCTATTACAAATCTCAAATTGTGGAGTACAGAGGCAAATAAATAAATGACGGGTCATTCCCAAACATTATGGAGGGCGCTGTAGTTTCCTTCACTTATCTTAAATGCATATAGTACTGTATAGCAAACTGTACAATTAGTTAACATACGCAACATTATAATTTTATACACGTTAATTTTAAGAATCTAAACTGAACATCTGCTATTTATTCCTTGCAAAATAGAAATGAATAAAATCTTTTCAATGTCAATTATATCCATGAAATGTTGAAATAGAACCCTCAATGATAGTTTTTTGTAATGACAGCATCTGAAACCTCGGTTCACTCCTGACCATGAGTGCTGTTGTACGGAGTTTGTACGTTCTCCCCATGACCGCGTGCGTCTTCTCCAGGTGCTCCGCTGTCCTCTCACATTTTAAAGACATGCAGATTTATCGGTTGAATAGCTCTTAGTGCGTAGGGTAGATCGGAGTGGACTCGGTGGGCCGAAGGGCCTGTTTCCACGGACTGTGTCTCTAAAACTACAAAACTGAAACTGAGTACTGTCTTTCCAGACCAATTAACCATTTTGGAAAATCATGTCGTTATGTATGACATAATTTTGTACATCAAAATATATGTTATGAACAAAGCTTCATGGCATTTCTATTTCCAAATCCTCTGAAGGCAATCTGGTGATACTAACAGATGGAGCTGTTTACACAACATCTGCTTGCTTCCAAGACCTCCTGGCTTTCCTGTAGTTGACCACTTTGAAGTGGAGGATTAATTACCTGTCAACTTTCAAGAGTGTGGCTAAAGGGCCTGTCCCACTTTCCCGAATTATTCACAAATTCTCCCGAGTTTTCAAACTCGCAGAATGTTCGTAGGAGGCCGTAGGAGTCTGTAGATATATCGTAGCGGTTCGTTATGCCAGCCATAGGTACTCGGACTATTTTTTTACTTGCGGACATTTTTCATCAGGCCGAAAAAACGTCCCGATTTAAGCCCCTGTCCCACTTTCCCGAGTTACTCACGAATTCTCCCGAGTTATCCCCTTGATTCAAACTCGGAGAATGTCCATAGCGAGTCCATAGGAGTCCGTAGTGAGTCCGTAAGAGGCCGTAGGAGTCCGTAGATATTTTGTAGTGGCTTGTAATGTCAGCCGTAGGTACTCGGGTATCAGGTAAGTCGGGACGTTTTTTCAGCATGTTGAAAAATGTCCACGAGTAATAAAAAATAGCCCCGAGTATCTACGGCTAGCATCTCCGAGTTTGAATCAAGGGGAAAACTCGGGGGAATTGGTGAGTAATTCTGGAAAGTGGGACAGGGGCTTTACCTGATGCCCCGAGTACCTGCGACTGGCATAACGAGCCGCTACAAAATATCCACGGACTCCTACGGACTCGTTACGAACATTCTGCGAGTTTGAAAACTCGGGAGAATTCGTGAATAACTCAGGAGAATTCGTGAATAACTCGGGAAAGTGGGTCAGGCCCATAATGGTTATAATTACTAGCCCACATCCTCATAGCTGATATCATTACTGCCACATATCTCAGTACCTTACCTCCCGGAAGAGCAAAGATTGCTAGAACAAGAAGTTTGTGCTTAAACTGTACAAAATGTCTGTTTAGACCACAGCTGGAGAGGTTTAGTTTAGTTTAGTTTAGTTTACAGCACGGAAACAGGCCTTTCGGCCCATCGAGTCCACACAGACCAGCAATCCCCGCACATTAACACTATCCTACACACACGAGGGACATATATTACACATACACCGAGCTAATTAACCTACAAACCTGCACGTCTTTGGAGTGGGGGAGGAAACCGAAAATCTCGGAGAAAACCCACGCGGTCACGGGGAGAACGTACAAACTCCGTTCAGACAGCGCTCATAGTCGGGATCGAACCCAGGTCTCTGGGGTTGCAAACACTGCAAGGCAGCAACTCTACCGCTGTGCCACCGTGCGCCAAGTATGAAAGAAATTGACAAAGATATAACCTGGACTGCAAGGTGAGTGGTCAGACTGCTTCACCATCTATTGGGGATCTTTGAAGATGTGACTTGTAGAATAGATAATGGGAGCACGTGGACATGGTGTATTCAGATTTTGAGAGGGCTTCCAATAAGGTCTCACATTGTGGGTGAGTCAAGAAGGTTAGAAGACATGGGACTGGGAATTGTATTATGGAATGGATTGAGAATTGGTTAACTGGCTAAGAATTGGTTAACAGGCAGAAAGGAAACAGGTAGAAAGAGAACAGGCATGGAGCGGCATGATGAAGCAGCGGTAGAGTTGCTGCCTTTCAGTGCCAGAGACCCAGGTCCGATCCTCACTACGGGTGCTATCTGTATGGAGTTTGTACGTTCACTCTGTGACCTCATGGGTTTTCACTGGGTGCTCTAGTTTCCTCCTACACTCCAAAGATATACAGGTTTGTAGGTAATTGGTATTGTAAGTTGTAACATTGTCGCTAGTGTGTGTAGGTTAGTGTACGGGGTGATTGCTGGTCAGCACGGACACGGTGAGCCAAAGGGCCTGTTTCCACCCTGTAACTCTAAAGTCTAAAGTAAAGAAAGAGTGGGAATAATGAGCTGTACAACAAGGGTCAATGCCTGAACCCTAGCGTTTCTCAATCTATGAATATAAATTTGGCTGATGGGACCAAATGCATTTTTATAATTTTCTAATGAAACAAAATTAGGTGGAATTAGTAAGAAGGAGATGTAGAGTTTTTATAGGGATATGGACAGGCCGAGTGAGAAATCAGATGGATATAGCAGATGAGGTATAAGATGTTTAAAATGGGAGATCATCCACTTTGTTGCAGAAACCAGAAAAGCATAATTTCTTTCAAAATGGTGACAGATTGGGAAATTCTGCCGTTTAAAATGAACCGCATGTCCTTGTACAGATCACCAAAAAGAAACAGGAGACAAAAGCAAACTGCAGATGCTGAAATCCTGAGTAAAAGCAGACTGCTAGAAGGACTCAATGAGTCAGGCAGCGTCTGTGAAGGGAAATGGACAGATGACATTTCGGGTTGGGACTGTTCCTCAGGCAAATGCAGCAGAAGGAAGAGAACTGGTAGGAAGAGATAAGGGGAAGGGTGGAACAGGGGCTGGCAGGTTAATCCAGATAAGGAGAGGTTTATTTTTTTGTAATCCGGATTTTGAAATTTTGTGATCAAAAATCTATTAAAATCTCTGCTTTTTGCGAGACAGTGGGGGTGTCACTGTTAAGTGCTTGTTAAATGTCTCTATTAACATTGTATTAACACGATGTGTCACCAATTTTGTTTTGACCTTCAAGCATTACTGAAGGTATTCACAGAGAATTTCTTAAAGCTGTCTGATGCGGGTACAATTACCATTTGAATTAATTGGATGTATTGGTGGATGGGAAAGATTTAAACAGTATCTGATTTAAACGGGTCATTAAGGGATCCAGTCGAACGGGTTTCCTGGCTGGCTTGCGGGTAAGTCCTCATTCAGGTCACTCACGTTATTTAGTATATTTTTCCCATCTCTCACTCTATCCCCCCTCCAAGGTTGGTTCTTCTGTTTGCCTTTATTTGCTTCAGTTTTATTTGTTTATGTATTATTTATCACATTGTAGCATTTGAAAGATTCAAGCAGGTATCAGACACTTTCTAAGGGCTGAATCAGCCCATTCGCAGGGCTTTTCATCGCCCGGAGCGACTTAAAGTCAAACTGCTGTGTCGAGGCAATCGAGGCTCCTCATGTTGAAGCTCCCGCCGGCCGATTTTAAGCTGTGCCGGGCGATGAAAGGCCCAGCGAATGGACTGATTCAAGCCCCACGATTCAGGGCAGACGAAGCAGCTGTTGCTGGAGTTCGGAGTCGGTCACCAACCAGGTCAGCTCCCAATGTTACCGTCCACTGGGCCCACGGCCGAAGCCTCCAAAGCCTCGCGTATGCGTGTGCCCGTGCACATGGCCATCAAGAAATTGTGTGTTCCCCCCCCCCCCCCCCCCATGTTTTGATATCAATTTCTGCCCCTAGTGGAGAAGCCTTTTGGCTTGAAGAAGGGTCCGAAACCAAAATGTCATTTGTCCATTTCCTTCCACAGATTCTGCCTGACCCTGGTGCATCCCTCCAGCAGTTTAATTTTTTGTTACAAAAAAACAAGCATGCAGGTTCAGCAAGCAATTAGAAAGGGAAATAATATTACTAAATGATGGTAGATCAAGACTAAAGGACCTCCTCTGGAATGTAGGTAACTGAGGTGAGGTCTAACTGTTGTGTATAAAATTGTGGACCTGATAGTTTGGTGTTACTGCTGGGTGCCAAAATGGTCACTGTTTTCCCTTTTCCACCTCCTGAGCCTACCTGGTCTTTGCTGCCAACTAGGCATCTCCCAGTCAACCAACCATGCAGGTTGGGTTCACAAATGGGTTCACAGTCAATTTAGTAGGTGAATTGACCAGGATGAACATGAAGTAGCTGTGTGGCTCGGTGATAAGACCATCAACCAAGAGAGGCACAGTATTAATGTTATTGTTAGAAACATGATAAGGGGGATGAAGATAGGATCATTCAAAGAGCAGTGGGTTCCAGAACTAAAAGGGTAATCACATCAGAACACTTTGTTTCAATGAAGAAGCACTTGGATTACTAATTGAAATGCTGTAATCTACAAGGCCACGTACTGAGTGCTGGGAAATCAGATGAATCCAAACATCCCTTTTTTCCTAGGCATGCAAACTGAGTGGAAAAAAACCCCACAAATTGCTGGAGTAACTCAGTGGGTCAGATGGCATCGCTGGAGAACATGGATAGGTGATGTTTCGGGCTGGGACTCTTCCTCAAACTGATGAAGCAGAGGGAAGGGAGCTGATAGAAAGAGATAAAGATAATGGGGTGCAAAACCTGGCAAGTGAATCCAGATAAGGGACCCTTCTTCAGACAGAAAAATGTGCCCACCTGAAACGTCACATATCCATGAGATGCTGCCTGACCTGCTGAGTTACTCCAGCACTTTGTGTCTTCTTTGTAAACCAGTACCTGCAGTTCCTAGTTTCTACTAAGAAAATGAATTAATGACTTGTTTTGTGTGATGAATTTCTATGTTTCTTTAATTCAATGCATTCTTCACACAACACTTCAAGGCCACTCTGATTTGATTGAAAAGCCAATTATTTCACAAGAAAGATCTTCAACTGGTCATCCGTTAGCTCACTGCAGTGTCTAGAAAGTTGTATAAAAGAATAACACTGACACCACTTGACTCTTGAGATCTCTGCAGAGTACCGATGTCCGTGCCCTGAATTTCCATCTTTGAACAACTTCCTGCACTGAATCCAAGAGTTCGGAATCATGTCCCTGTCGCTGACCTCTTCTGCTCTCACCTTCATTCAGTTGCAAACCTCTTCCTCCTAGGTAAATATATCTCTCTCCTATTCTTCATGGTCGCAGGAGTGCATCTGCCAAGGAGATGCAATCTTTGCGTGTGTGTGTGTTCCATTCTGGGAATTAACTCTTTTCTTCCCAACTTCGAATTGGTTTGTCACTTTATATGTTGGAGTTAAGATTATGGAATAGAGTCATAGAGTTATACAGCTCGGAAAAATACCTATCGGCCCAACGCCTCTTGCTGATTAAGTTGTTTAAACAAGATAATCCCACTTGCCAGTTCCTGGTTGATAACTCTCTAAACCTGTCTATTCATGTACCTGTCTAAGTTCCTTTAAAAAGTTATAGTTGCTTCTACCACCTCATCGGCCAGCACGTTCCATGTACACATCACCCACTGTATGAAAAATCTGCCCCTCAAGTCCCTTTCAAATCTTTACCATCTCACCTTAAGCCTATACCCTCTAGACTCCCCTACCCTGGGAACAAGTTATCTGTGCCCCTCATTATTTTATAAAGCTCCTTAAGATTAACCCCTCAGCCTCCTGCATTTCAGTCTATCCAGCCTCTCCGTATAACTCAAACCCTCCAAACCTGGTAACATCCTTGTAAATATTTTTTTTGCATTCTTTCCAGTTTAATGACATATTTTCTATAGCAGGGTGACCAGAACTGTACACATGTACTCCAAGTGTTACCTCACCAATACCAGGTACAGCTGTAAAGATGCTCATCACATCTGTGGCCATTAAATTCAATGGTTTAATGGTGCTATCATTGTTACATGGGCAAAGTGCTAATACAATGGAATTCTGTTTCTTACAAACAGTCCAGTAGAGTATTGCCATACCAACAATCCTCGATTAGCAAGTGTAAAGAAATAGTCTACTGAGCACGCATGCAAGAGGCGCCTTGTCCATGCTCCTGTTTTTATGAGCGGTACCTTTTCCAGGCGAGTCCTAATGCTGTTGCAAGCCTCCAGTCATCTCCTTCCTTGGACCACGTCCCTCTCCTCGCCCGTCCACCTTTGTTCCCCAGGGGTGCCTCCTACAATACAACCACAGAGGCACAGGAGACCCCTGATCCCTCTCCTCTCCTACCAGCCTTACTACTCACCTCTCATGTCCTTCATCATCACCGGCTTCCTCATAAGATCATAAGTGATGAGTAGAATTAGGCTATTCGGCCCATCAGATCTACTCCACCATTCACTCATGATCTATCTCCCTACTAACCCCATTCTCCTGCCTTCTCCCCATACTCTCTGACACCCGTACCAATCAAGAATCTATCTATTTCTGCCTTAAAAATATCCACTGACTTGGCCTCCAAAGCCTTCTGTGGCAAAGAATTCCACAGATTCACCACCATCTCACTAAATAATTTCCTCCTCATCTCCTTCCTAAAAGAACGTCCTTTAATTCTGAGGCCTAGACTCTCCCACTAGTGGAAACATCCTCTCCACATGCACTCTATCCAAGCCTTTCACTATTCTGTATGATTCAATGAGGCCCCTCCTCATTCTTCTAAACTCCAGTGAGTACAGGCCCAGTGCCAACAAATGCTCATCGTATGTTAAACTACTAGTTCCTGGGATTATTCTTGTAAACCTCCTCTGGACCCTCTCCAGATCCAGCACATCCTTCCTCAGATATAGTCCTCCCGGTCTCTGGTCATCGGAGGATGAGCAGGGGCCGCACGACACCTTCACCCTCTCAAGCCGGTTCCACTGAGCAGGGGACCATTTTAGAGTGCTCCCCTGAAGCCACGTTCCGCCAGGTCTTCTGTTTGGCCATAGGGACCAGCTCGGCGGGCTCCCCCTGAAGCCGCGATCCTCCAGTCCAGGTCTTGAGTTCAGCCACGTGAGGGCATTAGCCTCCTGGAGACTTCCAAGTGTGTGGAACACCTCGAGGTGAAATGGCAATAAGGTGGTTGGGTTAATAAACCACTGACTGGTAAGATGAATACTTCTATGCTTTCTACATGCTGTTGAACCCATCTAAACCTTGCCTCCTAGCAGGCCATTGAATTAAAAGAGGGGTCCATAAAGCCAGGGGCAGATGCCAACTGAAAATGGTCAGTCCTGAGCCCTGGTAATCAGTGCACGCAGACAACATACCAACACATAAAGCAGACCACTGTTATAATTTACAACCCTGGGAGTTTGGATAAAGCAGGCTGTGTCGGGCAACTGAACCATCCTACCAACAACTAGAGAGGAGTCTTGAGCTACTATCTACCTCATTTTAGACCCTTTAATCAGACTTTACTAGACTTTATCTTGCACTAAACTTTATGCACTTTATAATGTATCTGTACACTGTGGATGGCTCGATTCCAATTGTGTAGCGTCTTTCCGCTGACTGGTTAGTATACAAGAAAGGCTTTTCACTGTATCTTGGCACACGTGACAATAGACTAAAGTGCTAGCAAGACACGTTTCACCAACCACTGGCCGCTATGTACCTGAATTATATTTCCAGCGAGAAGGGCAACATACACGTTTATGCAACACTTTGCCAGTTCCGCGGTGAAATTTCAATTTGAGTAATAAACTGAATTGCAGCGTGAATCAACAAAGCTGCAAGTCTCCAAGCAAAACTGATACAGAAAGCGAAATGGTCATAGAGATGTATATACACAAACAGCTTAGGGCACAAAAAACAGCAAAACCCTGCTATACATTTCAGATAGACCCAAACTGCTGGAGTAACTCAGCAGGACAGGCAGCATCTCTAGAAAGAAGGAATGGGTGACGTTTTAGGTCGAGACCCTTCTTCAGAGACCCTTCTTCGAGATGAATTCTGAAGAAATGTCTCGACCCGAAATGTCACCCATTCCTTCTTTTCAGAGATACTGCCTGTCCAGCTGAGTTACTCCAGCAGTTTGGGTCTAGCTTCAGTTTAAACAAGCATCTGCAGTTTCTTCCTACACGCTGCTATACAATTTGTCTCCTTGACCTATTATCCACTATTTAATGCAACCTAAAATGCAGGTTATGCATTTGAAATTAAGCTTCATACACATGACATTAAAATTATCAGGATGTGCTCAATCTTCAATTCATACCCGAAGGACATTTTTTCCTGAAGACATCCTCTTTTTCATAACCAAATGGCTTTGCTTTCAAATTTCACATTCATCTCAATGACTTAAAATGTTTACAACTGAATTAATCTAAATTTTCAGGATTAAAGTTGTGCATATTTTAGAAAGCTGATAAAAAAATCATGCTGAGGTTTAGACTTATGCCGTATTTCTGTGCTGTTATGTATTGTGTACAAGGAATCTAAATGCCAGAATTCCTGTTAAATTCCCCATGATAACTGCATGCAATTCAGTGAGTCACATGGGAATTAGGAATTGAAATGTATGATTGGCTGCAAAGCAGGAGCTCATATAGTAATGGTTCTCAGGGGAACTGCTGCTCTGAGTTTTAGGTCAAAATAGCAAAGCCTGAACTAGGACTGGTGGGTCCTGGATAGAAATTAGCTTCACACAATCCTAACAAATGATCAGGCAGTTGCATTGGAGGTGGATATTTGAGAGAAATTACAGGACAATCAGACTCCTTGCCCTCCATAGAAGAAAAAAAGTCTTACCTTGACAGAGCAGGTTTCTTTTCCTTCGTGAGGAATGGATGGTTGGCTCTGGTGATGGACTTTCCAATGATGTTTCTGGGAAGGACAAGTGGTGCAGTGCTGCTCTACGCATGTTACCATCCTCCCATGAAGTCCTGAATGGATTAGCAGGCTTAAATGTGGAGGAAGAAGTGGAAGTGATGAGATTGCTTATCCCAGTGATTAACCCTGCTTTAGGGAAGCTTGCTTGTGCAGTCCCCATAAAAAAATATGTTTATTTATGCCGCTTGTCCTTCCTTATTTGTTTGCCCTTCCATCAGCTGCAATAATATTTTCCTATAACATTTCTACTGTGTCTTAATAAGTACCAATCATTCCTCTCCTCTTCTTTCTCTTCTGCCTGGAGATTACATCTTTGTCTGTCTTGACATTGTACTCCTCAATTCTCTCGCTAAATGTCTTTAGGGTGAACATCGCTTGTTAATCCTCAGTACCTTATTTGTTTCAGAAACTTCAACTCTCATTCTTTCATACACCCAACCTCTTTATATGCACGACATCCGGAGGCTGCAGCGAATCGTCCAATCAGCTGAGAAGGTTATTGGCTGCAACCTTCCCTCTATTGACGAACTGTACACTGCAAGGACCAGGAAGCGAGTGGGTAAGATCATCTCTGACCCCTCTCACCCTGGCCACAAACTCTTTGAATCACTTCCCTCTGGAAGGCGACTCTGGACTGTCAAAGCTGCCACAGCCAGACATAAAAACAGCTTTTTTTCCCACGTGTAGTAGCTCTACTCAATAACCAAAAATCTGTAGCCTCCTTTTGCTCTAGTATTTTATTTAATTCACATGTTTAATCAATAATGTTTTATTATTAATGTTTAATGTTTCATGTATCATTCCTAACTGTCACTGTATGTCATGTTGTCACTTGCAGGCAGAGCACCAAGGCAAATTCCTTGTATATGAATACTTGGCCAATAAACTTATTCATTCATGCCAAATCTTTCATTCCAGGAATCAATCTAATGAACCTTCCCCACACTGCCTTTAATATAAATGTATCCTTCCTTAAAATTATCCTTACTTTGGGCACCTTATCTGTGGAAGGAACTGCTGGCTCTGGAGAGGGTCCAGAGGGGGTCGACAAGAATAATTCCAGGAATTAGTGAGTTAACATATGATGAGCGTTTGATGGCACAGGACCTGCACTCGCTGGAGTTCAGAAGAATATGGGAGGACCTCATTGAAACATACAGAATAGTGAAAGGCTTGGATAGAGTAGATGTGGAGAGAATGTTTCCACTAGTGGGAGAGTCTAGAACTAGACGTCATAGCCTCAGAATTAAAGGACTTTCTTTTAGGAAGGAGATGAGGAGGAATTTCTTCAGTCAGTGGGTGGTGAGGCTGTGAAATTCTTTGCCACCGAAGGCTGTGGAGGCCGTCAGTGGGCATATTTAAGGCAGAGATAGATAAATGCACAGGTGTCAGAGGTTATGGGGAGATTGCAGGAGAATGGGGTTAGGAGGGAGAGATAGATCAGCCATGATAGAATGGCGAAGAAGAAGGGTTTCGGCCCGAAATATTGCCTATTTCCTTTGCTCCATAGATGCTGCTGCACCCGCTGAGTTTCTCCAGCATTTTTGTGTACCGGCGAAGTAGACTCGATGGGCCAAATGGCCTAATTCTACTCCTATCACTTATGAACTTATCAACTTAAATAAGGTGACCAAAACCATTTGCCGTTCTCCATGTTTCTAGCGCGGACAAAGTTACAACAGTTCACCAAACAGTCCTATCTTCTGCTTGCCTCTGCAGTGGAGAGGATCCCTGCATCCTAGTCCCTGTGGTACCCGTACGAGAACACCTAATGTTTCACGCACTAGGACCTTCAGATTCCCCAGAACAGTGAACAGAAGTTAAGAATTCTTAGACGAAGAATAGTGGGTGCAATGAATCACATTTCAAATTATCCCCGGTAGAGACACGGCGGAACAAAGGACATTTTGTAGACTTGCTCTCCTTAAGCACCGGGGAATGTTACATTATTAGAGGTGCCTGATCTTAAACTCTTGTCTATTTGTGCAAGTGGATGAAAAATATCTGTTGATGGTATTTGAGAAAGAGTGGTTACGAAGTGAAAATGCAATGTTTGCTGCCTGGATTAGAGGATATTAGATGCAAGGAGACCACAGACAAACTTGTATTGTCCCCTCTGAAATGTCAGTGGTTGACAGAAGTATATAAATTAATGAGAAGCATGGAGGCAGCAGACAGTCAGAATCATTTTCCCACGGTGGAAATGTCAAAGATGAGAGAGCAGAGCTTTGAGGCAAGAGGGGCAGAGTATAAAGGAGATGTGCAGGGCACGTTCTTTTACACAGATCCTCCCGGGATGCACAGCACAGTGGCAGAACACTCCTGGATGTGCCACGGAGAGCAGCCTGGCGGGCGGGCGGGCGGGCCACTGAGAAAGATGTGGCACCCAGTGGAGGGCCGCCGGAAAGGAAGGGGAACCCAGCGGGGAACGACCGAGAATGAAGAGGGACCCAGCTTGGAGCTGCCGAGAATGAAGGGTGGAATGAATGGAGGTTGCCGAGAGCGAAGGGGGACCCAGTGGGCCGCATGCCTGGTTCACCTCTGCGAGAAGATAAGACTGTACTAAGAACATTTGAAACTTTGTCAGCGCCAGAAACATGGTGGCTCTTTGTGTACTGCCTGGGTGAAATCTGCCGTTTGCCGTTCTCTAGGTTTTATGATTTTTTTAACTGGATTGTTTGCAAAGCAAAGAATTTCACTGTACCTAGGTACGCATGACAATAAAGTATCATCATCTCATCATCATCGGAGGGACTGCACTACCAGGGGTGGTGGTGGGGACAGACACGGTGGCATTTAAGAGGCTTTTGGATAGGGCGCGGATTTGCAGGGAATGGTGGGATATGGACAACATGCAGGCTGAGGAGATTAGTATCACTTGGCATCATGGATAGTATGGACATTGTGGGTTGAAGGACCTGTTCCTCTTCTGTACAGTTCTATGCTCCATGGTAAATGCTGAGCAAAAGAAGCTGCAACAATGCCGTGTACTTCCAGCAATTGGTTTTTGTTTTTGTTTCAGGTTGGCCGCAACTGCTGTATCTTAGCTTGCAAAAGAACAGGACCTGCTGCTGAAGATAGAAACAAAATTCTGGAGTAACTCAGTGGGCCAGGCAGCATCTCTGGAGAGAATGAATGGGTGACGTTTTGGGTCGAGACCCTTCTTCAGACAGAGCATCAAGAGAGAGGGAGACACACGGATAAGGATGTGTAAGGTGTTCAAGAAGGAACTGCAGATGCTGGAAAATCAAAGGTACACAAAAATGCTGGAGAAACTCAGCGGGTGCAGCAGCATCTATGGAGCGAAGGAAATAGGTAACGTTTTGGGCCGAAACCCTTCGGCCCGAAACGTTACCTATTTCCTTCGCTCCATAGATGCTGCTGCACCCGCTGAGTTTCTCCAGCATTTTTGTGTACCTAAGATGTGTAAGGTGTCTACTTCTTATCGAGTCCACACACAAGATTAGAAGTTGTTCTCGGCATCTGCATACAATGGTGTCTGTCTTGCGCTTCTTGTGCTTCTGGTGCGTGGTGGTGGAAAGATTGGTGGAAACAAGGCGCAACGTGAACCCTCTTTCCTTGACCCCCAGTATAAGGTGTAAAAACGAGATATTCTGCTGGTGTGTTGACCAGCATTTCTCATTCAATTAGCATCGCCAAACCAGATTAACCAAACATTCATCACATTGTTGATTGCGTTTTCTAATTGTGCTCAGAATGTATTATGTGTTTACTTGCTAAATAACATGAAGCACACTTCAAGGTAATTTGTTAGTTGTAAAGCATAGAGACACGGAGGACGGAAACATTTACTATACAATCAGTGATTCTTTATTTCAGCCATTCCTCAAAAGAAAAGTTAGGGATATTTGCATGTTTTAAATATTATCCATTAGCAAAAAGCATTGTAGTTATGTGTTTTGACATTTTCAAGATTCTTTCTTTGAATAACAGATTACTTAGCTTTAATTCAGTGTCGATATATGTTGAACACAAATAGTGCCTTTACGACAAAATAACTATTTTAACCTTTTCTTTTGTTAATTGTACGAAATATCCGGTGACATTTGGAAACTGTTTACAATCAGTTTAATTAAAACTCTATCAGCACAGGCTGAGACTGCTTTGATAGTTTATCGCTTATTTTAAACAAGACCTTCCTGCACATTAAACCTCACCTTCAACATTTTAGGTATTGATTTTTTTTTCCCATTCCTGAATAATCCAATCGCTTCTTCAAGCAAAACCTGGAGCTATCTATTCAATGTGAATGATAAATGGTTATAAGGGACTTGCCTCTTGAAGAAATGGCCTTTGGCCTTTCTACAGCTAATTAGATTCAATTAAGTCTGACAAATTATGGAGGTAAGTTGTTTTTTCATTAGTAGATGCTATTATTTGTCTCTTGCCAGTTTATTTAGGCTGGCGTTATCTGTTAGATGGCTATATCATCTGATGATAGTGGGTTAGAACCTAATGATCTAAATGATGTGAGGTTGACTGTAAAAGCAGTGACCTTTCCAAGAGTTGATCAATTATCATAAACACTGAAATTGGGAGTTTACACACTATATTTTGAGGAAAATAATGCCCATGCCTCACGTTGACTGTATTTTCAGTGTAGCAAGGAAATGCAGATGCTGGTTTACACCAAAGGTAGATACAAAATGCTGGAGTAACTCAGCAGACATGAATGGGTGACGTTTTGGGTCGAGACCCTTCTTCAGACCGAGAGTCAGGGGAGAGGGAAACTAGAGGTATAAAAGGGTACAAAGAGCCCAAACCGAGGAACAGCACTTCACACAACCCAGTGGTATGAATATTGATTTCTCTAACAAGTAACCCTTGCTTTCCCTCTCCCTCTGTCCCTCCGCAACCCTCGTTCTCCTACTAATTTCACTGTCATCTTGATTAATTTTACTGTTTGTATGCCTTGTTGTCACCTTCCCCTCAGCTATCAAGAACCATTGTACATTTCCCTGATCAGCATCTGCTTTGATGTTGTTTTCACACCTTACTCTTCCCTATCTCTAGACTCCCCCACCCCAACCCTCGGTCTGAAAAAGGGTCTCGACCGAAAACATCACCCATTCCTTCTCTCCAGACATGCTGCCTGTCCCGCCGAGTTACCCCAGCATTTTGTGTCTATTTTCTGTATTTTCAGTGATCGCCATTAGCCTCTTATATAACTGAATGATAACTTGAATTTATACAGAACATGAAACATGGAACAATACAAGCACAGGAACAGCCCCTTGTCTCCACAATGACCACGCTCAACATGATGGCGTTAAACTAAACTCCTCTGCCTGCATGTGACCCATATCTCTACATTTCCTGTATATCCATATGCCTATCCAAGAATCTCTTAAGTACCACTATGACATCTGCCTCCACCACTACCCCCGGCAACGTGTTCCAGACACCCACTGCTCGCTGCCTAAAACAAAAGTTGATCCGCATATCTCTTTAAACTTTGACACCCTCACCTTAAAGCTAGGCCCTCCAGTCATTCACCTCTCCACCTTGAGGAACAGATTCTGACTGTCTACCTTATCTATGCTTCTCATAATTTTATATACTTCCGTCAACTCTTCCCTTAGCCTCCAACACTTCAGTGAAACCAATCCAAGTTTGTCCAACCTCTGCTTATAGCCAATAATGTTTCATCTAGGTTTCATTCTGGTAAATATGTCCTGCACCCTCTCCATAGCCTTCATTTCCTTCCTATAAAGGATCAGCCAGACCTGCACATAATATCTAAATGCGATCTAACCAGTCCAGTAAAGTTGCATCATGACTTCCGGACTCTTATACTCAATGCCCAACCAATGAACACACATATATTGTAATCCTTCTTTACCACTCTATTTACTTGTGTTCCCACTTTCAGGGGGTTAAGCCCCTGTCCCACTTAGGAAACCTGAACGGAAACCTCTGGAGACTTTGCGCCCCACCCAAGGTTTCCGTGCAGTTCCCGGAGGTTCCCGGAGATTTTTGTCAGTCTCCCTACCTGCTTCCACTACCTGCAACCTCTGGCAACCAGCTGCAACCTCTGGGAACCGCACGGAAACCTTGGGTGGGGCACAAAGTCTCCAGAGATTTCCGTTCAGGTTTCCTAAGTGGGACAGGGGCATTATGGAAGAATGAATCGACTGAGCTTATATTCAGATATAGCTCATAGGACTAACGGAATCAAGGGACATGGGGAGAAAGCAGGAACGGGGTACTGATTTTGGATGATCAGCCATGATCATATTGAATGGCGGTGCTGGCTCGAAGGGCTAAATGACCTACTCCTGCACCTATTTTCTCTTTCTATGTTTCCATGTTTCTAGACCCCAAGATCTCTCTGAACATCAATGCTGTTCAGAAATGAATGGTCTCGACCCGAGATATCACCTCTTCCTGTTTTCCAGAGCTGTTGCCTGACCCGCTGAGTTCAACATTTTGTGGCTATCTTCAGTGTAAACCAGTTCCTTCCTACACAAATGCTGTTCAGAGTAATGGCATTAATTTCCCCTTGTATACTTTCCCTTACATTCAATCTCATGCAGTGCGAGACTTCACACTTGCTCGGATTAAACTCTATCTGCCATTTCTCCTCCCGCTTCTGCAGCTGATCTCCATGCTGCCACATCCTTTGATTGCCTTCCTCACTCTCTGCAACTCCACCAATTTCGGTGTCATCTGCAAACTTACGCACCAACCCATCTACATTTATGTCCAAGTTGTTTGACATGGACATAACGGTTACCATCGTTTTTCAACAGCGGTCCCTGCAAAGATCCCTGTGGATCTCCGCTAGTCACCTTCAGTCAGAATAACATTCTTCCCCTCTACAACCCTCTATCTTCTATGAGTAAGCTAGTTCTGAATCCAAACGGCCAAGTCACCATGCATGTTAATCTTCTATATTGCCTATCATCAGGGACTTTATCAAATGCCTGGCTAAAACTCATGTAGATAATATCCACTGCCCTACCTTCATCGATCACTTTCTTCACTTCTTCAAATTATGCAATCAAGTTTGTAAAACATACCATGCCATGGAAAAAGCTGCTCACTGTTGCTGATTAACCCATTCTCTTCCAAATGCATGTAAAAGCATATAATATTGTACTTTTACTGCAACACCCCATCAAGGCACTTCTTTGGGCAGATGACCAAATTCTTGGCTAGGAAAATTCGTTTTAAGAACCAATATAGGTTGTAAGACGTTAGGCACAAAATGCTGGAGTAACTCAGTGGGGCAGGCAGCATCTCTGGATAGAAGGAGTGGGTGATGTTTTGGGTCGAGACCCTTCTTCAGATTGCTTTATTGGATGTGAATGTGGCTGATGGGAAATAGACAATTAACTCGTTATCAGCACTTGCTGGTAAAACAGAACTGTAGGTTTAGAGCTACTCAGAGAAAGAAGAGATAAACTATTATAGGTAGACTAAAAATGTTGGAGAAACTCAGCGGGTGAGGCAGCATCTATGGAGCGAAGGAATAGGTGATGTTTCGGGTCAAGACCCTTCTTCAGACTGATGTGAAGGTGGGGGGGGGGCGGGAAGAAGAAAGGAAGAGGCAGAGACAGTAGGCTGTGGGAGAGCTGGGAAGGGGAGAGGAAGGAGAAAGCAAGGACTACCTGAAATTGGAGGTCAATGTTCATACCCCACGCTGGGGTGTAAACTGCCCAAGCAAAATATGAGGTGCTGCTCCTCCAATTTGCGGTGGGACTCACTCTGGCCAGGGATAAACTATTATTGTCGTCCATATGCTTCAACTGTTCTTGAATTACTGCAAGATTTATTTTAAGTGGGTGGAGTTTGATACAGGTATGGAGGTAGGACAGATAGCATCAGTAAGGTTAGAAGGAATGGTGGTATTGTCTCATGGGAAATATTGTCAAGTATTGGATAATTATTTTAGGTGTTCATTTGAAATAGTGTTTAAGGTTGGTACGGCGGCGCAGCTGGTAGAGCTGCTATCCTCAAAGCACCAAAAGCCTGGGTTCAATCTGTGGAGTTTGCATATTCTCTCTGTGACCACGTGGGCTTCCTCCAGGTGCTCTGGTTTCTTCCCACATCCCAAAGAAGTGCAGGTTTGTAGGTTAATTAGCCTCTGTAAAATTGCACCTAATATATGGGGAATGGATGAGAAAGAGGGATAGCATAGAACTGGTGTGAGCAGGTGATCGAAGGCAAGGGTGTACTTTGTGGGCCGAAGGGCCCATTTTCATGCTCTATTTCTAAAACTAAAAACTAAAACTAATCGTACTAAGTGAGTAATGGACCAAAAGGGTCCTTCAGTAGTTCGGTGTGGCCTGAAAAATCTTGGCTGGTAATGATCCCCATGCTAAAATATGACCTTGTTGCTCAAGTTTCCCACACACTGTTTCATTTTAGTTGTCACTGCTAGTAGTGTGAGATTTCAGTGAGGAATGGGTTCAATCCTACCACAATAGCTTAACGTCCCAATATACTCGCACAAAGAATGACAGTGAGAGTGAGACGGTGAAAGTTGCTGCACTAAAGTTGCTTTATAACCAGGGAAGGGATCATCACCATCAGTGGACGGGGAACCGTGCAACTTGTGTGAAATGGAAGGGAGATACAAGCAAGAATGCCAATACATTTTTGAGTTTGGAAGAATTTAAGGAGCAATAATAGTATATTTTAGATCATTGAACAATTCAGGAAGAATAAAAGGAATATGCCTGTGCTCTCCAGGGAAGGAATAGTCAATGACAATGAGTCACATTTAAAATAAACCCAGGTAGAGACAGCGCCAAACAAAGGAACAAGAATATACTTGGATATTTAGGAAAGAACAGAATAAGTACAAGTATCTTCTACCCTAATTAATTATAATGTTAGGTACATAATAAATATGCAGGTTTATTACCACACTTGATCTTTTTCATCGGGTCCTAGCGATGTCATTAAATTATAGACAATAGACAATAGTAGGCCATTCGGCCCTTCGAGCCAGCATCGCCGTTCAATAAGATCATGGCTGATCATCCACAATCAGTACCCCATTCCTGCCTTCTCTCCATATCCCCTGACTCCGCTATCTTTAAGAGCCCTATTTAGCTCTCTCTTGAAAGTATCAGGAGAACCAGTCTCCACCGCCCTCTGTGGCAGAGAATTCCACAGACTCACAGCTCTCTGTGTGAAAAAGTGTTTCCTCATCTCCGTTCTAAATAGCTTTTCCCTTATTCTTAAACTGTGGCCCCGGTTCTGGACTCCCCAACATCGGGAACATTTTTCCTGCCTCTAGCGTGTCCAAACCCTTAATAATCTTATATGTTTCAATAAGATCCCCTCTCATTCTTCTAAATTTCAGAGTATACAAACCCAGCCGCTCCATTCTCTCAGCATATGACAGTCCTGCCATCCCGGGGATTAACGTTGTGAACCTACGCTGCAGCCCCTCAATAGCAATAATTTCCTTCCTCAAATTTGGAGACCAAAACTGCACACAATACTCCAGGAGTGGTCTCACTAGGGCCCTGTACAACTGCAGAAGCACCTCTTTGCTCCTATATTCAACTGCTCTAGTTATGATGGCCAACACGCCATTTGCTTTCTTCACTGTCTGCTGTACCTGCATGCTTACTTTCATTGACTGATGAACAAGGACCCCCAGATCCCATTGTACTTCCCCTTTTCCCAACTTGACACTATTTAGATAATAATCTGCCTTCATGTTTTTGCTACCAAAGTGGATAACCTCACATTTATCCACATTAAACTGCATTTGCCATGCATCTGCCCACTCACCCAACCTGTCCAAGTCACCCTGCATTCTCATAGCATCCTCCTCACAGTTCACTCTGCCACCCAGCTTTGTGTCATCTGAAAATTTGCAAATGTTACTTGTAATCCCTTCATCTAAATCTTTAATATATATTGTAAACAGCTGCGGTCCCAACACCGAGCCTTGCGGTACCCCACTAGTCACTGCCTGCCGTTCTGAAAGGAACCTGTTAACCCCTACTCTTTGTTTGCTGTCTGCCAACCTATTTTCTATCCATGTCAGCACTCTACCCCCAATACTATGTGCCCTAATTTTTCCCACTAATCTCCTATGTGGGACCTTAGCAAATGCTTTCTGAGTGTCCATTATGAATTGGTAAAGTGTGAATAGATTCCTTGCCAAGTCAACTTTTTGGTGCATTCATTTCAATTTTTCTTGTTTAAGGAGATGAGCAGGGGAAGTTTTTTACGCAGAAGATAGTGAGTGCAATGGACTCGCTGCCAGGGACAGTGGTTGATGCAGGCTTGGATAGAGTGTATGTGGAGAGGATATTTCCACTAGTGGGAGAGTATAGGACTAGAGGTCATAGCCTCAGAATTAAAGGACATTCTTTTAGGAAGGAGATGAGGAGGAATGTCTTTAGACAGAGGGTGGTGAATTGGTGGAATTCATTGCCACAGATGGCTGTGGAAGCCAGTTCAATGGATATTTAAAAGGCAGAGATAGACTGATTCAGATTAGTACGGGTGTCGGAGGTTATGGGGAGAAGGCAGGAAAATGGGGTTAGGAGGGAGTGATAGATCAGCCATAATAGAATGGCAGATGGGCCAAATGGCCTAATTCTACTATCCCTTATGACCTTATGTTACAATAATGTTTTCACAGGGACTTTTGTATAGGCATATGGATATGCAGGGAATGGAAGGGTATGGATTAAGTGCAGGCAGATAAGAGTTGGTTTTGGCATTATGTTCAGCACAGCCATTGTGGGTCATAGCGCTTGTTATTGTGCTGTACTGTTATAATAAATGCTATGTTCCGCCTTCCAAATTTGTAAAAGATACTTAACCAGCCATTGTTGTAGGAAGTGTGGGTGACTGAATTATAGGTAGGATGTGGAGGCTTTGGAGCTTTGGAAAAGGTGCAGAGGAGGTTAACCAGAACGGTACCTGGATTAGGGGGCATTAGCTACAGGGAGAGGTTGGACAGACTTGGAATGTTTTCTCTGAAAATCCAAAGGTTGAGAGGAGATCTGATAGAACTGTAAATCCTGGCCAAAAAGGAGCAAGAATAGAAGTAAAATTTAGCAGAAGATTCATGCATTGCTAACCCATTTTGGTCAAGTCTGTGTTTCTGTATATAACAAGACAAGCTACTGAATGGTGCCATTAAGTCTAGGTCCCAGATCAATGTTGCAGATAAGAAATGTATGAATATCTCTTCAATTGACAAACTGATTTAGATTTTTGCAGAGGACCTCCAAAGTAGTATAAATGCATGAAGTTGATTGGATTACTGCAAAAGCATTGTAAATAATGTAAATAATGTTGCGAGACAGTTACCCCGCTGTGTGTTGATTGGCCAAAGTGTTAAGCCCTGACAGGTGTGTTTGAGTTCCAGGGTAAATGTTGCATTATTCAGTTAACAGTGTTGTACTTCCGGTGGCGCTGGTGCCAGCAGCCTCCACCTACAGCCCGGTATCTTTTTGTTTTTTTGTTTATTTAGTTATGTAAAAGTGTGTTTTTTTGTGGTTTTTTTGTGTTTTTATGTGGGGGAAGAGGGTACGGTGCGGGGGATACCGTCCTTCAGCCGCTTCCTGGTGAAGACGCGACTATTATTCGAGTCGCGTCCTCGCCCCCCCCCCCAGCGGCCTACCTACTGGATTAGCGTGGCCTTTCCTGCCGGGATCGACCGGGATCGACCAGAGCTCCAACAGCAGCGGGACAGCGCTGATACATCGCGGGGCTGGCGATGCCTTACCGGGGGTCGCCGTCTGGAGCCCGGAGTGCTGGACCTGTGGCACCGACATCATGGAGCTGCGGTTTGCGGAGCTCCCAACGCGGGCGGCGCTGATGGACAGCGCGGGGTCCTGCGACTCTGCCCGGCTCGGCCTGCGGACTCGGGAGCTGCTGACTCGGGAGCTGCGGACTCGGGAGCTGCGGACTCGGGAGCTGCGGACTCGGGAGCTGCGGACTCGGGAGCTGCGGACTCGGGAGCTGCGGACTCGGGAGCTGCGGACTCGGGAGCTGCGGACTCGGGAGCTGCGGACTCGGGAGCTGCGGACTCTGGAGCTGCGGACTCCGGCTGTGGGAGGCGGCTGATCAGGAGGTCCGGGCCGCTGAGGAGGATGTTCACCATCGGGGTTCGGCGTCGGCGTTCCACCAGCCTGGCGTGAGGGCCTGAACATCGGGCCACCCAGGGCGGCGACTGCGGGGGCTAGGAAGCCCTCGACCACGGGTGAACATCTGGGAAGAACGGAGTGGAGGCTGGCTGGACTATGGTGCCTTCCTCACCTTGGTGCCACTGTGTTATGTTGTGTCGTGGACTTTCACTGTTTGTGCTTTTTTTAAATTCTATTTTATTTTTAATATGTTTTATTATTTATTATTATTTATTTATTTTTATTTTTATGATACTGCCTGTAAGGGAAATTCATTTTGTTGTCTCTAACTGAGACAATGACAATAAATTTGAATACAATACAATACAATACAATTAAGATAGCTTCCTTCCAGAAGCTTCTCCTAGAAACAATGTATGGGAAACTCTGTAATTGGTTTGGGGGAACTGTCAATAATGTATTGATGTAATAAATTTGTTTGATTGGATTGTATGGATACCACCCATTTGTGGTTCGGCCCCTCAAAGTTCGTGGATCTATAAAAGGTGTCTCCATCTTAGATCGGCGTTGATCTTCTGGAAGCTCGCTTGTGACTGCGTGACCTTTTGGAGAGTTTCTACTTGCAAGAGGCTGAAGGGCTTAGCCAGGCAGAGACAAGGATCGAACCCGTGGGGGTTTAGATATCGGATAGGGTAATTTGCTGTTCAATCTAAAAATAAAGATTAGTTGTTCCAGTGCTTGACTCAGTGGTTTTTGACTGAATTGGACTGAGGGTAAGCTTGCGAAGAGCTTATCTACAGAACTATAAAACCTAGTTTGTGAGGCATAGGTTGGGTGGACAATCAGAACCTTTGTCCTGGGATAGAAATATTAAATACTAGAGGGCATAACTTTAGGATGAGATGGGGAAAGGTTTAAGGAGATGTGAGGGGCAAGTTATTTACACAGAGGGTGCATGGAACATGCTGCTGGGAGTGGTGGTGGAGGCAGATATGATAGTGGTATTTAAGAGACTTTTGGATCGGCAGATGGATATGCAGGGAATGGAGGGATGTGGATTATGTGCAGGCACAGACATTGTGGGCTGAAGGTACACAAAAATTCTGGAGAAACTCAGCGGGTGCAGCAGCATCTATGGAGCGAAGGAAATAGGCAACGTTTCGGGCCGAAACCCTTCTTCAGGGCTGAAGGATCTGTTCTTATACTGTCTTGTTCACTGTTCTATGTTTTGTGAATTCATTGTCCATGATCTCCCGATTTGTGTGGCAAAGAAAAAGAAAGTTTTTGTTTTATTCATTGTCAGCAGGGAGTCTTGTCAATGAAAATCCACTGGTATAAAAGTTTCAAAGGTTTCAAAGGTCTGTGTATTGTCACGTGTACCAATTGAGACAGTGGTGGGACAGTGAAACACGATTTACCATACAGCCTTGCTAAAAAAAGCAAGAGGGCACACAACTGCATAAAAATTAGCATAAACATCCACCACAGCGGATTCCATACATTCCTCATTGTGATGGAAAGCAATAAAGTCTAATCTTCTTCCCTCTTTATTCTCCCGTGCTCGGGGGCAGTCGAACAATCTGCAGTCGGGCAATCGAAGCTCCCGCATAAGGGTGATCGAAGCTCCGCGTCAGAGCGATTGAAGCTCCTGCAGTTTTCAGCTCCCAAAGTCGGTCCCCAGCCAAGGGACCGCAAGCCCTACGATGTTAAAGTCCGCAGGCTCCCGCGGTTAGTCGAATCTCCGTCGAGGTAAGAGTTTATAAAAAGTTTTCCTCTACTCCCCCCATATAAACCAGCTAAATAACACTAAAGCATACATTTAACATGTACTATAAAACACCAAAGAAGGAAAAGACGAGACAGACTGTTGGCGAGGCAGCCACTGCGGCGCCACACGGTGGTAGAGGATAATAGCACCACAGAACTCAATTAGCTTATCAGAAAATGAAAAGTACACAGGAATTAAAATAGTTTAAATAAAATCAGTCTGAAGAAGGGTCCCGATCCAAAACGTTACCTATCCATGTTCTCCGGAGATGCTGCCTAACCACTTTGTGTCATTTGTTTAACTAAGATAATTTACTTTTCTTCTGTGGTTTTTTTTGGTTTCACTCTCTTGCCTTGCTTAAATGGTTGAATTACACACAATTCACCAATTAAAAGAAAAAAACCCGAACAAACAGCATTTTGTCATTGTGATTAGGACATCTGTTTAATTTAATTTAGTTTAGTTTAATTTCAGTGAAAACCTTTTTGTTGTATGTTAACCAGTCAGCGGAAAGACTATACATAATTACAACTGAGCCCAACAGTGTACAGATACATGATAAAGATCTTGCACTAAATAGTGTTTAGTGCAAGATAAAGTCCAGTAAAGTCCAGCAACGACTAAAGGGCCTGTCCCACTTTCACGACCTAATTCACGACCTCTGCCGAGTTTGCCCTTGACTCATACTCGCAGCATGTTTGTCACGAGGTCATAGGAGGTCGTAGGAGGGCGTAGCTAGGTTGTAGCAGGCCGTGATGCTAGTCGTAGGTACTCGTGGCATCAAGTAGGTCGGGGCGTTTTTCCAGCATGATGAAAAATGTCCACGAGTAAAAAAGGTCGTCAATTAGGTCGTGAAAGTGGGACAGGCCCTTAAAGATAGCCCAAGGGTCTCAAATGAGGTAGATGGTAACTCAGGACCGCTTTCTAGTTGTTGATAGGATGGTTGTCTGATAACATCTGGGAAGAAACTGTTGCTGAATCTGGAGGTATGTGTTTTCACATTTCTGTACCTCTTGCCTGATGGGAGAGTGGAGACGAGGAAGTGACTTGGGTGAGAATCATCCTTGGTTATGCTGCTGACTGTGGCGAGGCAGCGTGAAGCGTAGAGGGTGCTCGGGTTATCTGGAATATATTGGAAGGAGCATTGTGTGGACTCCAGCATGGACACTAATTGAGCAAACTTCCAGTTTTATTTTCAGAATGTGTATTCATGGCAGGTGGAAATATTTAAGTATAATATTTCTGAAGTTCTGCAGGTATTAGCTTGGAAGATTATGCACTCAATGAAGCAGTATGAAGGGTAATTGCCCATGTGTCAGCCATTTTTTCAAAATAATTCATGTTTGCCTGATTTGAAGTCAAAATTAGCGCTTTGAATAAAAAATTGCAGCAAGCATCCAAATCTTCAAACTCATAAGCGGAATAAATTGGACTTAATTCTGAGTCGATGAAATTGGTGCTAACAATTGGTGTACATCCTGACTACGTGCAACGAGGACTTACTACAGTGTTAAACCTGAGCATCAGGCAGCTGTCACCTTAAGTAGGGTCCACAACTCAGATCACCAGCCTGTTCCGGGGTCAAGAGGCACGTGTTTTATTGAGATATGTCTTGTAACGGAACCTGTTATTACTGGCAGCAACAATCAAGGCTAGTTTATGATATGCAAACTGTTTTATATTCTGAGGCACCGTTTAAAAAAAATTAGATAACAAAAATTAACAATGGTATTTATTAATTAGCTTTGTTCGGCTCCTCCTCTCTTCTGGCTTTCTCCCCCCCCCCCCCCTCCACCCCTCCATAATCAGCCTGAAGAAGGGTCTCAACCCAAAATGTCACCTATTCATGTTCTCAAGGGATGTTTACTGACCTGCTGTTACTCCAGCACTTGGTGTGGTTTTTTTTTGCAAACCAGCATCTGCAATTCCTTGTTTCTACATATCAAACCCTTGCACCCCTCTCGTCTTCACCAGCCAGACTTTGCCTTGCCCATCTCTCTTCCAGCTTTGTTCCTCCCCTCCTTCCCCCCACCCACCACAATCAGTCTGATGAAGTCCCGACCCGAAACGTCACCAATCCATATTCTCCAGAGTTGCTGCATGACCTGCTGAGGTTCTCCAGTAGTTTGTGGATGTTTTACATCACATTGTGTAGGTGGATTGGTTTTATCTTATTTGCTCATGTTTCAGGATCTGGCCATTGGTAAGAAGGCCAGCATTGAGACCATCTCTAATTGCCTCCATGAAGTTGTTTTGTTTAGTTTAGAGATACAGCGCGGAAACAGGTGCTTTGGGCCACCGAGTCTGCGCTGAACAGTGACCCCCTCACAATAATACTATCCTACATACATTAGGGACAATTTACAATTTTTACCAAGCCAATTAACCTACAAACCTGTACTTCTTTGGAGTGTGGGAGGAAACCAGAGCACCCGGAGAAAACCCATGCAGTCACGGGGAGAACGTACAAACTCCATACGAACAGCACCCGTAGCCGGGATCAAACGTAGGTCTCTGGCGCAGTGAGGCAGCAGCTTCACCGCTGCGCCACTGTGTTAGTGAGCTATCCGCTTGAACCAATACAGTCCTTCTGTTGCAGGTACTGCTACAGTACTGTGGTATACGGAGATCCAGGATTGAGACCCAGTAACAATGAATGATGAGTGATGCATTTCCAAGTCAGGATACTGTGCAACCTTAATGGGAACCTGTATGTTGTGTTCCTGTGTGTCTTCTGCCTTTGGTCATCTTAATGATAAGAGGTCATTTATTGGGAGATAACGTAGGAGCACCTGAGGGAATAATTGCAGTGCATTTATAAATGAGACGCACAGCAGCCGTTGTGTTGTGGTGAGACATGGAATTAGTATTTAGGGTGGTGGAAGTGTACCTCTCCATTAGACTGTTTTGCCCTGTATGGAATTGAACTTTTTGGATGCATTAATTCATCCGAGCAAGTGGAAAATATTCTATCACACTCCAAACTAGAGTCCTGTGGATTGTGGAAAATCAGTCAGGTATCAGGAGGCTGGTTATTCACTGCGGAAGGCCCAGTCTCCAATCTGTGGTGGGGCGCAGCATTTATGTGACTGGCCCGTTTGATTCTATAATTAATGTTAATCCTGGGTTGTTGATCATTAGGTATTTAGTTACTGGTATTGTCATTGAATGTTAAGGATAAATTATTTAGTTTAGTTTAGAGATATAGCGCGGAAACAGGGCCTTTGGCCCACCAAGACTGCGCAAATCAGTGATCACCCCGTACATTGGACTATCCTACACACTAGAGGCAATTTACAATTTACTAGAAGCCAATTAACCTACAAACCTGTATGTCTTAGAAATGTGGGAGGAAACTGGATCTCCTGGAGAAAACCCACATGGTCACAGAGAGAACATGTAAACTTCATATGGACAGCACCCGTAGTGAGGATTGAACTTGGATCTCTGGTGCTATAAGGCAGCAACTCTACCACTATGCCATTGTGCTGCCCACTCCTATGATGCTCTCATGTTGGTCTTATCAATGACTGCCACTTCTGTGGCACAAGTGTTACTAGCCTTTGCCTGCCCGGGCCTGTATTCTGTCTAGGTTATGCTTTATGCAGGCGTGGACTGTTTTATTCCCTGAAGAGTTGTAAATGGAATTGAACATCCCACTTTGAACCTTATGATCATTGATGAAATGGCAATTGTGAGAGGAGAGTGCCACGTTGTCTGTAAGGTGATTCTGTGAGTACGGCCATGTGAAGTTAATGCTGGAATAGTCCGAGGGACATATCTTCCAATTTATCCAGATGTTGTGAGGAGGACAATCAAGACACCCTAGCGGTATGAACATTGACTTCTCCAATTTCAGGTAGTCCTTGTTTTCTCCCGCCTTCCCCTTCCCTTCCCAGCTCTCCCACAGCCTACTGTCTCCGCTTCTTCCTTTCTTCTTCCGGCCCTCCCCCTTCCCCACATCAGTCTGAAGAAGGGTTTCGACCCGAAACGTCACCTATTCCTTCGATCCATAGATGCTGCCTCACCCGCTAAGTTTCTCCAGCAATTTTGTCTACCTTCGATTTTTCCAGCATCTGCAGTTCTTTCTGAAAGATTTCTTATTGGGTTATTTAATCCAAAAGGGGGAAAAATCCAGAAGTCCAAAAACACATTTGTTGGCTCGGTGGATCAATGTCCTGTCCATTCGGATTGAACTGCAAAAAGACAAGAAAACCTTGTTTGAAACCTATTATCTTTTTGTTCACTCTTTTCGCCATTGTAGTTCTACAGACGCCTTGCATCCAATGGATAGAAGGGAAGACTTAATCTGGATTTTCAAACCAAAGAAAGGCACTGATATGTGAAATTGATACGTGATACCATTTTTGAGCAAAATCTCTGACAATCCTTCACATACAACATTGTTGTCAAAGTGATTTGTAAGGTGGAGGAATGTGCTGGGAATTGTCCACACTGTCACTGACCTTAGATCAATCTCAAGCCATGGGTTGATTTTAATGTTCATTGTCAGAAAGAAATCCTCCAGCAAAAACTCAAAGCCATTGATTTAGATAGTTTACAGATCAATTTGTTTGATATATAGTTTCAAGAAATTCATTTTGATATATAGTTTAAAGATCAATACATTTTGACGTAATCTCAGTCGACCTTCTCCGGTGGTAGGCTCAATATAGAGAGAAAAATTACAAGGAGAACACTGAACTAAAATCAAATGGGGAACAAGATTGTTTTGCTAAGCAAACTATGCTTACAAAATTATATTGCAAAGATTGGTCTGAAAAGAGTCAGGATTTAAATTTTAGGTTTATTTTTGCACCCTGCACCAAGGTACAGTGAAAAGGTTTGTTTTGCATACTATCCAAACAGATTAGATATAACATGCATGCTGTATATACATCCATACTATCAAGTCAAACTCAAGTACAATAGGTAGAACAAAAGGGAAAATGCTGGGTGGGAAATATAGTTAATTGCATTGTAGCATATTGTAGTGCAGCAATTCCATAGACAAAGTCTAATGTCGAGTAGAGGTAAATCGGACAGTATCCTAGCTTTAGGTAGCACTTTCAGGAGGTGATTACAGTGGAAAAGGTGTTCCTGAGTTTGGTGGTGTGCACTGTCAGGCTTCTGATCTTCTTCCAGATGCGAGCAGGGAGAAGATGGAATGAAGGTGGAACAAGTCTTTTATTAGATGGAGCCAATGGTGGGATGTCTGGTCCATGTGTTGGACTGGGCTACATCTACAACTCTCTGCAATTTCTTGCAGACTTGGGTAGAGCTGTTCCCAAAGCAAGCCACGATGCAATCCGACAGTGTGCGTTCTGTGATGCATCTGTACAGATTTGTATGTTCACATTAAATACCTACATTTCAAATGAGCAATTAACATATTACTCATTAAAGTACATCAGCAGAACAAGACCATTTACTGCATAAAAATAGGGGACTAGGTACAGCTTTAGAGGGACTACAGGACAATGGTATCGTATCACTTTCACATATCAGTGCCTTTGAATTGATCTTTAAACTATATATCAAAATGAATTGAGTATAGGAGCAAAGAAGTCCTTCTGCAGCTGTACAGGGCCCTGGTGAGACCACACCTGGTGTATTGTATGCAGTTTTGGTCTCCAAATTTGAGGAAGGAAATTATTGCTATTGAGGGGCTGCAGCGTAGGTTCACAACGTTAATCCCCGGGATGGCAGGACTGTCATATGCTGAGAGAATGGAGCGGCTGGGTTTGTATACTCTGAAATTTAGAAGAATGAGAAGGGATCTTATTGAAACATATAAGATAAGGGTTTGGACACGCTAGAGGAAGGAAAAATGTTCCCGATGTTGGGGAGTCCAGAACCAGGGGCCACTGTTTAAGAATAAGGGAAAAGCTATTTAGAACGGAGATGAGGAAACACTTTTTCACACAGAGAGCTGTGAGTCTGTGGAATTCTCTGCCTCAGAGGGCGGTGGAGGCCGGATCTCCTGATACTTTCAAGAGAGAGCTAGATAGGGCTCTTAAAGATAGTGGAGTCAAGGGAATCTTATAGAAACATATGATTATGAAGGGATTGGACACACTAGAGGCAGGAAACATGTTCCCATGTTGGGGAGTGCAGAACCAGGGGCCACAGTTTAAGAATAAGGGGTAGGCCATTAGAACGGAGATGAGGAAAAACATTTTCACCCAGAGAGTTGTGAATCTGTGGAATTCTCTGCCTCAGAAAACAGTGGAGGCCGATTCTCTTGATGTTTTCATGAGAGAGTTAGATAGAGCTCTTAAAGAGAGCGGAGTCAAGGGATAAGCGGAGAAGGCAGGAATGGGGTACTGATTGTGTATGATCAGCCATGATCACAGTGAATGGCAGAGCTGGCTCGAAGGGCCGAATGGCTTCCTCCTGCACCTATTGTCTATTGTCTATTGACAGAGATATTCTGTTTTTTTTTTGTTTTTTTAATTTTTTTAAAATTAGAAGTACAGTAAATTACAATAATACAATAATACACATCAGATATATCTTATTACATTTGTTGTACCACTTCGTTTTTCGAGCTTTATAAAAATATAGAAATAAAAGAAGTAAGGAAAGTGAGCAAGAGTCGTGAAGGTGCAGGAAAGTGTTGGGGAAAGAAAGCCCCTTAGGGAAGAAGTTAGAGAAGGAAGTAAAGAAAGGAAATAAGACCCTAGAAAGAAAAGAAAAAAAAAGGAAAAACAATCGCTCTATTGTAACACAAAACTCCGCAAAAAAGGATATACCAACCGTATATATATATATTTTTTAATTTATTTTATACCCCCCGTTACCAGATCCTGGTACCATTTATATTTTAAATTACTATTGTACCTTATGCTTGTAATAGTTCCATAAATGCAGACCACGTCTTTTGGAAGTGGTCTGCTTTGCCTGCTAGGAGGAGTCTCATCTCTTCCAAGTGTAGTGTTTCGAACATGTTTGAAATCCACATTTTTATTGTTGGTATTGGAGCATTTTTCCAAAATTTGAGTATAAGCTTTTTTTCCATTATTAGCCCGTAATTAAGTAAGTTCATTTGAAACACGTTTAATTCGGGGTTACCTTCCGATATTCCAAAAATGATCCATTCTGCTTTTGGTACAATTTTTATTTTATATAATTTTGTGAAGATTTCAAATATTTCGTTCCAGAATTTTTGGATTTTTATACAAAAAACAAAAGAGTGTGCTATGGTAGCTTCTTGTGACTGACATTTATCACAGATGGGTGAGACATTGGGGAAAAGTTTATTAATTTTATTTTTTGAATAATATAGTCTATGTAATGTTTTATATTGAATTAGAGTATGTCGTACGTTGATCGAGCATTTATGCACATATAGTAAGTGTTTATCCCAGCTCTCTTTTGAAATTTCTATAGCTAGTTCTTGTTCTCAGTCTCTTCTAATACCATCGGTTGTAGGTATTTCTATATTTAAAATAATGTTGTATAAGTATGATATTAGATTTGCTGATTCAGCCTTTGTCTTCATGGCTTCATCCAATAAGTCTGGGGACATGTTATGATAGTCTTTTGTGTATTTTTTCAGATAGTTACGGATTTGAACATATTTAAAATATTGATTATTTTTCAAATTATATTTCAGTTGTAATTGTTGAAATGATAATAATTTTCCAAATTCATACAAGTCTCCGAGCGTTTTGATTCCCATTCTTTCCCATTGTGTAAATGATTTATCTATAATTGAGGGTTTAAACGACGGGTTATTGACTATTGGCATTAAAAGAGATAGATTTCTTAATTTTAGATTCTGTTTTATTTGTTTCCAAGTTCTAATTGTGCTATGTATCATTGGATTTTTATTGTAATTTTTGTTATTCAGATTCATTGGTGAGAGGAGAGTCGCTCCTGTGTTACACGGGGAGCAGTCCTCTCTCTCCATTACAATCCAGTCCACCTGCTGGGCAGAGTTGTCCAGCAGGTGAATCATATTTTTAATATTTACTGCCCAATTATAGTACATAAAGTTAGGGAGCGCTAGACCACCCATCTCTTTTGGTTTACTAAGGTGTGCTCTTTGTATTCTGTGGGATTTATAATCCCATATAAAATTTGTAATGTCTGAGTCTAGTTTTTTGAAAATCTTTTTTGGAAGATATATTGGAATTGATTGAAATAAATATAGGATTTGTGGTAAAAAGATCATTTTTATAGCATTTATTCGACCTATTAAAGACATCAGGAGTGTTTTCCAGAATTTGATTAGATTATTTAATTTCTTAAGTAAGGGACTATAATTGGCATTAAACATAGCGTGATAGTTTCTAGTGATTTCAATTCCTAAATATTTAAATTTTTCTGTTGCTATTTTAAAGGGGAATTTCAAGAGATGTGTTGAGTCTTTCGGTTTTATCGACATAATTTCACTTTTGTTCCAGTTTATTCTGTATCCTGAGAAAGATCCAAAGTCCTCAATTAGATTTAATATGTTTGGTATACTGATTTTGGGTTTTGTGATATACAGTAATACATCGTCTGCATATAAAGATATTTTGTTATTTGAATATTTTGTATTATAACCGTAAATATCCGGGTGTGTTCTAATTTTTTCAGCTAAAGGTTCAATTACCAGAGCGAATAACAGCGGTGATAATGAACATCCTTGTCTATTACCCCTTGATAATTGGAATTTCGTAGATAGTATATTATTAGTTAATATTCTAGCCGTGGGTTTGTTATATAATAATTTTATCCATGCGATGAAGTTCTCTCCCATTTGAAATTTTTGCAATACTTTAATCATATAATCCCATTCTACTTGATCAAACGCTTTTTCTGCGTCCAATGAAATGATAGATAACTCTTGTCCTTGAGGTTTGCGAGAGTGCATTATGTTAAGCAGACGTCTCAGGTTATTAAATGAATGTCTCTTAGGTATAAATCCCGTTTGATCCTCATTTATTAATTTACTAACATATTGACTTAGTCTTCTAGCTAGTGTTTTCGCTAATATTTTTTGATCCGTATTTAACAAAGCAATAGCTCTATATGAGCCTGGTTCTTCTATATCTTTATCTTTTTTAAGTATTAATGTGATTGTTGATTCTGCTAGTGTTTCAGGTAAGATTTGTTCTTTAAAAGTGTATGTATACATTTTCTGTAGACGTGGTGTAACTATGTCGTAAAAACATTTATAAAATTCATTACTGAATCCGTCTGGTCCTGGTGTTTTTCCATTCTTAAGTGTGTTTATTGTGTCTTCTATTTCCTTAGATGTAATTTGTGCTCCCAGTTCCTCTTGTTCCTTCAGTTCTAGTTTTGGAAGGTTACAATTGTCCAAAATTGTTAATAATTCCCCTCTATCTGATTTAATCTTTAAAATTGCATGATCTTTTTGCCCTTTTTTCAGTTGGCGTGCCAAAAGTTTATGGGGTTTATCCCCAAATTCGAAATGTTCTTGTTTTGTAATTTGGAATAATCTTATAACCTTCTCTGATAATAATTTATTTAGCTTAAATTTCAGTATTCAAATTTTATTATGTTTATCCATAGTTGGATCTTTAGCATTATCTATATCTAGTTGTCTGATTTGTTCTTCTAATTGTCTTTGTTCATTCTTATTCTTTTTGTTTTGAAAAGCTTGATACGAGATAATGACTCCTCTAATAAATGCTTTGAAGGATTCCCATAGTAAAGTGGGCGATATATCTGGTGTATCGTTTGTCTCAAAAAATAGGTCCATCTATTTTTTTAAATATATACTCCCTTGTGGGTCTTTCAGAATTTGCGAGTTAAACCTCCAGAACGATTTGTTCGTAGACATTCCTTCTAATTTTAGAACGAAAGTTAGCGGGGAGTGATCTGAAATCGTATTGGTGTGATATTTAGGGTTCATAGTATAAGGGATTAGTTTTGTATCCACTAGGAAGTAGTCTATACGTGAGTATGTTTTGTGTACCATTGAATAAAACGAGTATTCCCTTCCAGTCGGATTCGCGATCCTCCAGACGTCTGCTATATTTCTATTTTTTATATATGTATTTAAGAGCTCACTAGTTTTAGCTTTCATATCACCTCTTTGTTTTTGCATCGATTTATCTAAGTACGGATCTAAAACACAGTTGAAGTCTCCTCCAATTATAACATTTTGGTAGTTAAATTCTACGATTGTATTCAGGATTTTATTAAAAAATTGAGGATTATCAAAATTGGGCGCATATATGTTTACCAAGGTGATTGGCGTAGATATTCTGTTGGCAGAGAACATTCTACTTCAAATTTTTGATCCTTTTTTTTCTTTCAGATTCAGATTCAGATTCAGATTCAACTTTAATTGTCATTGTCAGTGTACAGTACAGAGACAACGAAATGCTGTTAGCATCTCCCTGGAAGAGCGACATAGAAGATGATTTCAATAAATAAATCTATTTACATGCATACAGTCATAGTGTTTTTCCTGTGGGAGGAGTGTCCGGGGGGGGGGGGGGGGTGATTGGCAATCACCGAGGTACATTGTTGAGTAGTATGACAGCCGCAGGGAAGAAGCTGTTCCTGGACCTGCTGGTCCGGCAACAGAGAGACCTGTAGCGCCTCCCGGATGGTAGGAGGGTAAACAGTGCATGATTGGGGTGAGAGCAGTCCTTGGCGATGTTGAGCGCCCGTCGCAGACAACACTTGCTTTGGTCGATCATGCTGGAAATTTGGCATCAGCAAGCTTTCCCTCAACCCAAATTGCATCAGAAGTTTAGATGCAAAAGCAAGGAGATGTGGATGCTGATCTACAAAAAAAAGGCCACAGAGTGCTGCATTAACTCGGGATTACTGCAAACGGGAGGAACAGCACCACCTATTCCGCTTGGGTAGCTTACAGCTCAACAGTAAGAACTCAAATTCTCCAATTTAGGAAAACCGCCACAACTCCCCTCCCCCCCCTTCTAACCCACACCCCTTCCTTCTCTTTCCACCCTCCTCCCCTGAGCCACACTTGAATTTGCACCTATTTCTCCCCCTCCCCCGCCACCCCTGTTCCTTCCACTGGCTTCACAATTTGCAACTCTTCAATCCATTAGTCACACACCTACGTTTTGTATCACTGGCCTTTGTTTGAACCATCTGCCTATCAACCGCCCACACCCCCCCTCACCTGTGTCTACCTGTGACATACCACCTCACCTGTGTCTACTTGTGACCACACCTGTGACTACCTGTGCCCACACCTGTGTCCTGCCTCTCCTCTCTCCTAGCTCTCTTCCCTACTCCCCGACAATCAGTCTGAAGGAGGGTTCCGACTCGAAACATCACCTATCCATGTTCTCCACAGATGCTGCCTGACCCGTTGAGTTACTCCAAATCAACTTTGTGCCTTTTTTTGTGCATCAGAAGTTTATAAACAGAGACTACAGCATCCAGAATTGAATGAGGGTTCTGTTAGTCACATCCCTGAGCCTTAAGAGATTGTTATAGTTTCTGACATTGCTCAGACCTGGTCACACTGGATTTCCAGTTTCTACCAGCTTCTGACAATCTTAAAAAAATCAGCCATTATAAAAATCAGCCAGGATAAAAACCATCCTGATAATGAGAAATTTGTTTAAGCACTTTGAATTCATACAAAGAGAAGGTCTAAAGCAATGAGATTAACTTCATCTGTCTTTTAAAACCTGGATATGGGCATGATTCCAGGAAATGATTAAGTATACCTAACCTATTGCAGAAAAGCAAAGCTTCGCTGCTAATTATAGACTCAGGTTTTGCTATAATGACAATAGATCTGAACTGATACATCTTCATGCAAAGCAGGTTCTGTTAACTGTCAGTAACATAGATATTATTCTGATTCATATAGTTAGTGTCAACTATTTTGTATTTGCAGAGATTTCTGATCAATGTTTCACAACTAAAACTCTCATATTGATTCAAGAATAAATGTTCCACACACAGCCAATGTTTATTATTTGTCACACCTTGTTTACCACGTTACTGTTTCCAGACACAGGCGGCACAGTGGTGCATCAGGTAGAGCTGCTGCCTCAGCACCAGAGAACCGGGTTCAATCCACTGGGCTGTAAGCTGCCCAAGCAAAATATGTGATGCTGTTCCTCCAATTTGCGTCTAGCCTCACTGACAATGGAGGAGAGGTCTGTGTAGGAATGGGAAGGAGAATTAAAGTGTCCGGCAACTGGGAGATCAGGTAGGTTCAGGTGGGCTGAGCAAAGGTGTTCCGTGAAATGATTGCCCAGTCTACGATTGGTCTCGCCGATGTATAGGAGTCCACATCTTGAACAACGGATACAGTTGATGAGGTTGGAGGAGGTGCAAGTGAACCTCTGCCTAACCTGAAAGGGCTGTCGGTCCCTCGACAGAATTGAGGGAGGAGGTATAGGGATAGGTGTTGCATCTTCTGCGGTTGCAGGGGAAGGTAACATAGAAACATAGAAACATAGAAAATAGGTGCAGGAGTAGGCCATTCGGCCCTTCGAGCCTGCACCGCCATTCAATATGATCATGGCTGATCATCCAACTCAGTATCCTGTACCTAGGTACCTGGGGTAGGGGTAGTTTGGGTGGGAAGGGATGAGTTAATCAATGAGTTGCGGAGGGAACGTTCTCTGCGGAAGGCGGAAAGGGGTGAAGATGGGAAAATGTGGCTAGTGGTGGGATCCCATTGGAGGTGGCGAAAATTCTGGAGGATTATGTGTTGTATGCGATGGCTGATTGGGTGGAAGGTAAGGACTAGGGGGACAAGGGGGAGCAAGTGCGGAGCTGAAGGGTACCGAGGAGACACAAGTGAGGGCCTCATCTATGATGGGTGAGAAGAACCCACGTTCCCTAAAGAATGAGGACATCTCCGATGCTCTGGTTTGGAACGCCTCATCCTGGGCGCAGATGAGGTGCAGACGGAAGATTTGGATTAGGGGATAGAGTCCTTACAGGAGGCAGGATGGGAAGAAGTGTGGTCCAGATAGCCATGGGAGTCAGTGGGTTTGTAGTAGATGTTGGTCAGTAGTCAGTTACCTGCGATGGAGATAGTGAGGTCAAGAAACGGTAGGTAGATGTCAGAAATGGTCCAGGTGAATTTGAGTGCCGGATACAAGTTAGTGGTGAAATGGATGAAGTCAGTGAGTTCTGCATAGGTGCAAGTGGTGCTACCAATGCAGTCATCAATGTAGCGGAGGTAGAGTTTTGGGGGTAGGGTCACAGAACGCCTCGAACAAGGATGGTTCGACATACCCTACAAAGAGGCAGGCATAGCTGGGGCCGATGCGCGTGCCCATAGCTGCCCCTTGGATTTGGATGAAATGGGAGGAGTCAGAGGAAAAGTTGTTGATGGTAAGGACCAGCTCCGCTATGCGGAGGAGAGTATCGGTAGACGGGGATTCGTTGGTTATACAAAATGCTGGAGTAACTCAGCGAGACAGGCAGCATCTCTGGGGAGAAGGAATGGGTGTCGAGACCCTTCTTCAGACAGAAACAGCCAGGATGTGCCCTCTTTCATGGTAAAGGCATATAGGAAATGACATACCATGCCATGCCCTCACTACAGATAACCGTGAGTTGTAGAGGTGCTGAGAATCTGTTGGTGAACTGTCCCTGTCAGAGAGATGTGGTCCAGGTCTGTGTAGACAAAAGAGCAAAAACGCCGTTCTGAAAAATGATTTGCCAGCACAGAAATCATGTCAAACACTTCAATGCTCCTCACATCCATCTATATCATCCAATCCAGTCAGCAACTGAACAGAAATAGAGCATTGACCTTGAGTTTAGTTTAGAGGTACAGTGTGAAAACAGGCCCTTCAGCCCACCAAAGTCCATGCCAACCAGCGAAACCAATGAACCTACAAACCTGTACGTCTTTGGAGTGTCAGAGGAAAGCAGAGATCTCGGAGAAAATGCATACAGGTCACGGGGAGAACGTTAAACTCCGTACAGACAGCACCCGTAGTCAGAATCGAGTGTCTGCCGCTGTAAGGTGGCAACTCTACCATTGTGCCACCGTGCCACTCGATGAACCTTTATGAGCATATATTGAAGTGAGAAAATATGGGAGAGCTGGTGATTCGTACAAATATCAATGTAATACAGAACTGGTGGAAATAAAATGTCAGAGAAGTCATAGTCATCGAATCATACAGCACGGAAACGGACCATCCTGCCTAACTCGTCAATGCAGACCAAGAAGCCCCATATATGCTAGTCCCATTTGCCTGTGTTTCATCCATTTGACTCTTAACCTTTCCAAATTGGGGAGAAAGTGCCAAATGTTACCAAAGTCAACATTGGCTGTGATCTCACTGAAGAGCAGGCTCAAGGGGGAGCTTGGACTATCCCTGCTCCTTTTCTTGTGTTATTATAGAAATTGCATCTGCCCATTTTAAAGGCAGGTGGTGGGTCAAAAAGCAGCCCGACACCACGTTAGGTTGCAACTTTCTGTTGCTTCAATTATTTACAAATAACAGTTTTGCATAAGAAAATGTAAACTAGAAGCTCAGTTTAGAGGTTAATTTTTCATTGAGCATTGTTCTATAGACCCAGCAGGTTGAAGCCAGAAGCTAGAATTTAAAACAATTATTTAAAATAGAGGTCTCAAAGGAATGAGGAACTTTTCTGAAAACTCATAAACAACCATTTTTTAAAGAGAATTCCTCCGTCTGCGCCGCATCTGCACCCAGGATGAGGTGTTCCAAACCAGGGGATCGGAGATGTCCTCATTCTTTAGGGAACGGGGGTACCCCTCTTCGACTGTAGATGAGGCTCTCACCAGGATCTCTTCTATATCCCATAGCTCGGCTCTCACTCCCCATCCCCCTACTCGTAACAAGGACAGAGTCCCCCTTGTCCCACCCATCACATACAACGATAATCCTCCGACATTTCGCCACCTCCAACGGGATCCCACCACTGGCCACATCTTCCCATCTCCTCCACTTTCAGCTTTCCACAGAGACTGCTTCCTCCATAACTCCCTGGTCAATTATTCCCTTCCACCCAAACCACCCCCTCCCCTGGTACTTTCCCTTACAACCACAGGAAATGCTATACTTGTCGCTTTACCTCCCCCCTCGACTCCATCCAAGCACCCAAGCAGCCTTTCCAGGTTAGGCAGAGATTCACCTGCATCTCCTCCAACCTCATCAATTGCATCCGCTGCTCCAGGTGTCAACTGCTCTACATTGGTGAGACCAAGCACAGGCTTGGCGATCGCTTCGCCCAACACCTTTGCACAGTTTGCATTAACCAACCTGATCTCCCGGTGGCTCAGCAATGCAACTCCCTCTCCCATTCTGTAAGCAATCTTTCTGTCCTGAGCCTCCTCCATGTCCAGAGTGTCCCACCGCAAATTGGAGGAGCAGCACCTCATATTTCGCTTGGGTAGATTACACCCCAGCGGTATGAACATTGACCCTTAATTTCAGGTAGTCCTTGCTTTCTCCCTCCTTCCCCTCTCCTTCCCAGCTCTCCAACAGCCCACTGTCTCTGCCTCTTCCTTTCTTCTTCCCGCCCCCCCACCCCCACATCAGTCTGAAGAAGGGTCTCGACCCGAAACGTCACCTATTCCTTCGCTCCATAGATGCTGCCTCACCCGTTGAGTTTCTCCAGCATTTTTGTCTACCTTCGATTTTTCCAGCATCTGCAGTCCTTTCTTAAACATTTTTAAGAGGGAGCTTTCTCTTAAAACCCAATAAAGTGCATTATGTTAAACATAGTGCTTTGTTGCTATAATCTGCATTTAAATTGAACACAGAAAATTGGACATAGCAAATAGTTGCACCAGATGCTAATTTTTTTTTCCATTAGATGCAAATTTAGTTTAGTTTAGAGGTATGCCATAGAAACCGAACTTTTAACCCTTCGAGTCTATGCCAACCATCGATCATCTGTTCACACTAGTTCCACTGTATGTTATCCCACTTTTGCATCCACTCTCCACACATTAGGGGCAATTTTACAATGCGCAATTAACCTACAAACCTGCACGTCTTCGGAATGAGCAAGGAAATTGGAGCACCTGTAAGAAATCCAGGCAGTCACAGGGAGAACGTGTAAACTCCACACAGACAGCACCTGAGGCCAGGATTAAACACACATCTCTGGTGCTGTGGGGCTGCCGATCTATCAGCTGTGCCACTGTGCCTGAGTTATTGAAGTGAATCCTGCTATTAGTTCCGCTGTCTTCCTGAATCAGGAATTAAGTATATGATATGGAAATGGAAAATCATTGCCAAAGGCATTGAAGAGAATTAATTAAATTTATGGAAGTTTCATTTTATTTTGTGTACGAAGGAACTGCAGATGCTGGTTTACACTGAAGATAGACACAAAATGCTGGAATAACTTAGCGGGACAGGCAGCATCTCTGGAGGGAAAGTATGAAGGGTTGCTGCCTGTCCTGCTGAGTTACTCCAGTTTCTTTCACGTGAGTATTATTTTTAATTAGGATTCCAGGCTTTCAGGATTCCAGCATTTAGGATGCTAAATCAAAAGGACAGCTGAGAATTGTCGATCTGGAGCTGGAAATCCCTCTTTAAAAAGAGGATGGATTTACATCATTGATCAATGCCTGCTAGAGAGCAGTTGTGCAGACAGAGAGCACTGGACTTTAAAAGATTTATTCATTGACAGGATGTTGGTAATGTCGGTAATTTATTGTCCCTGAAATGGAAAAGGCAGTTAACTGAATAAATCTAGATTCACATATAGACCAGATTGAGGAAGACAGATTTCCATCCCAAACTAACATCAGTGATTTTTATGTCAAAAGACCCAAAGGGCTGGAGCAATTCAACAGGTCAATCAGCATCTCTGGGGAACATGGATAGGTGACATTTTGGATCACGACCTTTCTTCCCTATGCCTCTTCCTCAGGCTGAGTCGGGAGGCAGGGGGGAAAGGAAGCTGGAAGAGTAGAAGGGCAGGACTAAAGCGGCCTTTTCACGGGGCGACTTGACGCAAGAGTTAACCGGAGTTTAACATCGTGGGAACCTCGTGCGATAACAGTGCGGCATTCGTGGACCACCGTGGACCACCGTAGCGCTAACGGCAGGTCATCGTGTAACTTGGTCACTCGGGAGAAAATTCAAGAAAGTTTGAATTTCTCCAAGATTGACTTGTACACTTGTGGTTGAGTATTGCAACATTATATGAACGTAGTGGCCAGTGCGATATCCGTAATAACTCTTGCGGGTACCGTGGGAACTCCTGCGAACGGTGAACCCGGAAGCTGGACAGAGGGAACAGAAGGTGAGTAAAAATTATCTTATGTGGGATTGAATTTAAAAAATAAATAAAAATAAAGATTTGCATCCGCATATGGACATCAACTTATTCATGAGTTATGTTAATGAGATTCAAGAAAATAACTATAATCTTTAAAAGGGACTTTACTGAAAGGTTACGCATTTTTATGGTCCGTGAGAAATTTTTCACATGTACTTCTTTGAGAGATACAGGTCGGAGTCCTCGGGCCCAGGGGTCCGGAACGCTACCAATCAATGTTCTCCAGAGACCCGTGTAAGGAGTGAACTGCACATGCTGGTTTAAACCGAAGACAGACACAAAAAGCTGGAGTAACTCAGCGAGTCAAGCAGCATCTCTGGAGAAAAAAAGCTGATGTTTCGGGACGAGACACATCTTCAGACTCAATTCCGATTAGGCTGTCTGAAGAAGGGTTCCGGTGTTGGGGGAGTCCAGAACCAGGGTCCCAGTTTTACAGTCTACCGTGGGAACTCTTTAACTCAGTAAAGTAAAGTAGCCTTTATTGTCATATCAGCGCACAGGCAGCAGTTGACTGTTGCTCTATTCAGTTTCCCAGGGGGTCGGGACAGGACTGGAGTTGGGAGAGAAAGGTGGGGGAGTCGAGGGAGAGGAGGGGGAGACAGATGGGGGTGTCTTCATTTACTGACGGCGGGTGTCTGTCACTGAAACAGGCAGGTGAGATTTCACATCCACCTTGTGTGTGCCTCTCTCTCTCTCTCCCTCCCTCTTACACAGGCTGAGAGACTCTGCCTCTGTGAGTGTACGTCTCTTTCTCCCCCTCTCCCACACACAGTAAGACCGAGGTACTGTGCTCAGTCCATCTGTGTCTCCCACATACACAGTAAAATATGTCTCCAAATGAGCCAATTCAACCAAGGGAGGATATATATAGTGTGTGAAAAAAAAAGTTACATCATTTGTGTCACGTGTAGTTCACGATGTTCATTCAAGATTTAACGGGAAAGCTCGGGAAACGGACAAGTCACTCGCACAAATAGCAGAAATGCCGAGTACCGTGGGAACTCTTTATCTACTGCCGTTATATCGTGCGAGACTCGTGCTGGACCACGACCTCTTCACTCTGGTGACATCTTGCGTCAACTCGCCCCGTGAAAAGGCCGCTTAAGCCTGTCAGGTAACTGGTTGATACAGGCGAGGTTTTATTTTTGAAAGGTAGATGGTTGGACAAAGGCCGGAGATGAAAAGGCAGAAGGGGTGGGGCAAAAGGATTGCAGAGTTGCATATTGTGAAGTCAGAGGAGGGAATGTAGATGGAAGGGGAGGGGGTGTGCAAAGTCAGCAGCAAAACCAGACACGGATCAAATCAGCAATACTGTTTGTTCTACAGAGAGGACATATAGGTGCTCTGTGTTCGTCCAGGTGGGGCATAGGGGAGATGGGGAAGAAGGGAGAGGGGTTTTAGAGAGGAAGAAGGGAGAGGTGGGAGGTTATAAAGTTACCTAAAATTGGAAGATTCAATGTTCATACCATTCGGTTTTAAGCTACACAAGTGGAATGTGAGATATTATGGGATAGTTTGCATGTGGCCTTACTCTGATCATTATGACAATCTGGTAATTTTATGGCTACCATTACGGGGATAGCTTCCCTCACGATCCTATCCCTGTTTCATTGTGCCATGCCTGAGGAAAGATTTGGAAGCTCATCCCATTTATAAGCAGGGTGCAAGTCAAATGAGGGGAAGACCCTTAGAACAAGAACATAGAGCAGTATAACACATGAATTGGTTCTTCGGACCACAATGTTTGTGGTGAACATGATGCCCAGCTGAAATCTCACCTGCCTGCAAGTGATCCATATTCCATCATTCCCTGCACATCCATGTGCCTATCTAAAAGCTCCATAAACCTCCATCGTATCTGCCTCCACCACCACCCCTGGCAATGCGTTATAGCCCCTCCCCCACCCTCTGTGTGAAATAACTTGCCTCATATGTTATATCCCCCCTCCCCCCTCTCATCTTATAGTTATGCCATCTGATGTTGCACATTTCCACCCTGGGAAAAAGGTTCTGACTGTCTATCCTATCTATGCCTCTCATCTGTCTATATAACTAAAAGTCTCAACTTGACCACTTCCTGTCTGCGCTGTTTATTGATTTTAGGAAAAACGCTACCCTATGATTTTTGGCCATCTTACTCACAGTCCTCCTCCGCTGAGGCAGCCATGAGGATTTTTCTGATTGATGAAAAATAAAAAAGTTATGAATGTTTAAAAAATCTTGAGATCAGCTGATTGGTCCTCTCGCCTATCAATCACCATGATGAAGGTAACACTCCTTCCGGTGGGAGAGGACTATAAAACCCCGGATGCCTGGACGTGAGTCACTCTGGAAGATCGCGAGGGAGAGGCCACAACTGTGATTCTGCTGTGAGTCAACTGAACCGTGAGTCTACTGTACTATGAGTCTGTATTGTACTTGCAATAAATGATTTGTTAGCCCTTAATGAAAATGAGATGAGTTGTTTGGTCTGCCCTGTGCTTGAAACCGAAATGGCAATGCGAATGAAAGGAAATGAAAATGAGATGAGTTGTTTGGCCTGCCGTGCTTGAAACTGAAATGGCAATGGAAATGAAATGAAATGAAAATTAGATGAGTTGTTTTGCCTGCCTTGTGCTTGAAATAGAAATGACAATGGAAATGAAATGAAATGAAAATGAGATGAGTTGTTTGGCCTGCCCTGTGCTTGAAACTGAAATGGCAATGGAAATGAAATGAAATTAAAATGAGATGAGTTGTTTGACCTGCCCTGTGCTTGAAACTGAATTGGCAATGGAAATGAAATGAAATGACAAGGCGATGAGTTGTTTGGCCTGCCCTGTGTTTGAAACTAAAATTGCAATGGAAATTAAATGAAATGAAAATGAGATGGGATCTGGGGTCCTTGTACATCAGTCTATGAAGATAAGCATGCAGGTACATCAGGCAGTGAAGAAAGCATGTTGGTCTTTATAACAAGAGGAATCGAATATAGGAGCAAAGAGGTCCTTCTGCAGTTGTATAGAGCCCTAGTGAGACCACACCTCGAGTATTGTGTGCAGTTTTCGTCCCCTAATTTGAGGAAGGACATTCTTGCTATTGAGGGAGTACAGCGTAGGTTTACAAGGTTAATTCCCAGGATGGCAGGACTGTCATATGCTGAGAGAATGGAGCAGCTGGGCTTGTACACTCTGGAGTTTAGAAGGATGAGAGGGTATCTCATTGAAACATATAAGATTGTTAAGGGCTTGGACACGCTAGAGGCAGGAAACATGTTCCCGATGTTGGGGGAGTCCAGAACCAGGGGCCACAGTTTAAGAATAAGGAGTAAGCCATTTAGAACGGAGATGAGGAAACACTTTTTCTCACAGAGTGGTGAGTCTGTGGAATTCACTGCCTAAGAGGGCCTTCGAGCCAGCACTGCCATTAAATGTGATCATGGCTGATCATCCCCAATCAGTACCCCGTTCCTGCCTTCTCCCCATATCCCCTGACTCTGCTATTTTTAAGAGCCCTGTCTAGCTCTCTCTTGAAAGCATCCAGAGAACCTGCCTCCACTGCCCTCTGAGGCAGAGAATGTTTCAATGAGATCCCCTCTCATCCTTCTAAACTCCAGAGTGTACAAGCCCAGCTGCTCCATTCTCTCAGCATATGACAGTCCCACCATCCCGGGAATTAACCTTGTAAACCTACGCTGCACTCCCTCAATAGCAAGAATGTCCTTCCTCAACTTTCTTCCTTCATTGCTGTGATCTGCAGAAATAGATGAAAAATGTCTAAAATTGATTCAGCACCCCCCCCCCCTCCCCCTACCCCTTCCCTCACAGTCTCTCACCTGTTTTTGGCAGAATTTCCGGCAGTTTCTGTGCTGCCAGCCAACCAGCCCTGAGTGACTGAGCTGCCAGTCCACCAGCCATGAGTGACTGAGCTGCCAGCCCAACAGGCCTGTGTGACTGAGCTGCCAGCCCACCAGGCCTGAGTGAATGAGCTGCCAGCCCACCAGGCCTGAGTGACTGAGCTGGCAGCCCACTAGGCCTGAGTGACTGAGCTGCCAGCCCACCATGCCTGAGCTGCCAGCCCAGTAGGCCTGAGTGACTGAGCTGCCAGCCCACCAGGCCTGAGTGACTGAGCTGCCAGCCCACCAGGCCTGAGTGACTGAGCTGCCAGTCCAATAATTCATTCGGCCCAGATTGTCCATACTAGCCCTCTGCAAACCAGTCCCATTGGCCCACAACACCCATACTAGCGCTCCAGAAATCCCCCCCCCCCCCCCCCCCCTCTCCCCCCCCCCCTCTCCCCCCCCCCCCTCTCCCCCCCCACTGGCCACCAATATTGGAATTGGTGGAGAGGTGGAATATTGCATTGGGGGACCAGCCTGCCCGTGTGAATATGGGACCCAACAGGTCCCACTTAGTCTAGTAATTTTATACACCTTCACCATCATAATAATGATTAGCTGTAATATTCAAAGATACAAACTCAAAGTTAAATTAGATGCTTGAGTCCAGTGAACACTTGCATCCATCTTCATCCTTTTCATATCTACAGCTTTGGGTAAATTTTAAGGCAATCTTATCTATCACACTTTAATCTCACCACTTGTAGTTGAGTTGAGTTGAGTTTCGAGATACAGCATGGAAACAGGCCCTTTGGCCCAATGAGTAGTCACTGACCATGGATTGCCTGTTCACTTCAGTTCTATGCTATCCCACTATCTCATCAACTCCCTTTTACAATAGGAACAATTTTACAGAGGCCAATTAACCTACAAACCTGCACGGCTTTGGGATGTGGAAGGAAGCCGTAGCACCCAGAGGAAACCAACGTGTTTACAGAGAAGACGTGCAAACTCCACACAGACAGCTCCCAAGGTCAGGATCGAACCGGGGTCTTTGGTGCTGGGAGTCAGCAGCTCTGCTGGCTGTGCCACTCAGCTGCCGATTGAAATCAACTTCTCTGGGATTCAAACTCCTGTTTCTAGATCAATGGACCACATCTCTGGCTTATTCAACCCAATGACTTACTCAACCCAATGACTACGTATTTGAAGAGTGGGAGGAAACATACGCAGATCATGGGGAGAATGTACTAACTCTGTACAGACAAGCACCCGTAATCAGGATCGAACCCGGATCTCTGGCGCTGTGAGGCAGCAACTCCACCGCCGTGTCATTGTGTCGTCCCATATGCTTGAGATAAACTTGCCAATCTTCCAATCTACTTCATTGCAGGCTTTGCTGATTTTTATATTCTGCGCATCTTCTGTAGATGTACACTATACTGTGCCTTCTGTTTATTTTCTCTTGTGCATTACCTAATGTACTCATGTATGGTGACTTGAATGGATAACACAAAAAACTAAAATTTTCACTGTATCTTGGTACACAAGACAATAGATAATAAACAATATCAAAACCGATACCAATAGATTAAAAAAAAAAAAAAACAATAAATAAAAATGCTGGAGAAACTCAGCGGGTGAGGCAGCATCTATGGAGAAACGGAGTAGGCGATGTTTCGGGTCGATCACTGTCTTTCTGGAAGAAAATCCGCCATCCTTAACAGGGACAGCTTTTGATTGCAGAGTGGTTCACCCTAAACAATCCTAACATGCAGAAGTGGGATAACATAGAACTAGTGTGAACAGGCGATCAATGGTTGGCAGGAGCAGGCTAGGTTGAAGGGCCTGTTTCCATGCCATACAACTGAACTAAACTAAATTTGCATCTAATGGAAAATAATTAGCATTTGGTGCAACTATTTTGATACATCCAATTTACTGTGTTCAATTTAAATGCCAATTATAGCAACAAACTTTTGTTTAACATTGTGCACTTCATAGGGTTTTAAGAGATTGGTCCCTCTTAAAAAAGGTTATTTGTGAGATTTCAGAAATGCTCCTCATTAGTTTGAGGCATGTATTTTAAATCATTGTTTTAATTTCAGGACACTAACCATCTGAACATGTATTTAAGGGTAGTCATGGATGCCATGATTGATACAAATACATCGATAGATGCTCCTCAAAACATCATCAGTGATGTAACCTAGGGTCATTGGGTGTTTCGGGTCTTTCAACATCAGACACCCCCACCCAGGCGACCCAGCCGTGGTTGATCAGACCACGACTTGTGTTCAGGTGGCATTCGCTCCTCCCCATGGACCTCCTCTCCTGATCCAGAGCCATCTCGAGGCCTTCTCCGCTGCCTCTGTGGTGTTCTTGATGGCCCCCAGGGCCAGATAGGTTGCATCCCAGAGTACTGGAAGTAGCTCCAGAAATAGTGGATGCATTAGTAATAATCTTTCAAAACTCTTTAGATTCTGGAGTAGTTCCTGAGGATTGGCGGGTAGCAAACGTAACCCCACTTTTTAAGAAGGGAGGGAGAGAGAAAACGGGGAATTACAGACCAGTTAGTCTAACATCGGTAGTGGGGAAACTGCTAGAGTCAGTTATTAAAGATGGGATAGCAGCACATTTGGAAAGTGGTGAAATCATTGGACAAAGTCAGCATGGATTTACAAAAGGTAAATCATGTCTGACGAATCTTATAGAATTTTTCGAGGATGTAACTAGTAGCATGGATAGGGGAGAACCAGTGGATGTGGTGTATCTGGACTTCCAGAAGGCTTTCGACAAGGTCCCACATAAGAGATTAGTTTACAAACTTAAAGCACATGGCATTGGGGGTTCAGAATTGATGTGGATAGAGAACTGGCTGGCAAACACGAAGCAAAGAGTAGGAGTAAACGGGTCCTTTTCACAATGGCAGGCAGTGACTAGTGGGGTACCGCAAGGCTCAGTGCTGGGACCCCAGCTATTTACAATATATATTAATGATCTGGATGAGGGAATTGAAGACAATATCTCCAAGTTTGCGGATGACACTAAGCTGGGGGGCAGTGTTAGCTGTGAGGAGGATGCTAGGAGACTGCAAGGTGACTTGGATAGGCTGGGTGAGTGGGCAAATGTTTGGCAGATGCAGTATAATGTGAATAAATGTGAGGTTATCCATTTTGGTGGCAAAAACAGGAAAGCAGACTATTATCTAAATGGTGGCCGACTAGGAAACGGGGAGATGCAGCGTGACCTGGGTGTCATGGTACACCAGTCATTGAAAGTGGGCATGCAGGTGCAGCAGGCAGTGAAGAAAGCGAATGGTATGTTAGCTTTCATAGCAAAAGGATTTGAGTATAGGAGCAGGGAGGTTCTATTGCAGTTGTACAGGGTCTTGGTGAGACCACACCTGGAGTATTGCGTACAGTTTTGGTCTCCAAATCTGAGGAAGGACATTATTGCCATAGAGGGAGTGCAGAGAAGGTTCACCAGACTGATTCCTGGGATGTCAGGACTGCCTTATGAAGAAAGACTGGATAGACTTGGTTTATACTCTCTAGAATTTAGGAGATTGAGAGGGGATCTTATAGAAACTTACAAAATTCTTAAGGGGTTGGACAGGCTAGATGCAGGAAGATTGCTCCCGATGTTGGGGAAGTCCAGGACAAGGGGTCACAGCTTAAGGATAAGGGGGAAATCCTTTAAAACCGAGATGAGAAGAACTTTTTTCACACAGAGAGTGGTGAATCTCTGGAACTCCCTGCCACAGAGGGTAGTCGAGGCCAGTTCATTGGCTATATTTAAGAGGGAGTTAGATGTGGCCCTTGTGGCTAAGGGGATCAGAGGGTATGGAGAGAAGGCAGGTACGGGATACTGAGTTGGATGATCAGCCATGATCATATTGAATGGTGGTGCAGGCTCGAAGGGCCGAATGGCCTACTCCTGCACCTAATTTCTATGTTTCTATGTTTCTATGTTTGCCACTCTGTTGATGCCCAGTGCACTCAAGGCTTTGTAGAGCGATTGCCCTGCAAAACCTCTGCAGCCAACCTCGATGGGCATACACCTTGCCTTCCAGCCCTGCTTGCGGCAGTCTATGACTAGCTCTTCATACTTGGCCATCTTCCTCTCGTGGGCCTCCTCCAGACGGTCCTCCCACGGCACTGACAGTTCCAACAAGACGATGTTTTTGGTCGCCTCTGAAACCAGGAGGATGTCTGGCCTCAGGGTGGTCGTGGCAATGTGCTGTGGGAACTTCAGCTGTTTCACCAGGTCTACGGAAAGCTGCCAGTCCTGCGCAGTCGCCAGGATTCCTGACAGATTCCTGGCTGCTGGGTTCTGGGCAGCTACACTCCGGCCTTCACGAAGGTGATCATCTGGGTGGTGGTGCGTTCTCGTCTGCAGCTGCTGATTCCCATGCTGATGGCTTCTGCAATGGGTTTGAGAACCTGGTCGTGACGCCATGTGTACCGGCTCTGCCCAAGAGACTTTGGGCAACAGCTCAGGATGTGTTCCAACGTCCCCTTGCCTGAGCATTGCGGGCAATCTGGAGATTCCGCTTTGCCCCAGATGAAGAGGTTCGATGGGCTGGGCAGGACATCATACACTGCCTGGACCAGGAACTTGATGCGCTGTGGTTCAGTCTGCCAGAGCTCAGTCCATGTGACTTTTCGGTCCATGGCCTGCTCCCACCTTGTCCAGGCTCCCTGCTGCCTCAATCCTGCTCTGGTACACCTCTCCTCCTCCACCACTGCCCTCACTTCCTCCTGGAGCAGCCTGCGCCTCTCCTTCCCCTTGGCCTTGTCAAACTGGGGAGATGGGAAGATTCCCAGGCCTGCTCTTCCCCGAGTCATTGCTCCCACCAGGACTCTGTGGCGTATCCGGGACTCTGCTTGCAGCACGGCTTCGCCGGCTCTCCACTTCCTCCCAGTTTTCACCTCCACCCCTGCTTGAGCCACCTTGGGGTCGCTGGAGTCCCTGTACATCATCACCTCTCTGGCCCGAGTCACCTTGAACTCCTCCAGGGACTTCAGGGGCAGCTGGAGCTTGGTGTTATTTCCGTAAAGGGCGATGCTGCTAAGGCTCCTGGGCAGTCCCAGCCACCTTCTGAGAAAGCTGCTGACTTTCCTCTCCAATCTCTCTACGATGGATATTGGGACTTCGTAGACAAGCAGTGGGCAGAGTATCCTTGGCAGGATACCATGCTGGTAAATCCATGCCTTGAACTTGCCGGGAAGCCCCGACTGGTCCACTGCTCTCAACCAGCTCTACAGCTCCTGACAGGTTGCCTGGACAGATGCTGTATCCTTCAGGCTGCTGTTAAACACCTTGCCAAGATTCTTCACTGGCCTTTCGGAGACAGTTGGGATTGGTGACCCTTCGATGCTGAAGCGGAACCTGTCCATGACTTTGCCCTTCTTCAGCACCAGTGACCTTGATTTTCCTGACTTACACCTGACATTGCCCATCCAATCAGCTTCTCCAACCCCTGCAGGATCCACCTGCCTCCTGGCACTGACTCAGTGGTGACAGTCAGGTCGTGCATGAAGGCTCTGATTGGTGGTTGGCGCATTCCTGACTTGGTCTGAGGGCCCCGGCACTCTGGCTCAGCAGACTTGACGATCATGTTCATCGCCAAGGCAAAAAGGATCACAGAGATGGTACAGCCTGTGATGATCCCAACCTCTAGTCTGTGCCACTCTGATGTCACTGACCCTGATGTGACTCTCATGCTGAACTGGTTGTAATAGTCCAGGATGAGATCTGCCACTTGGCCCGGCACATGATGCTTGGTCATGACTGTCTGGATCAGCTTGTGCGGGATGGAGCGTTGGCCAGGTCAAGCCAGAGCACTGTCAGGTCACCCTTGTTCTCCCTGGCTTCTCTGATGAGCTGGGTCACCACTCCCGTGTGCTCTAGACACCCCGGCACTCCAGATAAGCCTCCTTTTTGCACTGAGCTGTCGATGTGACCATTGCTGGAGAGGAAGTTGGTCAGCCGCCTCGCCACTATGCTGAAGAAAATTTTGCCTTCAACGCTTAGCAAGGAGATGATTCTGAACTGATCGATCGTCTTGGAATCTTCCTCCTTTGGGATCCAGACTCCTTCAGCGAATCGCCACTGCTGCGCCACTTTTCCTCTCCTCCAGATGACTTTCAGGATCTTCCACAGCCGTTTCAGTAACAAGGGGCAGTTCTTGTAGACCCTGTAGGGGACTCTGCTCGGGCTAGGGGTTGAGCCAGCTCTTGCTCTCTTCACAATGTCCTGGACCTCTTTCAGGAGTGGATCTTTACTATCAAACTCCTTGATGGGTTCGCAGCTCAGCCAAGGGGGGACGTTGCTCTTCACTGGCCTCTTTATACTGCTTCTTGAGAGACTTCAGCTCCTGCCGGATCTTGTGGATCTTCGTTGCTCGTTGGTTCATGGTGAAAGGTGTTCTGGCCGGCTTCTTCTCCACTTCTCCAAACCTTTCCACAGCTAGGCTGATGATGATTGTCGTCATCGTCCTCAACCTTCGGTCCACGACTCCCTTCGCAGTTTCTTCTAGCACCTTGTCGACGTCCTTGTCGAACTGATGCCAGACTGCCGTCTTGCAGGCCTGAGGCAATCGGACTCGAACCTTCCCCGGAGAACTGTTCCGAGGGACTAGTTGCGCCACTTGGAGGCTTCGGGCTCTATGGGGTGATTCCGGGCCCGGCTCCTCCTGCGTCTCACCAGGTAAAATACTTGTGCGTTGTGACACTCCCTGTCCCTCCAAACACTTCATCCGGGTCTGGTGAATCTTCAGGCCTCGGCTGTTCTTGCAAACCTTACCACATCTGCATTTGATACTCATAGTCGGTTGTCCGTTGCCATTAGTCGTTAACCTTTGATCCGTCAAATTGAGGTGCTCATCCTCCCCCCCTCTCGGGCACCTCTGGGGGTATTTTTCCATGTGTTTTTCTGTAGCGTGATTTGGGTCTCCTCCTCTCAGAGGATGCGGTTTGGGGTGCCAACCCGCCCCGCCCCGGTTGCCGTCTTTCCGAGCTGTCCACTGTCTCTCCAGTCGTCACCACCCTATTCTTGGTTGTCACATACATACATATATTATATAGACAAATATAAAAATATTGCCAACTGGCAAATTGCCTAAGGAACCTTGGATTTAGACTGAAATTGTGTGGAGTTTAACCTAACGAAGCATCCTTCTTTGAGGAAAAACAACTGTGAGGCTTTGCAAACAAATGTGGCAGAACTGTTAGGACATTTTTATTGTTCATTATCTAATTGCTTTGATGATAATAGAACTGAGTGTGAAAAAAACACCACCTGCTCAGGGTCAAACAGGGCAATCTCTTGGAATAGCCGTTGTTGCAAACAAAACCATGGAACTGTGTTGTACAATTGTAGGCCGCTTGAAGGAAAACTTGAAACACTGTAAATTGTTCAACTACTGCCAGATCATTTTTCATTTATGATACAAATTTTAATTGGCCAACAGCCAATTTTGGAGCTATAACTTCTAACTGTGCCATATAACTTTCTGGAGAAGAATGGATCGCCAGTCATTTTATCAATGTGCAGGAATGATATGCAGGTGTTGGTTCATACTGAAGATTGACACCCAATGCTGGAGTAACTCAGCGGTCAGGCAGCATCTCTGGAGAAAAGGAATGGGTAATGTTTTGGGTTGGAACCCTTCTTGAGACTGACAAGTAGAGAAGCCATATTATCAAAGTTGATCATCTACGACTCACCATTGACCTGACCAGTCATCATTAATTCATACATATAGCAATTGTTATGCAGAGTAAATTGCAACTCAGAAGGAGTTCTGAAGCTTGGGGGAGAATCATGGTGAAAATGTGTTGCAGTTGTGTGTAATTGCAAATTACGATAAAGGTCTGTTGAAGCTCATTATTTATTCATTTTTGTTAAAGACATCTGGACAGATACATGGATAGGAAAGGTTTAGAAGGATATGGGCAAAATGCAGATAGAGGGACAATTGGAACAGGGCATCTTGGTTGGCGTGTGCAAGTTGGGCCGAGGACCTACTGCCATGCTGTATGACTCTATGACTCTACATGAGAAGTTTAGCATTAGTAACTAAACATGACTGGTATGATCACGGAGCAGCATGCCTTTAGGATGTGGGAGGAAACTGGAGACCTAGATTAGACCTGGCATTCATGGAGAAAATGTAGAAGCATCCTACAGCGGTCTATTTTTTTTTAATCCTCCTTTGTCTTATTTACTTATTCTACATTGAACATTGACCAGGAACATGTCTTCGGCTCACAAAGTCTGTGCTGAACATAATAATAATAATAATAATAATAATATATCTTTTATTGTCATTGCACGTCAGTGCAACGAGATTTAGTGTGCAGCTCCACTGATGTACAAGAAAGGTAAATAAATACAATACATAAATAAACAAGCTGAATTGATTGACGTGACCATCTGAGGGAGACTGTCCAAAGGGGGTGGGTGGGGGGGCACTCATTAGGGCCGGTTCAGAGCCGCTATAGCTCTTGGGATAAAACTGTTCCTGAGTCTGGAGGTTCGGGCGTAGAAGGCCTTGTAACGTCTGCCGGAGGGAAGTAGTTGAAACAGACCGTGGCAGGGGTGTGATGAGTCCTTATGGATGCTGAGGGCCTTCCTGAGGCACCACGTGTGGTAGATGCCCTCCAAGGCTGGTAGCTCTGTCCCGATGATCCGCTGCGCTCTGTTGACGACGCGCTGAAGAGCTCTCCTCTCCGCCTCCGTGCAGCTGAGATACCACACAGAGATGCCATACGTTAGTATGCTCTCTGTGGTGCAGCGGTAGAACGTTGTCAGCAGCTGTTGGGGCAGACCAGTCTTTTTTAATGTCCTCAGGAAGAACAGTCGTTGCTGTGCCTTCTTGACCAGCGCGGCGGTGTTTGTGATCCATGTGAGGTCTTCTGAAATGTGAGTGCCCAGAAACTTAAAGCTGGACACTCTCTCCACACTTTCCCCATAAATGGAGATTGGGGCATATTCTCCAGAATGGGACCTCCTGAAGTCAATAATCAGCTCCTTGGTCTTGGAGGTGTTTAGTGCCAAGTTGTTATTGGCGCACCAGTCCGCCAGGTTATGCACCTCCGCTCTGTAGTTTGTTTCATCACCGTTGGTGATCAGCCCAATCACTGTTGTGTCGTCTGCAAACTTCACGATGGTGTTGGTGTCGAATGCAGGGACACAGTCGTGAGTGAAGAGGGAGCAGAGCATGGGGCTTAGTACACAACCCTGTGGTGTGCCGGTGCTCAGGGTGATGGTGGAGGACAGGTGCGGGCCCAGTCTCACTGCCTGCGGTCGCTCCGTGAGAAAGTTCAGGATCCAAGCGCATATCGGTGAGCTGAGGCCTAGCTGGTGGAGTTTGATGGTGAGCTTGGTGGGGATGACCGTATTGAATGCAGAGCTATAGTCAATGAAGAGCATCCTCACATACGTGCCCTGTCTGTCCAGGTGAGTCAGGACAGTGTGAAGGGCCAGAGAGATGGCATCCTCTGTCGATCTATTTGCCCTGTATGCAAATTGATGGGAGTCCAGTGAGGCAGGGATGCTGGATTTAATATGGGAGAGGACCAGCCTTTCGAAGCACTTCATGGGGATTGGAGTCAGGGCAACCGGCCGGTAGTCGTTGAGGTTGGTGATTTTGGACTTTTTCGGCACCGGCACTATGGTGGCTGTTTTCAGGCACTTGGGGACCGTTGCCAGAGATAGAGAGAGATTGAAGATTCTTGAACATGATGCCAAGACTAACTCTTGACTGCCTTCACATAATCCATACCCCTCCATTCCCTGAAAATCCATAAGTTTATCCAAAAACCTCTTAAGTGCCATGTTGAAACAATTCCTGCAAGTCTGTGGACACAACAAACATCAGGGATTAAAATTGAGACATGTCAATTCTTGTTACAAATGTGTCTGACAGCATCTGCTGATCTTGCCTGTGCTGCTGCTTATGAAGGAGGAAGCTAAAACATCAGCATAAGTGAAAGTGGATTAACATACAACTAATGTAAACGGGTGATCGATGGTCAGCGCGGACTTGATAGCCAAAAGGCCTGAATCGATGTTGTATCTTTTAATCAATCAATTAATCAATAAGGCACAGGATCCGTTTATAGATCCTTAGTGCTGTACTTCATACAGATTTGCAGGGGTGGGGGGGAAAGGAAGCTTGAAAAATGGAGGGGCAGGAAAAAGCATGGCAGGTCGTAGGTGAACACAGGCAAAGGGGGCCACAGGCTAACACCCTTGCAATCAGTCTGAAGAAAGATCCCAACCTGAAATGTCAACTATTCATGCTCTTCAGGGAAACTGCTGCCTGACCTACTGAACTACTCCAGCACTTTGGGTCTTTCCTTGGTAAACCAGCATCTGCAGTTCTTAGTTCCTCAATACCCCTTGTGATAGCGTCCTCTACCTTGGATGTCGTTCTGATCACTTTAACTGGCCAACAGGCCAGTGGAGGCCAATCCCCAGCATCATAGGTAAAGCTGGGTCCAATTAGCTGAAGGTAGACAAAAATGCTGGAGAAACTCAGCGTGTGAGGCAGTATCTATGGAGTGAAGGAATAGGTGACGTTTTGGGTCAAGACCCTTCTTCAGACGGTTATTAGCTGATATTGGTTTAGCCGCCTGAACCTTGTCAGCCCAGACCTAATAAAACACAAGCATTCTAGCCAGAGGGACAGACTGGAGGCAAAGTATGTGTGGCCTCTCTCCTGGTTGTGTTCCTCTGTCGCAGGTTTGAGGAAGACTGAGCCATGAGGGCAGATGTGATACCACCCGTGCCATCGTGTAGTCAAGACTGGGCTGCTGGGAAAGAAGCCCTAGACAGCCAGTGTCCCTGCCTGAGGCTAAGACTGAGTGGCTGGGGAACGCCTGAGATGCCAGAGCTTTCTCCTGCCCACTGATAATGAGGAACTGTGCACACACACAGGCAAAGACTGACCACGGGATAATCTAGAGACTGGCAGTATCACCTCATCCATCCCAAAGCTGAGTCACCAGGAAGAAACCTGTATTGTCAGCACTTTCTCATGATGCAAGGGTGAACTGCAGGAAGTAGCCTGAGATCACCACACCTTCTCCTTCCAAGACCAGGCCAAAGCTGCTTGGACAAGCCTGAAATTACCAGTGTCATTGCACACGTGCTCTGAAGGTGAGGGACAGCATCTCTGGGTCGTCCAGGACTTTCTTACCACTGCAAATAAAAGCTAACATGTGAGTTCACCCTACTGTGAGTGTCGGTGTTATCACTGCCAAACACAGCTTCATCCCTGACCCCACACCCCACATACAATGGAAATGTCAAAGTCTAGAGGACATAGCTGGAAGGTAAGAGGGGCAAAATATCTATATTACTAAAAGTCTGATCTTGACCGCTTTTGGCACGCTGTGGCGTGATTTCCGAGAGAACGCCGCCACCTACGGCCGTCATTTTTGCCCACCTCGCTCAGAGACCCCCTCCCCCTTCCGGGACTGGAGGATTTTCCCATCGATGACAAATCAGAGAGATATTAATGCTTTAAAAAAATTCACCATTCTCTCTGCTGCCCCTGCTGGAGGGAGGGGGAGGGACTATAAAACCAGGAAGTGGTGTGCCTCACTCAGTCTCTGCAACATGGATGAAGCCAAAGGGTCACGTCTCTCTGAATAACGCTGAACAAATGTCTACTCAACTGTGAGTCCCCTTAATGTGGTTTGAAAATGAAAATATGGTTTGTTTAAAGTAAAAAGGCACAGCCTGCAAATGGTTGTTTGGGAGCTTTGGCTTGAAGTTAAAATGCACTACTTACTGCAAATGGTGGCTTGGGTGCTTTGGCTTGAAATTGAAAGGCACTACTTACTGCAAATGGTGGCTTGGGTGCATTGGCTTGAAGTTGAAAGGCACTACGTACTGCAAATGGTGGCTTGGGTGCTTTGGCTTGAAATTGAAAGGCACTACTTACTGCAAATGGTGGCGTGTGCTTTGGCTTGAAGTTGAAAGGCACTTCATACTGCAAATGGTGGCTTGGGTGCTTTGGCTTGAAGTTGAAAGGCACTACTTACTGCAAATGGTGGTTTGGGTGTTTTGGCTGAAAGTTGAAAGGCTCTACTTACTGCAAATGGTGGCTTGGGTGCTTTGGCTTGAAGTTGAAAGGAACGACTTACTGCAAATGGTGGCTTGGGTGCTTTGGCTTGAAGTTGAAAGGCATTACTTACTGGAAATGGTGGCTTGGGTGCTTTGGCTTGAAGTTGAAAGGCGCTACTTACTGCAAATGGTGGCTTGGGTGCTTTGGGCTGAAGTTTAAAGGCACGACTTACTGCAAATGGTGGCTTGGGTGCTTTGGCTTGAAGTTGAAAGGCACGACTAACTGCAAATGGTGGCTTGGGTGCTTTGGCTTGAAGTTGAAAGGCACTACTTACTGCAAATGGTGGCTTGGGTGCTTTGGCTTGAAGTTGAATGGCACGAATTACTGCAAATGGTGGCGGGTGCTTTGGCTTGAAGTTGAAAGGCACGACTTACTGCAAATGGTGGCTTGGGTGCTTTGGCTTGAAGTTGAAAGGCACGACTTAATGCAAATGGTGGCTTGGGTGCTTTGGCTTGAAGTTGAAAGGCATTACTTACTGGAAATGGTGGCTTGGGTGCTTTGGCTTGAAGTTGAAAGGCACGTCTGCAAATGCACTTACTTCCTGTTTGCACTCTATATTGATTTTAGATAAAACGCTACCACTTACGGCTGTGATTTTTGGCCATCTTACTCAGTCCCCCTCCGCTGAGCAGGTGCAGAGAATTATTCCCATCAATGAAAAATAAAAGTGTTATTAGTGTTTAAAAAATGTTGAGAATCTCTCTCCTGTCAATCACGCCATGAAGGCCGCACCTTTTCCGGTGGGAGGGGTGGGGTTATAAAACTGGAAGTGTGGGTGTGGCTCAGTCTCTGCATGATGGGAGAGGGAGAGGTCACGACTCTGTCTGAACTGTGAATCAACTGAACACACTGAATGTCTACTGAACTGTGAGTTTGGTGTTTTGTGTGGGTTTTATGGTGATTTCACCCTGCATGAAATGGTATGAAACTGCATTTGAGTTTGGTGGCCTTGCACCCTGCTTCAAATGGAATGAAACTGCACTTGAATTTGGTGGCCTTGCACCCTGCTTGAAGTGGAATGAAACTGCACTTGAATTTGGCGGCCTTCCATCCTGCTGAAAGTGGTATGAAACTGCACCTGAATTTAGTGGCCTTGGATCCAGCTTGAAGTGGTATGAAACTGCACTTGAATTCGGTGGCCTTGCACCCTGCTTGAAGTGGTTGGAAACCGCACTTGAATTCAGTGGCCTTGCACCCTGCTTGAAGTTGAAGGAAACTGCACTTGAATTCGGTGGACTTGCACCCTGCTTGAAGTGGTAGGAAAATGGATTTGAATTTGGTGGCCTTGCGCCCTACTTGAAATGGAATTTCAAGGAATAGCCATGAGTCAACTGCCAGCCCACCAGCCGTGAGTGAGCTGGCAGCAGATCAGGCTTGAGGCACTGAGCTGCCACCCCAAGATCTCATACCAGTGCTCCAGAAAGCCCCCCCACTGGCCACCAATATTGGAATTGGTGGAGAGGTGGAATATTGCGTCGGAATATTGTGAACATGGGACCCAATGGGTTCCACTTAGTCTAGTAATGGATATATGTGGGACAGGTTTTTTACACAGAGTGGTGTGTGCCCTGCACACACTGCCAGGAATGGTGGTGAGGGCAGATGCAATAGTGGTGTTTAAGATGCTTTTAGGTAGGCCAGAAATGAAAGGATAAGAATCCTGTGCATAAATGAATGAGATTAGTTTAACTTGGCATCATGTTTTTTAGGGACATAGTGGATTGAAGAACCTGTTCCTGTGCTGTACTGTTCTGTATTTTATGTTGTATGATAATAGTCCATCTGGATAGACAAACTTTCAGTCCACATTTAACCCTCAGACCATATGAAAATGCTTCCTTGCTGTGGATCTACTACCTCCACTAGCATTTGACTTTATGTATTTGACACTGATATCAAAACCCAGGAAAGGGGTGGCATATCCAATATTGAGAGAGGACAATGAAGACAGGTTGGTCACTAACCTCGAGGATTATACAACAAGGGAGCATATCTTATCTACTTCACTCCACAACGAAAAGTGATGTTTGGCAGCAACTACTTAGTTCATTGCATCCCATTGTCAGTGAGGGGAATTTAAACAAGTTTCTATTGGAAAGAACTGCAGATGCTGATTTAAATCGAAGATAGACCCAACATGCTGGAGTAACTCAGCGGGACAGGCAGCATCTCTGGAGAGAAGGAATGGGTGACGTTTTGGGTCGAGACCCTTCAGACTGATGTCAGGGGAGTGGGCAGGACAGAGATAGAATGCAGTCGAAGACAGTAAGACTAGTGGAATGGAGAGAGAGGGGGGTTGAGAGAGAGGGATGGAGAGGGAAAGCAAGGGCTATTTCTGGTGCCCTTGCTTTCCCTCTCTCTCTCCATCCTCTCCCCCTTCCCAGTTCTCCCACCGGTCTTACTATCTGTGACTACATTATATCTCTGTCCCACCCACTCCCCTGACATCTGTCTGAAGAAACGTCTTGACCAGAAACGTCACCCATTCCTTCTCTCCAGAGATGATGCCTGTCCCGCTGAGTTAAACAAATTTCTTCTGGCTCTATATTAAAAAGTGCTTCCCACATATAGATTCAGGGAAGCCTGAAATAAAACCTACCTAAAGTGCAGGAGGAACCAAACGGTTCAGGCAACATAGGTTTAAGGTGAAGGGGAAAAGATTTAATGGGAATCTGAGGGGTAACTTTTTCATACAAAGGGTGGTGGGTGTATGGAATAAGCTGCCAGTGGCGATAGTTGAGGCAGGGATTATCCCAACGTTTAAGAAGCAGACAGGTACATGGATAGTGTTTAAGAAGGAACTGCAGATGCTGGAAAATCGATGGTACACAAAAATGCTGGAGAAACTCAGCGGGTGCAGCAACATCTATGGAGCGAAGGAAATGGATAGGTCGGGTTCGGAGGGATATGGACCAAATGCAGGCAGGTGGGACAAGTGTAGCTGGGACATGGGCTGAAGGGCCTGTTTCCACACTATATATAACTCTATGACTCTATCTGTTCATGAAATGGACAAATGGTGTTTCGGTCAGGACCCTTCTTCAGACAACCCAGACCTGTAAAGTTGTCTGTCTATTTTCTCCACATATGTTGCCTGACCTGCTGAATTCCCCCAGCACTTTGTGTTTTGCTTAAGATTTCAATATCTGCTGTTCATTGTGTCTTCACATAACCCTCTCTATTCTGGATTGGAGGGTTGTTTTGATTGAGAGAAACAGCATGGAAACAGGCCCTTCGGCCCACCGAGTCCTTCCTGACCTTCGACCGCATGTTCATACTAGTTCTGTGTTATCCCACTTACGCATCCACTCCCTACGCACTAGGGGCAGTTTACGGTGGCCTATTAACTTCTGAACTTTCACGTCTTTGGAATGTGGGAGGAAACCAGAGCACCCAGAGAAAGAAAGTACAAACTACACACAGACTGTACCCGAGGTCAGGATCAAACCTGGGTTGTGAGGCATCAGCTCTACCAGCTGCACTACTACAATACCCAGATGTTGAGATTATTCTTGAACCCCCAAAATAGACACCAGGAGTGTAATATCTACCCTAATAGAGTGTTAGCTGGATTGATGATTCCCCCACAGGAGCCTGGTGATTAGTTAGTTTTATCAGCCATGTGAGATAGTAGTTATCATGTTATTCATCACATCGATAAGATTATCATGTGTGGTGTAACCAATTTCTCAGCTAAGATTTCATGTGTAATATCTCGGCATTCTCAAGCAGCACAATTTCAGAATGCTTCACATGGGGAGCGAGCAGTCTTGTTGTTATTAGCATATGTTCGCAGAGCTTGCCAAGATTTTGAGCTGTGGAAATACATTGTACAATACAATACAATACAATACAATATAAATTTATTGTCATTTGAGCCTCAGTGAGACTCAAACAAAATTTCGTTTACACAGCCATACAAACAAAGACAATGTCCTACAGACATACACACAATTAAATTCACACAAACATCCATCACAGTGAACCCACTGTGATGGAAGGCAAAGTATTTTCTCTCCCCTGCTCTCCATGTCTCTCCCGATGTCCAAGCCCCAGGCGGGCGATGATAAGTCCCACGGCCATTTTAGGCCGTGTCGGGCGATTTACGGCCCCGCTCCCGGTCTAGAAGTCTCGAAGTTGGAGCCCCCGGCGGGCGCTGGAATGTCCCACGGCCATGAAGCCGTGCCGGGCGATGTATGACCCCGCTCCAGGTCGTTCCAACCCCGCGACACGGGCTGGAGAAGTCGCGTTGCAATTCCACTGACACAATGCATAACACGCTGTTTAAATCTCTCAAACTAACATCGTAAAACAATTGTTTCTACATCATTGAGATTTATTCTCAAAACAAAATTAGTTCCCTTTCTGAAACACACTGACATGGGTATTTGAATGGGTGTGTTGAAGGCATCTTTGGGAGAATTGTAAGCATCTTGTGAAATGTTACCCAAGATTATGGCAATGAGCCATGATGGAAATACTAAGCAATTGCTTTGTGCTTTATTATCTCATCACCATGAATCTAATGCATCATATGCTTTGCAATTTATCATTCAGCTATAGAGTATACAGGCACTTTTAACCCTTGGGGACCTATGTGGGATGACATTTATAGCAGTGCTATTTTAGGGAGAGTGCCTTTAAATTTGAGCTCACAAGTTGTAGCTAATTTTGATAATGTTTTTTACCAGTAACAACATATTGACAGTGTCATTCATGAATCATAAATCACAATTTGCACAGTTTGATGTTATTTTATTGACGCAAATCAGGAACGATGTCAGGAAGCAAAGGAAATATGTGGTACGTATAAAATTAACAACAACATTGCATTAGCATGATGGAAGTTTAAATTCTGTCTATTGCATCGGGTTGTGTGTTTTTTAACTCTTTCTTGCATGTTAACAGTCATAGTGACAATGATGGAGCAACATTTCAGGTTGGGTTCTTCAGATCCGTATAGAAGTTGGGAAGTCATGTTGCAGTTGTATAAGATGTTGGTGAGACCACATTTACAATATTGTCTTCTGTTCTGGGCACCATGTTATAGAAAATATGTCATGCTGGAAAGGGTACGAGCATGTTGCCAGGACTAGAGGGTTCTATAGGTAGAGTAGGCTGGGACTCTATAGGTAGAGCTATAGGTAGAGTAGGCTGGGACTCTATTCCTTGGAGAGCAGGAGGATGGGTGATCTTATCGAAGTGTATAAGATCATGAGAGGAATAGATCAGGTAGATGCACAGACTCTCTTGCCCAGATTAGTTGAATCAAGGGCCAGAGGACATAGGTTTAAGGTGAAGGGGAAAATAATTAATAGGAATCTGACGGGTAACGTATTCACACATAGTGGTGGATGTATGGAACAAGCTGCCAGACAAGGTAATTGAGGCAGGGACTATCCCAACATTTAAGAAGCAGTTAGACAGATACATGGATAGGACAGGTTTGGAGGGATATAGACCAAATATTGGCAGGTGGGACTAGTGTAATTGGGACATGTTGGCCAGTGTGGGCAAGTTGGGCCAAAGGGCATTTTTCCACACTGTATCACTCTATGACTATAACCCAAAATGTCACCTATCATGTTCTCCAGAAATGCTGCCTGGTCCACTGAGTTACTCCAACATTTTGTGTCTATCTTTGATATAAACCAGCATCTGCATTTTCTTTTTATAACATGTTAGCTGCCGGCCCTGCTGATAACGCATAGGAGGTTAGTTTAACTTGGCACCATGATTGACATGGACATTTGGGGTTAATGTGCCTGTTCCTGTGCTGTACTTTTCCATGTTAAAAACAAGGTAGAAACAAGCAGATGATGCTCATTCACACAAGAGGGCACAGTTCTGGAGTGACTCAGCGGGTCAGACAGCATCTCTGGAGAACATGGATAAGTGACATTTCAAGTCAGGACCCAAGGCCCTCGGGGAATTTATTTTACTGTTATAAATGTCAAATGACATTATGCCTTGAGAATTTAATAGGCAAAGACAAATTAAACTGCTGTTCCCACTCCATGAAAGACTGCAAATACCAGTGTATTTAATCAAACACTGATATAGGGATACTGATATAATGACCTGGAGCACCAATCCAATCTGGGATGTATCTTTCATTTCACAGCAAGCAGCAAATTGACTTCAACAAGTGAAAGTGATAGAAAGTTAGTGAACTCAGCCTGTGGATACTCTTAGGTGAATGGTCGGTGGAGTATTGGGAACAGTTGGGGTTTGGAAGTGAAGGAGTAGAGGCAAAGTAACAGAGGATGAGGAAGGATATAAAACATTACAGGAGGGATGAGAGGCAACAAGGTTTAAGGTTATTGTCTTTAAATAACCTTAAAGAATGTTTGACGGCACTGGGCCTGTACTCGCTGTAGTTTGGAAGGATGAGGGGATACCTCATTGAAACTTGCTGAATAGCGAAAGGCCTAGGTAGAGTGGCTGTGGAGAGGATCTTTCCACTAGTGGGAGAATCTAGGATCAGCGGTCATAGCCTCAGAATTAAAGGATGTTCCTTTAGGAAGGAGAGGAGGAGGAATTTATTGAGTGAGACAGTAGTGAATCTGTGGGATTCGTTGCCACAGAAGGCAATGGAGGCCAAGTCAATGGATAATTTTAATGCAAAGATAGATAGATTCTTGATTAGTACGGGTGTCGGAGGTTATGAGGAGAAGGCAGGAGAATGGGGTTAGGAGGGAGAGAGAGATCAGCCATGATGGCGGAGTACATTTGATGGGCCGAATGGCCTAATTCTGCTCCTATCACTTATGACCTTATGATCTCTGGTTGGTGCTGAGGATGATGACTTCAATCTTCCGAGCTGATTACTGTCTCGGGTTGAAGAGTTGGTGATCAGCACTTTTTCATGAAAATTACAACCTGAAGTTTAATTATTATTGCTAGACAAAAAAACAAGGAGCTAGTTGCAGATTTTACAACTTTTCTGAGTTATTTTTTCATTAACATGCAAAAAATACAAGTTGATTTTAATTTCAACCTTGGCAATGCAAATTAAAGTGTCACCCGAACAAGGGCCGTTTTAGGTGCAAATGGCTTCGATCAAGAGCACAGTTGATGCTTAGAATGCTTTGGCACAGGTCAGGCCTGGAGCTGAAGTCCCAGAATTCTTTAAATGAAAATACATAAACTTTGCTTGCAGAAGACAATGCAGAGCAATGATGATATATTGAGACATAATGGACTGATTGGTCTCCCTGACTACTGTAAAAGTCAATGGTCCCATGCTGCCCAGATCCCTCTGATCTATGGAATGAATCCTTTGTTTTAGAGAGATATCTGCCTGTTAAATATTTTTACTGGAAATTATTTTGAATGATAGATTCCTGTCCGTGGAAAATATTTACAATAATTTCCATGCTTATTTTCAACCGATAAATATAAATTTTGTTTCCACATGGCTATAACAGTCAGAAGGTCTCTCAGCTTGATTTAATTCATGCTGTTTATTACAAAACGCTGTTGGTTTATTTAACATATAACTTAATATACCTTCAGCGTGGAAGCAAATGAAAACCAGCGCGTACTTTAATGTCATGCAAATGATTTCTTCTCCCTTGTTCTGAGCAATTTCTATTCTGACTCAATTTTCCAATTGAACACATATCTGCAGCTTCTTGTGGTTGTTTGTTTTATAGGCTATGTCGCACTTCCATTGAGTGGTCTTCACTAATGTGTATTTAGCTTTTGAAGTAATGACTATCACAATTGAAGGAGAGGTTAGCAAGAATTATTACAGCCCTTTCCAACCCACTGTCCACATCTAGCTTGTCTGCAAATTCCTTCCAGTTGCCAAGGCAACAGAGGTGATTTGGCCCTCAAAATTATAATTCTTCAAAATTAAACTTAAAGAAAAAATTAAATATTTTATCGAAATGTAATTGTTCCTCTTTGGTGAATGGTGGCATGCCGGCAATGAGCTGTCTTAATCAGCTTTAGGAACGGTCCATCTATTACAAAGGTTTAGAGCTCCTAAAGTATTTTTCCTGCAATGCTCAGCTTTACAAGAGCAGAACAGGCAATGAAGAACAATAAAATCAGATATAGATCTGCAAGGCCGCTGCTATGCCATTAAAATCTTCCTGCTAAGCTCGATCTCTCGATAAAACAGACAAGAACAGTTACTTGGAGATTCATTCCTTTTCAATAATGGTAAACAGCCTACATAATAGTGACAGGGCCGCATGTCGTACTCGGTCTCTGTAATGTATTCACTTGATGTCATTGTAAGTCATATGGTGCATTCATGACTGCTGACTAAGATTGAATTCTAGGCAAATGCAGTCAAATTAACATGGCACAATTTACCATATACTTGGGATTAAATGGTGCTGTGTGAATGATTTACTTTCTTGAGCTGGAATTAATAGAAACTGCATGTAATATTTGCTACAAATGTCCTTTATGCAATCGTTTTAAACCAGTGCACTTACATCAATTCTAAATATTGACCACATTCTTTTAAAGCATGAGGATTTACTTCATTTTCTACTGGGCTAGTTTGCATTAACAGGTCAGTATTGCTTAGCCAACATACTTAATAACTAAGGCACAAGAGACAGCAGATGCTGATATCTTGAGCATAAAACAAAGTGGTGGAAGAACTCAATTGTGGAAGAACTCAATGAGTCAGGCAACATCTGTAGAGGGACTGGACAGACCATGTCTCTAGTTGTAACTAGACTGATGGGATAGAGGGGGAGGAAATTGGAAAAGAGAGGTGGGGGGGACAAAGTCTGGTAAGTGATAGGTAGGTACGGATGAGGGGGAGGGGGTGCGTAGCAGAAGGGAGAGTGAGTGACTAAGGATGGAGGTGAAAAGAAGATAAAAGGTTGTCAGATAAGAAAAGGAAGAGGATTGAAAGGTTGAGCGAGAGGGACGGATATGGGTGGAAGGGGATGGGGTGGGGAAGGGGTGGGCAAAAAGAGAAATTAGAGTTTTGGAGATGGGAGGGGTGGAAGATAAGCAGCAACGGAATGGGTGACTAGAGTGGAACTAGTGTAGATGGGGCATCTTGGTTGGCATGGTAAGTGTGCCGAAAGGCCTGTTTCCATGCTGTACGACTAACTATGACTCTAAGATTACCACAGGCAACGGTAATGAACAAAATATCATTGGTCCACAAATGTTATCATGTTATGCAACATTATTTAGATAACATATGGTTGAATTTTGTCAGAAACCCAATTGCTAAATGGATATTTAATGGGATAATTGAGAAGGTCGCCATACTGCAGTCAAGCATCCAATAAAGCCCAACACATATTTAGACATGACTTAGTTAAAGTGTTGTTGAACATTTGGCACATGTACAGCAGCAGCTCCTCACATATGTGTGAGGCAGGCTTTGGAGAAACAGAAAGAGGTCTGGCCCTTACACAATAGTCTCCTGGAGCCTGGAGTTTGCAACTATATACGGGGACACGTCCCTTTTAAATTTAAGATGAAGATAGACACAAAAAGCTGGAGTAACTCAGCGGGACAGGCAGCATCTCTGTAGAGAAGGAATGGGTGGCGTTTCGGGTCGAGACCCATCTTCGTCTGAAGAAGGGTTTCAGCCCGAAACATCACCCATTCCTTCTCTCCAGAGATGCTGCCTGTCCTGCTGAGTTAAACAAATTTCTTCTGATCTCACCTGCATGTACATGATCCATATCCCTGCACTTCCACGCGCCTGTATAAAAGCCTTTTAAAAGTCACTATCGTATCCGCCTCCATCATCGTCCCAACGTTCCAGGTTCCCACAAATCTCTGTATAAATAACTGTTCCCCACATCTCCATTAAACTTTGCTCCTCTCACCTTATCGCTATGCCCTCTAGTGTTGGACATTTACACCCTGGTAGCAGGATTCAGACTGTCAACCGTATTTAAAATCTTTAAGAAGGAACTGCAGATGCTGGAAAATCAAAGGTAGACAAAGGTGCTGGAGAAACTCAGCGGGTGCAGCAGCATCTAAGGAGCGAAGGAAATAGGCAACGTTCGGCCCGAAACGTTGCCTATTTCCTTCGCTCCTTAGATGCTGCTGCACCCGCTGAGTTTCTCCAGCACCTTTGTCTATCTAAAATCTTTCCTCCCACAGCTCCCTTACCTGTGTATTATGAGGTTAATGGTGAGCCTTTAGGCAATGGGGCCAGATTATACTAATATTTAAAAATAAAATGGTTTACTTATAGTTCCGTGACACTTTACCAGCACAAATATTACCCTCTCTAAAGTAAATATCATAGATAATACATTCTACTAAAGAAAAGACTTGTTCGGGTGCTTTCTTTGTCAATATAATCTCAGAGCCCGTGTATTTGGGGCAGCACTGTGGCGCAGCGGCAGAGTTGCTGCCTCACAGCGCCAGAGACCTGGGTTTGATCCTAACTACGGGTGCTGTCTGTATGGCGTTTATATGTTCTCCCTGTGACCGCGTGGGATTTCTTCTGGTGCTCCAGTTTCCTCCCACATTAAAGTCATGCAGGTTTGTGGGTTCATTGGCTTGGTGTAAACGTAAAATTGTCCCTAGTGTGTGTAGGATAGTGTTATTGTGCAGAGATCGCTAGTTGGTGCAGACTTGGTGGGCCAAAGGGCCTGTTTCTGTGCTTCTAAATTAACATGGTGGTTTGCAGATTAATTGGTTTTTGAAAATTGCCCCTAGTGTGTAGGATAGGAGTGTACGGTGATCATTGGTCTGCCCGGACTGGGTAGGTTGAAGGGCCTGCTTCCACGCTGTATCTCCTGTAACCGGGTAGACTTCCTCTGGCTGCTCTGGTTTCCTCCTACATTGCAAAGACGTGCAGGTTTGTAAGTTAATGGGCCTCCATATATTGCCCCTAATGCGCAGGGAGTGAATGCTCAAGTGGGATAACACAGAACTAAACTAAACCAAATGCCCTTGGGTGGAATTCCTCACTGCTATCATATTAAAAGAAACTGAGACAGTTTAAGGCTGAACCAGAGAAGACTTTCAGATGTGATGATGTTGCGCCCATAGTATCAAAACAATCATTTTAAGATCATTTGCTTATTTTGTGATCTGTTGCGTCTTGTGTCCCAAAACAATAGTTAAATGGTTCTGTCCATTTGAGACCGTGCTGCACTATTTTGTCCATATTGCAGACTGTTACCACAATGCAATCAACCCACATACTGCCCAGAAACTACCATTTTTATTTTAGTTTTCCAATTGCAAGTCCACCACTGACTTTGCGGCAACTGGCGGTCCGGCGCCTCCGTTAATCTAGACAAAATGACAAGAACGTACATGTACCCCCCCCCCCCCCCCCCCCCTCCCGGAGGTCCCCCTTGAAAATGTGGTGCCCAGGCAGCCGATCTCAACCTCATTGGGACTTCCGCGCCAATCAGCGGGTTGAAATTGCCCCCTGCGGTCGGCGCTCTGGAATTCTGGCCTGGCTGAAACCGGCAGATACGTTCCCATAGCCGGTCTCCAAGGTTGAATTTATGAGCCGGTATCTCGGTCCTTCTGCGGCCTAGGCAGACCATTCTGGTAGTGTTGGACTCTTCTCGGTGGCTGTGACCTCTGTTGTCCCAGCAAAACAGATAATCCAGAAAGACTCTGCAACCAAGCGTGCCTGAAAATCTGTATTCATCTGGCTAATGTATTATATATCATCTCTAACTGATGTTGCCAAGGAAAGGTCACGAAACGCAGCAAAACAAGATTAATTTAAAGAAGGTAAATAGTTTAAATAAAGCTAAGTTGCCCTTTAATGAGGAGAAACACAAATTAATCACTAGGGAATATTAACCTCAGAATTGCTGCTATTGTATGCTGGTTTATCAGCTTGTTTACCTGACAAAGTACTGCAGGATTTAAAAAATACTAGACTAAGTGGGACCCGTTGGGTCCCAGCATCACACAGGAGGGCTGGTCATCCAACGCAATATTCCACCTCTCCACCAATTCTAATATTGGTGGCCAGTTGGGAGGGGGCTTTATGGAGCGCTAGTATGGGTGTTATGGGCTGAAGGGACTGGTTTCCAGAGGGCTAGTATGCAAATTGTGCGCCAAATGGATTCTTGTGCTGGCGTCTCAGTCAATCAAGCCTGTTGCGCTGGCAACTCACTCACTCACGGCTGGTAGTTGACTCACGGCTAATCCTTGAAATTCTATTTCAAGCAGGGTATAAGGCCACCAAATTCAAGTGCAGTTTCTTACCACTTCTAGCAGGGTTCAAGGCCACCAAATTCAGGTGCAGTTTCATACCATTTGAAGTAGGGTGCAAAGCCACTAAAGACAGCGAGTCGTGACCTCACCCTCCTCCATCTTGCAGAGACTGAGCCACACCCACATTTCCGCATTTTATAACCCCCCGCCCCACCACCAGAAAAGGTGTAGCTTTCATGGAGTGATTGACAGGAGAGAGATTCTCAACATTTTTTTTTAAACTAATAACACTTTTATTTTTCATTGATGGGAAGAATTCTCTGCATCTGCTCAGCGGAGGAGGACTGAGTAAGATGGCCAAAAATCACAGCCGTAAGTGGTAGCGTTTTATCTAAAATCAATATACAGTGCAAACAGGAAGTAAGTGCATTTACAGCAGTGCCTTTTAACTTCAAGCCAAAGCACCCAAGCCACCATTTGCAGTTAGTAGTGCCTTTCAACTTCATGCTACCATTTGCAGTAAGTGGTGTCTTTCAACTTCAAGCCACACCCAAGCCATCATTTGCAGTAAGTAGTGCCTTTCAACTTCAAAGCTCCCAAGCCACCATTTGCAGTAAGTGGTGTCTTTCAACTTCAAAGCTCCCAAGCCGCCATTTGCAGTAAGTAGTGCCTTTCAACATCATGCTACCATTAGCAGTAAATAGTGCCTTTCAACTTCAAGCCAATGCACCCAAGCCACCATTTGCAGTAAGTAGTGCCTGTCAACCTCATGCCACCATTGCAGTAATAGTGCCTTTCAACTTCAAGTCAAAGCTCCCACCCTCCATTTGCAGTAAGTAGTGCCTTTCAACTTCAAGTAAAAGCTCCCAAGCCACCATTTGCAGTAAGTAGTGGTTTCAACTTCATGCCACCATTTGCAGTAAGTGGTGTCTTTCAACTTCAAGCCACACCCAAGCTATCATTTGCAGTAAGTAGTGCCTTTCAACTTCAAAGCTCCCAAGCCACCATTTGCAGTAAGTGGTGTCTTTCAACTTCAAGGCACACCCAAGCCATCATTTGCAGTAAGTGGTGTCTTTCAACTTCAAGCCACACCCAAGCCACCATTTGCAGTAAGTAGTGCCTTTCAACTTCAAGCCAAAGCAACCAAGCCACCATTTGCAGTAATAGTGCCTTTCAACTTCAAACCAAAGTTCCCAAGCCACCATTTGCAGTAAGTAGTGCCTTTCAACTTCAAGCCACAAAATCGCAGTAAGTAGTGCCTTTCAATTTCAAGACACACCCAAGCCAAGCCAACCAGGAGGAGGGAGGAGGGAGGAGGGGGGGGGGGGCTTTCTGGAGCGCTAGTGTGAATCATTTTAGAACCAATAGACATTTTTTTGCAAGCTTTAGAACCAATAGAGACACTTTTTGCAAGCTTTAGAACCAATGGACATTTTTCTTGCAAGCTTTAGAACCAATGGATATTTTTTTGAAAGTTTTAGAACCAATAGACTTTTTTTGCAAGCTTTAGAACCAATAGATTTTTTTTGCAAGCGTTAGAACCAATAGAGACACTTTTTGCAAGCTCTAGAACCAATAGACACTTTTTCGCAAGCTTTAGTACCAATAGATACTTTTTTTGCAAGCTTTAGAACCAATGGACCTTTTTTAGCAAGCTTTAGAACCAATGGACCTTTTTTTGCAAGCTTTAGAACCAATGGACATTTGTTTGCAAGCTTTAGAACCAATGGACATTTGTTTGCAAGCTTTAGAACCAATTGACTTTTTTTTGCAAGCTTTAGACCCAATAGACATTTTTGCAAGCTTTAGACCCAATAGACTTTTTTGCAAGCTTTAGACCCAATAGACTTTTTTGCAAGCTTTAGAACCAATAGTCATATTTTTGCAAGCTTTAGAACCAATAGACATATTTTTGCCAGCTTTAGAACCAATGGACATATTTTTGCCAGCTTTAGAACCAATGGACATATTTTTGCCCGCTTTAGAACCAATGGTCATATTTTTGCCCGCTTTAGAACCAATGGACATATTTTTGCCCGCTTTAGAACCAATAGACATATTTTTGCCAGCTTTAGAACCAATAGACATATTTTTGCCAGCTTTAGAACCAATAGACATATTTTTGCCAGCTTTAGAACCAATAGACATATTTTTTGCAAGCTTTAGACGCAATAGAGACACTTTTTGCAAGCTTTAGAAGCAATAGAGACACCTTTTGCAAGCTTTTGAACCAATGGACATTTTTTTGCAAGCTTTAGAACTAATGGACATTTTTTTGCAAGCTTTAGAACCAATGGACATTTTTTTGCAAGCTTTAGAACTAATGGACATTTTTTTGCAAGCTTTAGAACCAATGGACATTTTTTTGCAAGCTTTAGAACTAATGGACATTTTTTTGCAAGCTTTAGAACCAATGGACTTTTTTTTGCAAGCTTTAGACCCAATAGACTTTTTGCAAGCTTTAGAACCAATAGACATTTTTTGCAAGCTTTAGAACCAATAGAGACACTTTTTGCAAGCTTTAGAACCAATAGACACTTTTTTTGCAAGCTTTAGAACCAATAGACACTTTTTTTGCAAGCTTTGTACCAATAGACATTTTTTTGCAAGCTTTAGAACCAATAGAGACACTTTTTGCAAGCTTTAGAACCAATAGAGACACTTTTCTGCAAGATTTAGAACCAATAGACATTTTTTTTGCAAGCTTTAGAACCAATAGACATTTTTTTGCAAGCTTTAGAACCAATAGACATTTTTTTGCAAGCTTTAGAACCAATAGACATTTTTTTGCAAGCTTTAGAACCAATAGACACTTTTTCTGCAAGCTTTAGAACCAATAGAGACACTTTTTGCAAGCTTTAGAACCAATAGAGACACTTTTCTGCAAGATTTAGAACCAATAGACATTTTTTTTGCAAGCTTTAGATCCAATAGACATTTTTTGCAAGCTTTAGAACCAATAGACATTTTTTTGCAAGCTTTAGAACCAATAGACATTTTTTTGCAAGGTTTAGAACCAATAGACACTTTTTCTGCAAGCTTTAGAACCAATAGACACATTCTGCAAGCATTTTAGAACCACTAAGGGCACTTACATTTGAGTAGACATGTGTTCAGTGTTATTCACAGCTCAGAGAAACGTGACCCTCTGCCTTCCTCCATCTTGAAGAGTGAGTGAGGCACACCACTTCCTGGTTTTATAGTCCCTCCCCCCTGCCGCCAGCGGGGGCAGCAGAGAGAATGGGGAATTTTGTAAAAACATTAATATCTCTGTCATTTTTAATCGATGGGAAAAATCCTCGGCACACATGTGGCGGAGGGGGACTCTGAGCAAGGTGGCCAAAAATGACGGAGTTCTCTCGGAAATCGCAGCACATATGACCAAAACCGGTCAAGAACACAGTTTTAGTAATATTTAGATATAGATATGAAATATACAAGATCATGGTAAAAAGGGCATAGCAAATGCAATGCATATTCGCATCTATATTCGCAAGGTTCTGGTTCCTATGGCTGTCCAAATACCCAGGTGCATGCCAATGCGTGTTTGCATCTGTCACTATAAATTCTTTACTTTAATTCAGAAAAATTAAAATGAAGGTTGCCATGGGCAACACAGTGACACAACTGGTAGAGCTGTTGTTCCACAGCAACAGAGACCCGGGTTCGATCCTGACCTCGGGCGCTGTCTGTGTGGAGTTTGCTCATTCTCCCTGTAATCCGTGGGAATCCTCTGGCTACTCCACTTTTCTTCCACGTACCGAAGACATGTGGGTTTGTAGGTTAATTAGCCCCAGTAAATCACCCCTAGTGTGTAGAAAGTGGATGTGAAAATGGGACAACATAGAACTCGTGTGAATGGTTGATCGTTGGTCAGTGTGGACTCAGAGGGCCGAAGGGCTTATTTCAATGCTGTTTCAATCAATCAAAGTTGCATTGTAGAAGTAGGTATGTTGCAAAGCCTACCTGAAGCGTCGTTGAAGTTCTGCTGCTGAGGGTGTGCGCGATTTTGGCGCCGTTTAGAGGGGGCGGGTTTAAAACGCGATTTTCTCTAAGCTGTTCCAATCGAAAATGTTCAGCCTAGTTAATTATTAACGAAAAATCGCTGGAAGACCCCGTCGCAAAAGCTATTATTAGGTTTAAAGGCCTTGAATAATAGTTATAGTAGTTTAAAAATCAATCTCTAAACCCGCGACCGTCAGCAACCGCAGGGTCTCATAAAGCAAATAGCAGAAGTTAGGTTGTATATTTTTACATTAAAAAGGGCTTCTAAAGATCCCTTTATACTAAGTTTAATATTGCGAGTAGCTCAATTTGGGCCCATTATATCGCGCAGTATTTTTCTCGGCATTTGGGGCACAAATCTACCGCAATGTGAACGTTCTAAACCGGCGCGTTCCACAGGGACCCACTGGAAAGCTGATTTAAATGGGCATTTATTTACAGCAATTAAACACTAAATTCCTTCCATTTGGCCTATAAATTAATGTAAATGAGATTTAAAAATCATGTTTTATTGTGAATTATTTGTGAATATTATTTGGACATTTAGGCTATTTAAAAATGTTAATCATTTATTAAGAAATGGATAGATGTTTAGATCTAGTAATTGAAGTCTGAAATTAGCTACAATTAGGTAACTAACTAATTATATGCTTTAATTTCAGGTCATCCAAGTAAGATTATTTTATATTTGTTTCAGAATGCTTCAATCTATGATAACTGAAAATTTCATTCAGTTCTCTTAATTTTTAAGAAAGTTATGGGCTTTTGACTGTTCACGATCACAGCTTTTTTGTTATGTCCATAGAAAATCAATAGGGAACAAGATGCTCATTTCCCAGTATGAAAATGGCCATAACTTTTTAAATACTTGAGATATGAAAGTGAATTAGGTGTCAAATTAAACTTATTTTTATGCTTTATCTGATGGGATAAATTACAGACTTGATTTTTAAAATCTCAAAATTTTGTAACATTGCTAGTAGAAGCTGCTGCATGGATTACTGCATGAATTTCCTTGACGACTAATTTTAAGAACAGGCTGCTCAGTTTCCATATGAAAGTGTTAAGTGCAAGGACAGCATTCTTTTTGTCTCTGTGTTTGTCTGCATTCATGGCATGAATGCAACATGAACAAAATGCTCTGCAATCCTAAGCGGTGGAAACTGGGAAGGCTTTACCTGCGGTTCTCAGTCCTGCCAACAAGAGCTAACCCGTGAACCCTGCAACAATTTCACGATCCCTCTGATAAACCAACCCCAAAAATATACATGTGATTGCTGGAGTAACTCAGCCGGTCAGGTGGCATCACTGTAGAAAAAGGCTGGGCGTCGTTTCGGTTCGGGACTGTTCTTAAGAAGGTAAGTAGGGCGTTACACTTTCTGTGAAACATTATATTCTGTACTCTGATTAATGTCTTTTTATGCTAAGAGACAACACGGTAATGCAGCGGTAGAGTTGGTGCCTTACAATGCCAGAGAACCTGGTTCGATCCTGACTATGGGTGTTGTCTGTACGGACTTTGTATGTTCTCCCCGTGACTGCATGGGTTTTCCCCAGTTTCTTCCCACACTCTAAAGACATAGAGGCTTACATGTAAATTGGTTTCAGTAAAAGATTGTAAATTGTCCCCAGTGTGCAGGATAGTGCCAGATTTTCCACAGCTGGGTTTCATGAAATGATACAAGGGCCAGTATTTATTTCCCATCATTAATAACAGCAGCATGGTGGTGCAGTGGTAGAGCTGCTGCCTTACAGCGCCAGAAACCCGGGTTCAATCCTGACTACGGGTGCTCTCTGTATGGAGTTTGTACATTCTCCCCGTGACCACGAGGGTTTTCTTCCACGCTCCAAAAAGATACAGGTTTGTAGATAAATTGGCTTCTGTAAATGGTCCCTAGTGTGTAGGATAGTGCTAGTGAACGAGGTGATCGCTGGTCAGCACAGGCTCAGTGGGCTGATAGGGCCTGTTTCCACGCTGTATCTCTAAAATCTAAAGAAGAAACTCACCCTTGTCCATGTGATTGTCACATGTGGCAAGTCACAGTGACATTCTTGGCCTGCATATCATGCCAAGGTATGCAAGGACAAGGTTCCCCTTGCTCTTTCTCCTTCCCTCAAGGCGGTCCTCCCAGGCCGGGTCCTCCTTTGTCCCTTCCCACAGTAGCAGCGTCCTCACATCCGCATGTGCGTCCTCATCCATTGGTCTACGCCACCATCGGCTACCACGACGACCTCTCCACTAATGCTGATGGGTCCACACAGGATGCCTCATGTGATGTAAAGGAGCAGATTGTCTTAAAATCTGAGCCCACCAAACATAAATTAGAGAGAGTGCTAAATGGACATTTAAAGATAATCCATTTAAATGCATAGGAAGATTAAATTTGTGCATTGGCGAATGCTGTTTATTCATGACAGCAATCTGCTGCCATCATCTACACATTTCAAGGACGACAATCACCTGACGTTCAGACTGATCGCAATTTCCCACAGAATACAGACTTTCAAAGATAATGATTCCACAATGGAAACCTGAACATTTACAGCTCGTGATGATGCTTGTGCCTGGATTTGGTTTATTTGGTCCATTTCCATTCACTTTATTTGATATGTAAATAGTGCACATGATTCAAAGAGACAGCACCATCACAAAATTGGCTCAGGCAAAATTGAGGCCATTTCAGCAAATATTTCTCTGATGTCTTTGATTTGCAAGATACCTGCTTTCAGTTCAATGTCATAAACCAAACCAATTTGCTGCAGCCTACCAACTTCAGTTTAGTTAAGGAGCAGTACATTTTAGCTTTATCTTTGATTTGAAGAGGCACTGCTGACTGGGCACCTTCAGACTTCACCAGAGGCACCATCCAAAGTATTAAGTCTAGCTATTAAGTGGATGTGGATGTATTAAGTCTAGCGTCAGCTCTCTTTTGAGTTCATGCTTTAGATCTGAACATCAATGGCAGTGCCAACATTTATTGTGCATCCTTAACTGCCCTTGAGAAGGTAGTGGTGAGCAATGTTCTTGAACCAATGCAGTTCTTCTGCAAAGGCACTCCTGCTGTGTTCTTGGGGAGCGAGTCCCAGGATTTGGAGGTGTAAAGAGACTCTGGAGTGCAGGTACAGGATTCCCAAAAGGTTAATTTGCAAGTCGAATCGGTAATAAGGAAGATAAATGCGATCCTAACATTTATATCATGAGGACTAGAATATAAAAACAGGGATGTAATGCTGAGACTCTACAAGGTGCTGGTCAGACTGCATTTGGAGTATTGTGAGAGGTCCTGGTCCCCATATCTGAGCAAAGATGTGCTGGCGCTGGGGAGGGTCCAGAGGAGGTTTAACAAAATGATCCCAGGAATTAGTAAGTTAACATAGGATGAACGTTTGATAGCACTGGGCCTTTACTTGCTGGAGTTTAGAAGAATGAGGGAGGAACACACTGAAACTTACCAAATAGTGAAAGGCCTGGATAGAGTGGATGTGGAAAGGATGTTCCCACTAGTAGGAGAGTCTAGGACCAGGATGTAAAAGGATGTACCTTTAGAAAGGAGATGAGAAGAAATGTGGTGAATTGGTGGAATTTATTGCCACAGATGGCTGTGGAGGCCATGACGGTATTTTTAAGGTGCACATTAACACGTCCTTGATTAGTAAGAGTGTCGGGGGTTATGGGGAGAAGGGAGGAGAATGAGGTTGAGAGGGAAAGATGGTTCAGCCATGATTGAATGGTGGTGTAGATTTGATGGGCCGAATGGCCTAATTCTGCTCCTTAAACCTATGAGGATGTGCCCACCATTGTGATGAAGAATTCACATTATTCTTATAAGTCAGTAAGGTGCCCGTCTGGGAGGAGAATCAACACTTGATGACCATGAGCTTGGTGGCAGAGATTCTGGATATGCTGTTTGTTATGACATGAACTCAGCCACCCAGAGGCTGAACTGAATAGATAGTCTATTCATCAGGAAGATCAGGAAGAACTATTGGACACACTCTCGGTAGAATCTCCAGGCTCCAGGTACAGTGAGTTTATACTCTGGAGATCAAAGTTTAACAGCAGGTGATTCAACACAATTTTAATAGCAACAATGATTTTGATAATTTTTGTGTCTGTCAAACTATTCCATTGAATGCACATTTATAACTTGAGTGCACTGTGACCGCCAAGCCAAGAGTCTGGAGTGTTTAATTGTTATATCTAAAGACAACGGTAAATGAAATTTGTACTTGCAGTAGCATAACAGGTCTGTAAAAGCAATACACATAGATAATATATAATAAACAAAATAATCTATAAATTAATAACATCATAAGGATTAGAAGTAGAAATAGGCTATTCGACCTATCACGTCTACTCTGCCATTCAATCGTGGCTGATCTATTTTTCCTTCCTAACCCCATTCTCCTTCCTTCTCCCCATAACCTCTGACACATGCACTAATCAATACTAGTGCAGAAAAAAATGACCAAAGCACTTAATGGCACCAAAGACAATCCATAGTTCAGAGTTGACGTTAGAGTTGCGTAGTGGTCTAGAGCTTGATTGTTGTTAGGAAGAAACTACTCTCAAACCACGTAGTCATGGTTTCAGGCTCCTGTTACTTCTTCCTGATGGTAGGAGTGAAATGAGAATGTGGTGTGAGTCATTGATGAAACTGACTGCCTTTTTAAGGCAGCATATCCTACTGATCTCTTTGATGGTGGGGAGGTCAGTATCTGACATGGATCAGTCAATCCCCACCATTCTTTGTAATTCTTCTCTGTACACCCATCTCATCCTCCAGTTTAGAGCAGTAATATCTTGTTCACTTTCTGATATCCTTATTGAGATCGCATCTGAAATTTCTCTTTCAGCCCGCATCACCAGACTTTAATGTCTCATATCTGGTCCTTAGTAGATTAAGGACCTCCTTGCTCATTTTACAATACAATACCTTTTATTTGTCATTTGAACCTCACATGAGGTTCAAACAAAATTTGGTTTCTGCAGCCATACAAAAAAAGAACCAAGACACACACCAACACAATTCAATTCACATAAACATCCATCACAGTGAGTCCTCCTCACTGTGATGGAAGGCAAAACTTGTCTCTCCCCTGCTTTCCATTCCTCTCCCGAAGTCCAGGTCAAAGCCCCCGGCGGGCACTAGCAAGTCCGCAGCCACTCAAAGCCACGCCGGGCGATGTAGGGCCTTGCCCCAGGTCTTGATGTTGGAGCCCCCGGCGGGCGCTAGCAAGTCCGCGGCAATTTACAGCCGCGCCGGGCGTTGTAAGGCCCTGCTCCAGGTCACTCTCAACCCCGCAATTCGGGCGGGAGAAGTCGCCGTTGCCGGTGCCCCGCAAAGCAGTCTCCCACTGGGGACCCGCGAGCTCCCGGTGTCACCATCCACCCAAGTCGGGTCGCAGCAGCACGCCACCGCAGCTCTCCACGCTCCGAAGCTGGCTAGCTCCACTGAGGTAGGTCTGTAGGTCCACAGCTCCACAGCGGTAGGTCCGCAGCTCCCCAGCTCCACAGGCTCCGTGACTTCAGCCCCCAGGTCGCTCCGGTTCGAGGCCGCTCCACGGCGCTAGGCCCCAACGGCAACGGAGACCCGACAGGGAAAAGGTTGGGTCTCCATGCAGGGAAGAGATTTAAAAGTTTCCCCCACCCACCCCCCACCTCCCACACATACACATTTAAAAACCCACTACAAACTAAACCCTCAACAGGACAAAAAAATAAAAAATACACAGACAGACTGCAGAGGCCGCTGCGATGTCGGTCGCGCCGCCTACCTCAAAGCTTCGGTTTAGGGAACACCTGAATGGATTTGGTGGGAACACACTCCACATATTTCATTACGAAATCAGGGGAAAATAGATCAGCCATGATCGAAAGGTGGAGGAGACCAATGGGCCGAATGGCCTACTTCTGCTACAATATCTTGTGTTCCAGATAACCACCACTGTTGGTATGAAAATAATTTCCCCTCAAACACCCTTTAATTATTTTTCTCCCCTCACCATAAATCTGTGCCCTCAGTTCCAGACTGCCTGTGGAATAAGGCTCTATATCCCTATCTTATCCACGCCTCTCATAGTTTTATATCATCACCCCTCAGCCCGTCTATGTTCTGTTGTGAATATATCTAGTCTATCCAATCTCTCCTTACAACTCCAGCTCTCCATTCCAGTCTGTTAGGTCCTTTTTAATGATTATGTGTGCAAAATGCCCTAGCAATTCTTCAGAAGTATTTTTTAGCCAATTCTGTGATTTTTGTTTTCCCAGAGGGAAATGTGAAAGTTGGTAGCGCTTGCAATCAGCACACATTTCATTCATCAAAAATGGATGAAATCTAATTTCGAGGTATTGCTATAAATTCATATATACGAATCTTGGACTGTGTTGAAATGGAATAGAATGTCGCTGCCAAGTTTTCAAATATTGGCGATTTCTGCTGTACATAGTGATCATCCAGTCAATAATCACAGTCATGGATACAGGCCCTTCGGCCCAACTTACCAATTCCGACTAACATGCCCTATCTGCAATAGCCCTGCCTGCCCATGTTTGGCTCATAACCCTGGAACCCTACTCTTTCCACATACCTGTCCATATGTCTCTTAAACATTTTGATAATACCTGCCTCAAATACCTCCTTCTAGCAACTTGTTTATGCGTGGGGAAAATACAGAAGCTTTGTTTATGCAGTAGAAGGAGCATATCACCTCACAAATACCAAGTCACCCATTCCATCAGCCTCTCCTACCCGACCATTAGAGTCTGCAGTATTTGGATCTTATCTGCCAGTCCCTTTACTTTTATCTTAACTAACAGATGCAAATTCCACCAGCATGTGCAGTGCCCTACCAGGGGCTCAAACACGTTGGATAAAGTGTACACCAACATCAAGGACGCATACAGAGCTCTCCCTCGCCCATCCCTGGGACAATCCGATCACCTCTCACTGTTTCTACTGCCTGCATACAGACCCCTCATCCGCAAGACCAAACCTGCAATAAGGACGGTCAAAATATGGCCCGAGGACGCAACCCTACAACTCCAGGACTGCTTTGATCGCACCGACTGGGACCTGTTTGCACAACAGGCTACCAGTGGTACAGAGGTAGACTTGGAGGAGTACACATCCACTGTGCTCTCCTACATCAACTGCTGTGTGGAGACTGTCACAGTGGACAAGCAAATAAAGATGTTCCCAAACCGGAAACCCTGGATGAACAAGGAGGTTCAGGATCTGCTAAGGGCACGCAACAACGCCTTTAAATCCAGGGACACTTCTGCTTACAGTGCGGCCAGGTCGAACCTGAACAGAGGCATTAAAAAGGCCAAAGTCATCCACAGGCAAAGGGTAGAAGACCACTTCAATACCGCGGACACCAGAAGCATGTGGCAGGGTGTCAGGGACATCACTGACTACAAGAGCAGCCCCGCCTGCCCCCACGGTGATATCACACTGGCCAACGAACTAAACACCTTCTTTGCCCGGTTCGATACTGGCAACACCACCAGGTGTGGAATAACCCCGGCCATAGCGGAGGGACAGGCCTTAACACTGAGCACTCAGGAGGTACAGTGCGCTCTGCGTAGGATCAATCCACGCAAGGCTGCAGGCCCGGATGGAGTACAGGGAAGAGTATTAAAGGACTGTGCTGGACAGCTGGCGGAGGTATTCACGAGAATCTTCAATCTATCTCTATCTCTGGCAACGGTCCCCAAGTGCCTGAAAACAGCCACCATAGTGCCGGTGCCGAAAAAGTCCAAAATCACCAACCTCAACGACTACCGGCCGGTTGCCCTGACTCCAATCCCTATGAAGTGCTTCGAAAGGCTGGTCCTCTCCCATATTAAATCCAGCATCCCTGCCTCACTGGACTCCCATCAATTTGCATACAGGGCAAATAGATCGACAGAGGATGCCATCTCTCTGGCCCTTCACACTGTCCTGACTCACCTGGACAGACAGGGCACGTATGTGAGGATGCTCTTCATTGACTATAGCTCTGCATTCAATACGGTCATCCCCACCAAGCTCACCACCAAACTCCACCAGCTAGGCCTCAGCTCACCGATATGCGCTTGGATCCTGAACTTTCTCACGGAGCGACCGCAGGCAGTGAGACTGGGCCCGCACCTGTCCTCCACTATCACCCTGAGCACCGGCACACCACAGGGTTGTGTACTAAGCCCCATGCTCTACTCCCTCTTCACTCACGACTGTGTCCCTGCATTCGACACCAACACCATCGTGAAGTTTGCAGACGACACAACAGGGATTGGGCTGATCACCAACGGTGATGAAACAAACTTCAGACCGGAGGTGCAGAACCTGGCGGACTGGTGCGCCAATAACAACTTGGCACTAAACACCTCCAAGACCAAGGAGCTGATTATTGACTTCAGGAGGTCCCATTCTGGAGAATATGCCCCAATCTCCATTTACGGGGAAAGTGTGGAGAGAGTGTCCAGCTTTAAGTTTCTGGGCACTCACATTTCAGAAGACCTCACATGGTCCACAAACACCGCCGCGCTGGTCAAGAAGGCACAGCAACGACTGTTCTTCCTGAGGACATTAAAAAAGACTGGTCTGCCCCAACAGCTGCTGACAACGTTCTACCGCTGCACCACAGAGAGCATACTAACGTATGGCATCTCTGTGTGGTATCTCAGCTGCACGGAGGCGGAGAGGAGAGCTCTTCAGCGCGTCGTCAACAGAGCGCAGCGGATCATCGGGACAGAGCTACCAGCCTTGGAGGGCATCTACCACACGCGGTGCCTCAGGAAGGCCCTCAGCATCCATAAGGACTCATCACACCCCTGCCACGGTCTGTTTCAACTACTTCCCTCCGGCAGACGTTACAAGGCCTTCTACGCCCGAACCTCTAGACTCAGTACAGTTTTATCCCAAGAGCTATAGCGGCTCTGAACCGGCCCTAATGAGTGCCCCCCCACCCACTCCCTTTGGACAGTCTCTCTCAGATGGTCACGTCAATCAATTCAGCTTGCTTATTTATGTATTGTATTTATTTACCTTTCTTGTACATCAGTGGAGCTGCACACTAAATCTCGTTGCACTGACGTGCAATGACAATAAAAGATATATTATTATTATTATTATTAGAAACCTATAAGTTTGTCGGTTCATTCATCTTCCAAGTGATCACCAAATGTTATAGACATAAAATTGATATGAAGATTCAAGAGTGTTTAATTGTCATATGCAGCAACAATTAGCGTGGCACAGTGGTGCAGCGGTAGTTGCTGCCTTACAGTGCCAGAGACCCCAGGTTCGATCCTGACCAAGGGTGCTGTACATACGGAGTTTGTACCTTCTCCCTGTGATTGCATGAGTTTTCTCCGGGTGCTCCGGTTTCCTCCCACACTGCAAAGATGTACAGGTTTCTAGGTTAATTGGCTTTGGTAAAATTGTAAATTGTTCCTCCTGTGTAGGATAGTGCTAGTGTGAACAGGTGATCAGCAAGAACCCAGTGGGGTGAAAGGCCTGTTTTTGTGCTGTATCTATAGGTTTGTCCAAGTTGAACAATGAAGTTCATACTAACAGCAGCTCAACAGGCTTATAAAAACAATACACATACTATAATCAACAAAATTCAATAAATTAATAACCATAATACTAGTGCAATGAATAGGCTGTTGTCAACCAGTTAGTTCTCTTTCCTCCTCCATCATTCATCATTCAAAATTCAGATTTTCTTTACCGAAGCAGTCAATATTAAATCATTTTTATCCATTTGCAAAATTATATTGGGGGATTTTAAAGTTTTCCAGCATCCTATTGCGAAAAATATCCTCAAGTGCTTCATTCACATTGAAATAATAAAAGGAATTATAGCTCTTGGGACTTTGCATGAGCAGCTTTTAAGATCAAATGTGATAAACATCCAATGGTTGAACCTGGAAGAGATTTAATGGAGATAAGTAAAGCTGTCTTAGATAGGAGATTTGTGTCAAGTCTGATTCAATTCATTTTGCCCCATTCGACAGACATGTTTGTGGTAATGCAAATCATTCATGTCACTCCCCTTATTTTCCAATGTGGGGGGGGGGGGGGGAGGGTGGGGGGGAGACGAGGGGGGGGGGGGGGGGGGGAGACAGCACATGCTAAAACAAACTCGCTCTACAAGCTATCAGTTTTAAAGATCTTAATTAGCTTGCTTTTACCAGAATAACAGAGCGACATCATATCGATAGCCTCACTTGCTCCTGAAAATAAGGTTAAACAAGGTGTGCTGTGTCCAACATGTTTCTAATCCACAATTTGAGCGATAGTTGTATTCCAAAATCCAAAATTTGAGTTTATGAGTTTTTTTGCTATTATTAACCCATAATTAAAAAATGAATTTTGGGATATGTTTAATTTATTCCCGTCTCCCATTACTCCAAATATAATCATTTCAGTATTAGGTTCCATTTTTATCTCAAATAGCTTTGTGAATATATCAAATATATCACACCAAAATTTGTGAAGTTTTGTACAAGAAACAAAAGAATGTGTAATATTGGCATTTTGAGAGAGACATTTATCACAGATGGGAGAAATATTTGGGTAAAATTTATTCAGCCTAAGTTTTGAATAATATAGTCTATGTAGTATTTTGAATTGAATTAAATTGTGTCTAGCATTAATCGAACATTTATGTATATATATCAAATACTTTTCCCATGTTTCTTTCGAGATTTTTTATCATTAATTCTTGTTCCCAGTCTTCTCTAATTGCCTCTGTTGATGGTAATTCTCTATTTAAAATACTGTTATATAGATATGATATTAATTTTTGTGAGTCAGTCTTAATATTCATTGCTTCTTCCAGTGGATCTAAAATTATAATTTGAAATCTATGTATATATTTCTTCATAAAACCACATATCTGTAGATATTTAAAATATTGGTTGTTATTCAGTTTAAATTTTAATTTTAATTGTTGAAATGATAACAAATTTCCCATTTCATACATGTCGCCCACCTTTTTAATTCCCAGTCTTTCCCATTGTTTGTATTTTTTATCAATAAGAGATGGTTTATTTACCGGATTATTCACTATTGGTGTTAGCACTGATAGGTTTCTTAATTTTAAAGTTAATTTTATTTGTTTCCAAATTCGTATTGTATTATGGATAATTGGATTCTTCTTATATATTGTGTTGTTCAATTTTATTGTTGTGTTATTTTAACTTTTTAACTTGGAAATAAAGGAAAAGAAAAGAGAAAGAACAAGAGGGAGAAAAAGTGAGAGGTGCAAAGATAGGACCCCTAGACTACCAAAGTAGTGTAGCCAAAGAGTGGATAAAAGAAAGGAAGAAAAAAAAAGGAAAAAAAGAAAAAGGGAGAAAAAAATGGTGATTATACCTGCCTCTCGTTCCTCCCCCCACCCACCTCACCCAACCCATAGTTGGATTTAAATCCAAAGTTGTGTTGCGCCATACTATCCTTGTAAGAATTCGGTGAAGGGTGTCCATGTCTTGAAAAATTGATCTGGTTTTTCTACCAAGCCAAGTCTAATATTTTCCTGATATAGTGTCTCGGACATGTTTGTAATCCACATCTTAACAGTAGGGACTGATGTGTGTTTCCAAAATTTAAGTATTAGTATTTTCGCCGTTATTAGGCCATAATTAAGGAAACGTCTTTGAAATAATGTTAGCTCAGAGCAGGCTTCTGACGTACCTAAAGTGATCAGTTCAGTGTCGGGGTCCAGTTTTATTTTAAGTATTTTAGAAAAAATTTCAAAAATTCCTCTCCAGAAATTATGTAACTTTATACAAGAGGCAAAAGAATGGGTTATAGTTGTTTCCGGAAGGAGACATTTATCACAAATAGGAGAAACATTTTGGAAGATCTTATTCAGTTTAGACTTTGAATAATAAAGTCTGTGCAGTATTTTAAATTGTATTAGCGAATGCCTAACGTTAAGCGAACAGTTGTGTATGTATGTAGGTTGGGCGATCGTTTTACCGAACACCTCCGCTCAGTCCGCAATAACCTACCTGAACTCCCGGTGGCTCAGCACTTCAACTCCCCCTCCCATTCCCAATCCGACCTCTCTGTCCTGGGTCTCCTCCATTGCCAGAGTGAGCAACAGCGGAAATTGGAGGAACAGCACCTCATATTCCGTCTGGGGACCTTGCGTCCGGATGGCATTAACATTGAATTCTCCCAATTTTGCTAGCCCTTGCTGTCTCCTCCCCTTCCTTAACCCTCTAGCTGTCTCCTCCCACCCTCCCATCCGCCCGCCCTCGGGCTCCTCCTCCTCCTCCCCTTTTCCTTCCTTCTCCCCCCCCCCCCACCCCCATCAGTCTGAAGAAGGGTTTCGGCCCGAAACGTCGCCTATTTCCTTCGCTCCATAAATGCTGCTGCACCCGCTGAGTTTCTCCACCAATTTTGTGTACCTTCGATATTCCAGCATCTGCAGTTCCTTTTTGAACACAGTTGTGTATGTATGTTTCCTCCCATCTGTCTTTTAAAATTGTTAGGCCGAGTTCATCTTCCCAAGCTTGTCTAATTACTTCCGACGATGGGGTTTGTATATTTAAAAGGGTATTATAAAGGTATGATATTAACTTATTTGAATCCGAGTTTCTATTCATACATTCGTCTCATACATTGTGAAAGATTTCCTCAAGTGCTTTATTCACATTGAAATAATAAAAGGAATTATAGCTCTTGGGACTTTGCATGAGCAGCTTTTAAAATCAAGTGTGATAAGCATCCAATGGTTGAACCTGGAAGAGATTTAATGGAGATAAGTAAAGCTGTTTTAGATAGGAGATTTGTGTCAAGTCTGATTCAATTCATTTTGCCCCATTAGACAGACCTGTTTGTGGTAATGCAAATCATTCATGTCACTCCCCTTATTTTCCAATGTGTGGGGGGGGGGGGGGGGGGGAGATGGGGGGGGGGGGGGGGGTGGGAAGACAGCACATGCTAAAACAAACTCGCTCTACAAGCTATTAGTTTTAAAGGTCTTAATTAGCTTGCTTTTACCAGATTAACAGAGCAACGTCATATAGATAGCCTCACTTGCTCCTGAAAATAAAGTTAAACGTCACCTGGGTGGCATGGTGGCGCAGCGATCGAGTTGCTGCCTTACACCACTTGCAGCACCGGAGACCCGGGTTCAATCCTGACTATGGATGCTGTCTGTACGGAGTTTCTACGTTCTCCCCGTGACCTGGGTAGGTTTTCTCCAAGATCTTCAGTTTCCTCCCACACTCAAGACTTACAGATATGTAGGTAAATTCCCTTGGTATAAATGTAAACATTGTCCCTAGTGTGTGTAGGATGGTGTCAGTGTGCAGGGTGGACTTGGTGGGCTGAAGGGCCTGTTTCTCTAAACTAAACTAAAAAACCTCAAGACGAGAGGTCAATTTTCTCAAATCTCTGAATGTTTCAGGTACAGCAGCAATTTGAAAAGCAATGGAATGCTTGTCTTTTTTGCAAGATAATTGAGTACAAGAATGTGTACTTGGTCTAATTGCACCAGGCTCTGGAGGGACTACATCTGAAATATTGTTCGTTGACCAGGTTTCCCTTGACTACTTTTTAACCAGTCCTTGAGGAGAATCCTAACCACTGGTGCTGTCTGTACAGAGTTTGTACATTCTCCCTGTGACCATGCAAGTTTTCTCCGGGTGCTCTGGTTTCCTCCCACACTCCAAAGACATACAGGTTTATGCGTTAATTGGCTTTGGTAAATTGTAAATTGTCTCTCGTGTGCAGGATACTGGTAGTGACGGGGTGATTACTGATCAGCGTGGATTTGGTGGGCCGATTGGCCTGTTTCCACACTGTATCTCTAAAGTAGCTTCTGAGGAGGCTGATGAGCTCAATATGGAATCCGCAGGCTCCTATGTTTGGGCTGGAGAGGCTGATGGTGTGGGTGACATGGTATTTATGAGGTGATGAGCTCCTTCCACTGTGTATGTAAGGCTTCTGTGTTCTCCTCATGTATGGACACAAGATTCCTAATACCATCCTGGGGCTTTATAAAGCATGGGTCAGAATGCGTTTGGAGTATTGTGAGCAGTTTTGGGCCCCATACCTGAGGAAGGATGTGCTGATGTTGGAGATTGTCCAGAGGAGGTTTACGAGAATGATCCCAGGAATGACTAGGTTAACATATGATGAGTGTTTAATGGTGTTGGGCCTGTACTTGCTGGAGTTTAGAAGGGTGGCGGAGAACTCATTGCAACATACAGAATAGTGAAAGGCTTGGATAGAGTGAATGTCGAGAGGATATTTCTACGAGTGGGAGAGGCTAGGACCAGAGGCCATAACCTCAGAATAAAAGGATGTACCTTTAGAAAGGAGATGAGGAGGAATTTCTTGGTGGTGAATCCATGGAATTCATTGCTGTCTATGGATATTGTAAGGTGGAGATTGGTAAATTCTTGATTAATATGGGTGTTGGTGGTAATGGAGAGAGGGCAGGAGAATGGGGTTGAGGGGAAAGTATAGATTGAATGGCAGAGTAGACTTGATGTGCTGAATGGTCTAATTCAGCTCTTAGAACTTATGAACCTATCCCGAATGCTTCTTCACTGAATAGCCACTGGTCTGAAGTCCCATAAATTAGTGGGTGTGTGTCACTTTGTCAAGGAGGCTTTGAGTCTATGCTGGAATCCATTTTTTCTGCCCACCTGAATATCTCCTCTCCAGACTGCTGGGTCATGACCTGAAATGTCACCTATCCATGTTCCCCAGAGATGCTGCCTGACCCGATGAGCTACTCCAACACATTGTGTCCCTTTGTGGATTCTAGCACCTGCAGTTCCGTGTTTCTACATATGGAAACCACGCTTGCATTCTGCACACTTGGAATGCAGGCTCCAAACATGCTGTTCCTTTGAGGCATACAAGAAGACGGGCTTTGTACCAAACGTTCACAAGACTGAGGTCCTCCATCAACTTGCCCCACTACACCACATTACGCTCCAACAATTATGGTTCATGGTGAGACTCTAGGATGTGGGAGGAAACCGGAGTACCTGGAGAAAACCCACTTTGTCAAAGGGAGAACTGCAGAAGTGTGCATTCCACACAGACAGCACCCAGGTCTCGGGCACTGTGAGGCATCAGCTCTACCTGCTGCATCTCTGTGCCACCCTATCTCTAAACCAAATTAAACTAAACACATGGAAATGTCACCCATTCCTTCTCTCCAGAGATGATGCCTGTCTCCAGCATTTTGTGTCAATATACATTATGGAAGAGATACCAAGAGCTCTTGTGAGACCGCACACGATGACTATCCAGCCGCACTTTTGAAAGGCAGACAGAAAAAGATATCCTTTAAATCTAAACTTTACCTCCTGGGTCAGAGTGAGTGAAAACGATAATGGCTTGTGTTTACTCGAAGGAAGTGAACAATGTTTCTTCTGCTGAGCAGACCAGTAATTCACATAAGTGAAAAGTAAATGTATGCTAATAAATAGAGTGCAGTCAGTTACAAGACTGTAATTCAATCAAAGAGCCTGATGATATCATAAGCCACGAGTCAGCAGAATCTGAGTGAATTAGACGCCCGCATCTGCTGGCAACTGTTCATTACTGCAAACAAAATTATGAGGAAGCTTATTTTTACCCATTAATTAATATTTGACAGTGGATTTTTACCCAATAATATGCGTTGGATGGTCTAATATTATTAATTTACTCATTTTCTTCTTGCTTGCCCAGGCAGAATTCCAGTTCGGAATCGGAAGTGCAGGCTTTAAGTTGTACACGACGTTCCTCCTGTCAATAGTGTTGCAAAAGGATTGGCGAGTCTACAGACTCGTGACATATTGGGTTCTAACTTTGCCTAGAAAAGGTTATCTGGGTTATTTCTAGAATGAGGTGTAATGTGCTGCATGTTCATGCATTTATACCCTCCCAATTTGAAATTTGGGATCAAAATTGCAATGATCATCATTTCAGATAAATCTTTCCAGAAAAATTCCAGGCAGACCTGCCTTGTTAAAAATAAATTATCCTCCTCTCCCTTGTTGTACTGCAATTGCCCCACATCCTGCTTGTTGGTGTAGGAAGGAACTGCAGATGCTGGTTTACACCGAAGTTAGACACAAAATGCTGGAGTAACTCAGTGGGACAGACAGCATATCTGTGTAGAAGGAATGGGTGATGTTTCAGGTCGAGATCCTTCTGACTGAAAATGGCTCTCAGTCTGAAGAAGGGTCTCGACCCGAAAAGTCACCCGTTCCTTCTATCCGGAGATGCTACCAGTCCCGCTGAGTTACTCCAGCATTTTGTATCCATCTCTGCTCTTGGTGGAAACAGTTTCTCGTCAATTACATAATGAAAAGACTTCATAATCCAAATAACTCTGTTAAAGACGCTTCATTGCTCTAAGGAGAGCTGTCTTGACTTTACTAATCACTCCACCAAAGAGAGTCCAAGGTGGAGCAATTGATGAATGAGCAAATCTACGGGGCACAGAAGCAGCGTGCATGTGAACATGACTGTGTGAGGTTTAACCGTGAAAGGTTACTGGCAACCAATCGTGTTATTGAACAAATATTGATGATTAATCAAACACAGTGGCTTCTTTTGTTTCGGGGTTTTAAGCTAATTGGGAATCAGATATTCATCACTGCAATGGAATAGCTGGGCGGCATTGATTTTCTTGAGGATTGTATAGCATTTGAACAAGTAAGTAATTTGTTGTTTAATGCATGGGTTCATTCTATACAAAGGGCATAGCAGAATGTCAAAGGGAACATGGGCTGGCAGGATATTTTGCCTGGCAGTATTGAAAGGCAGCATGACAACATATAATTCAACCCTCGTTTAGTCAAGTCCAGTTTAGTTTAGTTCAAAGGTCTTTTATTGTCACATGTACTAATTAAGGTGCAGTGACATGCGAATTACCCTACAGCCATATGAAAAAAAGCAACAAGACACACAACTACATGAAAGTTAACATAAACATCCACCACAGCGGATTCCTCACTGTGGTGGAAGGCAAAATAGTCCAACCTTCTTCCTCTTTATTCGCCCGCAGTCGGGGCAGTCGAATCATCCGTCGGGACGATCGAAGCTCCTGCAGCCGGGGGTCGAAGCCCCCACATCAGGGCGATTGAAACTTGGAGTTCCCGAAGTCGGTCTTTAACCAGAGACCACGGGCTCTGTGATGTTGTCCGCAAGCACCCATAGCTAGAGCTCTGAGGTCGATCCCTGGCAAAGGGATCATGGGCTCCGTGATGGTAAGTCCGCAAGCACCCGCGGTGGAGCTCTCAAAATCAGTCTCCAGCAAAAGCCACCAATTCCTCGATATTGGACCGCAGTGCGTACGGAGATATGATACGGGAAAAATCGCATCTGTCGTGGTAAGAGATTAGAACATGTTTCCCACAACGCCCTACATAAAGAACACTAAAAACATACATGTAACACATACTATTAAAACACAAAGATGGAAAGGACGGACAGACTGTTGGCGAGGCAGCCATTCCTGGCACAACCCGGTAGTTTAGTGATCGAGCATGGATGACCTAGATAGAGTGGACGTGCAAAGGATGTGGGAGCGTGTAGGACCAGGGGGCACAGCAGCATGAATAAAAGGATGTACCTGTAGACTAGACATGAGGAAGAATTTCTTCAGCCAGTGTGGTGAATCTTTGGAATTCATTGCCACAGACAATGGTGGAGGCCAAGCCATTGGGTATGTTTTAAGTGGAGATTAACAGGTTCTTGATTAGGAAAGACGTCAAAGGTTACGGAGAAAGCAAGAGTAGGGTTGAGAGGGAAATATAGATCAGCCATGATTGAATTGAAGAGCATACTTGATGGGCGGAATGGCCTAATTTTGTTCCTATGTCATGATCTTAAGGAAACAAACGCTGCGGCCACTGAATCCATGCTGACCATCGATCAACAGAAAAAGCTACCCACATTTTCATCGACTCCCTGCACTCTAGGACAATTTGCAGAGGCCAATAAGCCTACAAATCCGCATAGCTTTGGGATGTGGAAGGAAACCGGTAGGAAATCCACGCCGTCACGGTGAACATGCAAACTCTATGCAGACAGCACCTAAGGTCAGAATCAAACCCAGCTCTCTGACACTATGAGGCAGCAGCTCTACCAGTTGCACCACTGTGCTCCCCTCTGGTCATCAGTGGCTTTAGGTTAGCACCTCTACTGATATAACCAAGCCAGTACTTTCTTTTATATCCACCCAGTGGCGCAGCGGTAGAGTTGCTGCTGTACAGCGCCAGACACCCGGATTCGATCCTGACTATGGTTGCTGTCTGTACAGCGTTTGTACATTCTCCCTGTGACCGTTTCCCCTCACATTCCAGAGACGTACATGTTTGTAGGTTAATTGGCCTCGGTAAAAATTATAAATTGTCCCTAGTAGTGTTAGTATACAGAGATCGCTGGTCAGCGTAGATTTGATGGGCCATAGGGCCTGTTTCTGCGCTGTTGCTCTAAACTTAACTAAATCCTCTTTACTAAAAGGCTGATCACCATATATCTATCCAAGTGGAGTTTTGACACTACAGCCTATCCAAGATTGGGTTCTGCATGCTTGGAATAGGTATGTTACAATACTTACCTTCAGCGGCGCTGCAATTCTGCCACTGGCCGTGTGTGCGATTTTGGCGCATTTGAGGGGGGGGGGGGGGGGCGGGTTTAAAACGCGGTTTATTTCCGATCTGGTCCTAAATTATATTTTGTTGGAGTGCAAGATGTTGCTAAAGAATCGTTCCAACGGCTGTTCTGTATGTTTTTTTAAAAAATTCGCCCGACAAGTTAATCGCTGGAGTGATTTTAAAATCAGCTTCTGAAGCTGTCAATGCCGACAACGGGGCCGGATTATATGTAGGGGACAGGTAAAAGAAAGTAGTTTATTTTTATGTATAAAAGTGTTTCTTAAGATGTATTTAATTCACATTTTAAGTTGCAAAACGGTGATTTAGTCCCCGAACGAACCGGCAGTGTATTTGCTGCCGATATGGGGACTAAATCACCGCAACCTCAACGTTCCAAATGGTCCCATTCCAGAAAATCCCACTCGCAAGCTGATTTAAATGGCCATTAATTTACAGGTATTAAACATTAAATTCCTTCCATTTGGCCCATAAATCTATGACAATGAGATTTAAAAATTATGTTATATTGTGAATTCTTGTGTGAATGTTATTTGGACACTTAGGCTATTTACAATGTTAATCTATTCTTAAGAAATGGATAGATGTTTAGATCTAGTAATTGAATTTTGTAATTAGCTACAATTAGGTTACTAACTAACTATATGCTTTAATTTTACTTCGGAGTCACGTGAGTGACTACGTGAAGAACACGTCCAGCACGCATGCGCGACATGAGCGTTCACGCAGTGCAACAGCGACGAACGGGAGTACAGGGCGCTCCCGCGACAAGCTTTAAAAAAGATGGACCGTCAGATAAGTTTATTCTGAGGTCGTATTAGAAAACTTTGCTTTGCTTTGTGTACACCAGGTCGAGACAACTGGGAAAAATGAGCAAAGCAAGGCAAGCAAAAAAGACCGCCCCCCCGTTCGACTCCAACAGAGGAGCGTTCCATCAGTGGGGGGCGAGAGGCGGCAGGACCGCACACGCTGCGGTCCGCTATTTCTGATAACGAGCCGAGCCCAGTACCGCTAGCGCAGCCTGAGCAGCGGGCTGGAGGTAAATCAAGACGGAAGACCAACCGGCCGGTAACATCTGACAACTCTGACGAGGAGGTCTCGCCACCCGAGAGCGGCAGAGGCAGCCGCCTGAGCCGCTGGAAAGGCTCGTGGAGCAAATGCTCCAGCGAGACTTGCTTCGGGAGCTGGAGCAGTCTCACCAAGGGAGTTCAGGCACTCCCACTACAGTGCCTTACAATGCACTGGCCATCGCTTCTCCCTCAGCCGAGGGCAGCGTTGGCGACCAGGGCTGGGCTGGTCAGGAACAGGGGTCACTGGCCGAAGATGTCGGGAGTACGCTTGGGATACAGGACCAGGAAGAGCTGCTGGGTGTGGTTAACCGCTACGTGGCTACACCACGAGCAGGACGGCCATTAGAGCCAAAACTGGCGGCCAGCATAGACTACCTGTCCTTCAAACCCCTACAAGAACAGGTAGTCAATGAGGCACTAGAACTAACGTCAACAGCCAAATCTGGGGGTACGGTGGGCAGAACATCCCCAATCAAGAATTGAAATTACAGCGGATTCTCAGGCTCCTAACGTCAGCCATTACTTCTTATGCTCGTTCTGTGGATGGGGTGGACATGACCACAAACCAGCAAGACACATTAGCTCTGCTGTGTAACACCCAATACGAGATAAACAATCTCCGTAAGGAGATAATAAGACCTGCCCTCAACCCCAAATTTGCAGTATTGTGCAAAACACCGGCCTCAGAGCCACAAATCCTGCTCTTTGGTAAGGACCTGTCTAAAAAAGTAAAGGACCTGGAAGAAGAGTCCAAAACATTTGGCCTCATGAGGGCAGGCCCCGGAGCGAGCAGACCACAAAACCCAGACGGCAGTACCCCACCGGGTCCACCAATCGACTTCAGCCTCATGGGACTGGTGAAAGCTCGGGGTCCGCATACAATCCCCGAAGCCTTTTTTAGGCCAGGGCCCATAGCGGACCCCATGGAAAATGCGCCACCCCCAACCAGCAGCACATCCGACAACTCAATGTCAAACGAAGAAACAGAAGAAGGGAACACACCCATAACCATGGAGCTAGGTGGGTCTGGTTCCTACCAGCATATAAAAAGTGGGGGATCTATACTAACAGGGGGGAGATTACACCTGTTTGTGGAAGCATGGAGGTCTATCACGAATGATAAATATATACTCAACAGTATTTGTGGATACAAAATAGAATTTGTTCAAGAAAACATGCCACCAGTTCAGCATACACCCCAAAGGGTCTTTACCCTCTCAGTTAAAGAAAAACTAGAGGGTCAAGCAGAACTGGTGAGGTTACTTACAAAGGGTATCATTGAGAAAACCAAACATGATCCTTTGGAATTTGTCTCAAATATATTCACTAAAACCAAAAAAGATGGTGGATGTCGCATCATTATTGACCTCACTAAATATGGTTGTTAAGTATATACATTTCAAAATGGAAACATTTGTAACTGCCAAACAACTGACTTAAAAGATGCCTACTATTCAGTACCCATTCAAAAGGATCATCGCAGATGCCTGAAATGTACCTGGATGGGGCAACGATGGCAGTTTAAAGTGTTGCCTAATGAATTAACATCAGCCCCAAGATTATTTACCAAGATATTAAAACCAGCCTTGGCAATGTTAAGAAAACAAAAACATATTGTCATGGCATATCTTGATGATATCTTAATAGTAGGCAAAACCATGGAATTGGCTAAATCAACTGTGTCAGCTACCAAACAATTGTTTGAAACCTTGGGATTTGTCTTACATCCAGATAAATCTAAGTTGACGCCATCCACAACCATGGACTATCTGGGATTCACAATTAATTAACTCAGTCCACATGTCTGTAACGTTGCCAAAAGAGAAAGCAGCAGAATTGACACAAACATGTAACAATTTAATGGTCAATGATCGACCAACCATTCGACAAGTGGCAAGAGTAATTGGCAAAATGTAGCAGCATTTCCAGCTACACAATTTGGACCTCTGCACTATCAAAACCTACAAAGAGCAAAAGTGCAGGCGTTAAAAAGACATGCAGGTCACTTTGACCGAATCATGAAATTACCCATTGAAGCAATATCAGAATTACAATGGTGGGTAGGGAACGTTTGGCATAGTTCCAGCCCTATCGTCATCAATAACCCAACATTAATTATTCAAACAGATGCCAGTGCTCAAGGCTGGGGAGCAACTAATACTATATCCAGCACAGGTGGTAGATGGACTAATCTAGAGTCATCTTTACTACAGACACTGGGCATAAATTATCTGGAAATGTTGGGTGCATTTTATGGTTTAAAAGCATATTCTATGAATATGCACCACTTGCATGTTCGTTTACAAATAGATAATACCACGGTGGTGGCCTATATTAACCATATGGGCGGAATAAAATCGATATCATGTGACAATTTGGTCAACACAATCTGGCAATGGTGTGTCAATAGACATATTTGGCTATCGGCAACTTACCTACCAGGTAAGCTAAATACAGTGGCAGACATCAGGTCATGCAAATTCAATGATTCAATGGATGTTAAATCCCAAAGCATTTGCTAAAATTACAAAGCAATATGGCACGCCAGATATCGATCTGTTTGCATCCAGACTAAATCACCAGGTACCAATGTATGTCACTTGGGAACCAGACCCTGAGGCAGCAGCGATAGATGCATTTGCGCTGGACTGGGGAAAATTCTTCTTTTATGCTTTTCCCCCTTCTGCCTCATCAGTTGGGTACTACGCAAAATACAGATGGACTCTGCTTCAGGTATTTTGATAGTATCCGACTGGCCTACACAGCCATGGTTCCCAGTGGTCCTCGACATGGTCATCGAAACCCCAATGACTTTTTCCGGTAGCCCAGACTTATTAACTCACCCGGTATCAGGCATAAGCCACCCATGCCACGATAAAATTAAACTACTGGGTTGCAGATTATGAAAAGACCACTGCTGGGCCTGGGATTGTCAGACAACACTATCAACACGATGACAGCGTCCCACCGTATGTCCACAAGGAAACAATACTTGTCAAACATCAGGAAGTGGGAAAGATACTGCTCGAATACAGGAACTACATATTCGTCTACTACTATAACCAATGTACTGGAGTTCCTGGCCGGCCTTCGCCACAATGAAGGACTCAGCTACAGCGCCATCAATACAGCCAGAAGTGCTCTGTCAGCCTACTTAATACAGGCACCAGGACAACAGGCCATAGGGGCTCACCCGCTGGTGATCAAATTCATGAGAGGCATATTCAACTCTAATCCCCCTAGACCTAGGTACACACAAATCTGGGATGTCAGTGTGGTCCTGACATACCTAAGGGGATGGTCACCATCCAGGTCACCTCACCCTGGAACAGCTGACCCTGAAGACGGTCATGCTGATGGCATTTGTCTCAGCACAAAGAGTCCAGTCCCTCCATTTAGTACGATTGGACAATATGATTATAACACCAGACCGTGTCTCATTCACCATTCAGGGGCTGGTCAAACAGAGCAGACCAGGAACATCAGGCCTAGTTATGGATTTCCGGGCATACCCACCTTAACCACGGTTATGTGTTATGACCCACTTACTAAATTACATCGACACAACAAGAGATCCCCGAGGGAGAGAAAAAGCCTTATGGGTCAGCCACAAGAAACCTCATGGTCGGGTGACAAGCCAAACTATCTCAAGATGGCTCAAGCAGGTACTGGGAGCTGCTGGAGTAAATACTAACATGTATACATCTCACTCCACCAGGGCAGCATCCACATCGGCGGCTAAGAGGATGGACGTGCCTATGGACCACATCCTGGCTACAGCGGGGTGGTCTAGGGAGAAAACGTTTCAAACATTCTATAATAAGCCATTGGCAGAACCTGTATTGTTTGCAGAAAGAGTGTAAGAATCTGCAAATATATAATTTAAGCCCGGGGGAGCATTTTTATTTTGTTATTGTTTAATATTGTTTTTACAAACAGATTCATGGTTGATTACGATAACATACTTCCTCCCTCGAATGACTTCGGCAGCGAATGAAGTATGAACTGTTACACGGTTTGAAATCACAAAGCTTTAAAATCTTCACGTAGTCACTCACGTGACTCCGAAGTAAAATAGTAAGATTAAACGAGAACTTACCAGTTCGAAGTTTGATCTTTTTTTTAAGAGGAGTTATGATGAGGGATTACGTGCCCTCCGCTCCCACACTCAATTATAGAGATCAACTGGTATTTAAGTTCTCCTTTTCTTTACTATGTTTATTTCAATTATTGTGTCTTCTGTGATTCCACACTGCTGCTTTGAAGTATGTCGTGCATGCATGCTGGACGGGTTCTTCATGTAATCCCCCATCGTAACTCCTCATAAAATACAGATCAAACTTCGAACTGGTAAGTTCTCGTTTAATCTTACTATTTCAAGTCATCTAAGTAAGATTGTTTCATATTTGTTTCAGAATGCTTCAATCTATAATAAGTGAAAAATTCTTTCAGCTCTCTTAAATTTTAGGAAATTTATGGGCTTTTAAATGTTCTCGATCACAGCTTTTGTGTTAAGTCAATGAAAAAGCAATAGGGAACAAGATGCCAATTTCCGAGTATGAAAATGGCCATAACTTTTTTAATACTGAAGATATGAAAGTAAATTAGGTGTCAAATTAAACTTCTTTTTATGCTTTATCTGATGGGATAAATTAAAGACTTGATTTTTTAAATCTCAAAATTTTGTAACATTGCTACTTGGATTCTGGGCCTCGTTACAATGATAACTGTGCTGGATATTCTCCAAGCACTATAGACAACCTAGCAGATCTCCCGGTTGCTAAACACTTTAACTCCCCTCCCATTCCCACACTGACCTTTCTGTCCCGCGCCTCCTCCATTGTCAGAGTGAGGCCACGCGCAAATTAGAGGAATAACACCTCATATTTTGCTTGGGCAGCTTCTCTAACTTCAAATACCACTTGCTTTACCTTTCTCTCCATCCCTCGCCCCTTGCCAGTTCTCCAACCAGTCTGACTGTCCTCGTTTACATTTTATCTCTGTTTGCTTTGTTGTCACCTTCTCCGAGTTAACAAGAATCTATTCTACATTTTACAATAGACAATAGACAATAGACAATAGACAATAAGTGCAGGAGTAGGCCATTCGGCCCTTCGAGCCAATGTGATCAGGGATGATCATCCAAAATCAGTACCCCGTTCCTGCCTTCTCCCCATATCCCCTGACTGCTATTTTTAAGAGCTCTCTCTTGAAAGCATTTTCTTTGATCTCCATCCTGTTTGTCTAATTTTCACACCTTACAATTCTTTCTCGGTATCTCCCTCTCCCCTGTCTCGGTCTGAAGAAGGGTTAGACCCGAAACATCACTATTCCATTATCCAGAGATGCTGCCTATCCCGCCCAGTTACTCCAGCATTTTGTGTCTATCTTCGGTTTAAACCAGCATCTTCAGTTCCTTCCTAAAACACTTCTGATCTTGTGGTTGTGCTGCATGAGAGGAATCTAAAGGACTGTTAATGTAGCCCACCCACTAACACTGCCTGCAGTGGTGACAATCGTGCATTAACTAAGAAGCAGCCTTCCTCAAGGGTCAGCGGCACCAAAGGTTAATTAACTAATGAATCTCGGTAAAACAAATGCTAGACTTTGATCATTCTTCAACCAGTTGGAGGTAAATTACCTGGTAATAAAAAGTGTACAGTACATCATCTACATTCTCAGGCCAATAAGTGATAAGGAACTGTGCCCATTAGTTACATCCCACATAAAATGATTGCAATTTCACAAAGGCCTGTGCTTTGGCTGATGCTGCAAGAATTATACTCTTGCCACTGATAAGTGCTATAAATTAACAGAGATATATATCCATGTTATGGCAAGGGTAATAATTTTTACATTAGCGTTTGATAAAGGGTAATGCCGCAAGCTGATAAATATTTTGGGGGTCATATTAACGTGCATATTTCATTCTGATATCATTACAATAGACATTGTTTCAACTTATTATTACAATTTATGACTGAAATACTAATGTTTGCAATGAAAACTATTCCGAATGGTTCCACTGTTCTTTTAATATGAATATGTCATACAGTGATGCAGTGTGGAAACAGGCCCTTCAGCCCAACTTGCCCACACCGGCCAACATGCCCCATCTACACTACTCTAACCTGCCTGTGATTGACCCATATCCCTCCAAACCTGTCCTATCTAAGTACTTGTCTAATTGTTTCTTGAACATTGCAATTGTCCCTGCCTCAACTATCTCATCTGGCAGCTTGTTCTATACACCCACCACTCTATGTGTGAGAAGGTTACCCCTCAGATTTTGATTAAATCTTCACCCTTAACCTTAAACCTATGTCCTCTGGTTCTTGATTCCCCTACTCTGGGCAAGAGACTCTGTGTATCTACCCGATCTTTTCCTCGTGATTTTATACACCTCTATAAGATCACCCCTCATCCTCCTGTGCTCCAAGGAATGTCTGTTGGTTATTTCTAAAGGGCGCTGTTAGTTATCTTCTACAATAAGGGCCGTGGAGCGTTTTTGAAAGTGGGGGAGGTGAGTGATCGCTGATCACTTGGGGGTACCCTGCGAGGGAGTGGAGCGACCAAGTGAGGGGAGGGTGTGGGAGGCGGGTGCCCCCCCTCCCATGGTAGGGACTTTTTGAAATTTGATGTATTAAAATCATGTTTTAGTGCATTGTAGAAGTATGATTTCAATGCTTTTGTTTGAAGTATTTTTAAGATAATGTCGGGCCTACATGAGAGATAGGAGCAGGTGATTATTATTTTTGTTATTGCTCGACCTCCAAAAACTAGGGTATAATAATACAGGCCATCCCCATCTCAAAGTGGGGGGGGGGGAAATCCCCCATCCCACCCATATCAGATCGACGCCAGTGCCTTCCACGGTACAGAAAATTTGACCAAAAACTTTTAAATGTGTTATAATTTCAAGTGCTATTTTTTTTCTTTGTAGTTGGAAAAAGGGACAAGAAATAATCATAAAATTTCCTGATTTTGCAAAGTCATACAATTATGTTTTGCTCAGGGAAAGTATTTTGAAAGTATGCGTTCTCCTTTTGACGTCTATTTCATTTTGATTTGAATTTAGAATCATCAAACCAAGACATTAATAAAGGGGGTATATGTTTGTGGAAACATTACTTTTTTTAAAGTAAGACTTTTGAGAAATCTAAAATGCATTTGAAATATACATTTCAATGCACTGTTTCTTGCCCAGTGTAGGTGAATCGAGGACCAGAGGACAGATTTAAGGTGAAGGAGAAAAGATTTCATAGGAATCTGAGGAGTAACTTTTTCCACACAAAGGGTGGTGAGTGTCTGGAACAAGCTGCCAGAGGAGGTAGTTGAGGCAAGGACTATCCCAACATTTAAGAAACAGTTAGACTGATACATGGATAGGACAAGTTTGGAGGGATATAGACCAAAAGCAGGTAGTGTAGCTGGGACATTTTGGTGGGTGTGGGCAAGTTGGGCCGATGGGCCTGTTTTCACACTGTATCACTCTATGAATACATTATAGCTCCACCATGCATGAATGCTTCAAAATCAAGTGGTCGAGTTTTATTGCCATATACACAAGCATAGAAACATAGAAAATAGGTGCAGGAATAGGCCATCCGGCCCTTTGAGCCAGCACTGCCATTCAATATGATCATGGCTGGTCATCTAAAATCACTACCTCATTCCTGTTTTTTCTCCCATACCCCTTGATTTTGCTAGCCACAAGAGCTAAATGTAATTCTCTCTTGAAAGCATCCAGTGAATTGGCCTCCACTGCCTTCTGTGGCAGAGGATTCCACAGATTCACAACTCTCTGGGTGAAGAAATTCTGTCCTCATCTCAGGGCTTCTTAAACCCCTTCTTAAACTTTGACCTCTGGTTCTGGACTCCCCCAACATCGGGAACATTTTTCCTGCAGTGAAAATCTAGCAGGCAAGCTGGATGTTTTATCCAACCACCCCCATTTGAAGGCCACTATCTTCCACCGCTTCTACCCAGTGCTTGGTACCTACTTCAGCAGCCACTGGTTGTCCTCCAGGATGCACCGAGCCGCAGCCTGATCCATGCCGGTCACCAGGGCAAATTTGGCGCATAGACTCTAACGGCAGCGGCGCAACGCTTCCGACACCTCCAAAGGCCCGAGACTCTTGCACTGACGCTGCTCCATGGCTTGAGCTGCAGCGAGCGATTCGCCAGCCCGGCAAACACTCGCCAGCCCTTGCTACCCGTCCGCATCTGCCCCCGCCGCTGCTTCTGCTTCCATCCCTCCCTCCGCCCCGGCTCTCCAACACCCACGACCAGGTTGCTCAGAGCACAGCAGCGTCTCGTCCAAAGCCAGAGATATTTAAACATGTCTAGCCAAAAAAGTGGGGGGGCTGCAGCCCCTCCAGCCCCCCCCCCCCGGATCCGCGGCCCATGTGCAATACTGCTCGTCAGAAAAACACAGAACATGTCCTAACTCTTTAAGTGACTAAATAAAACAGCAAGTTTGTTTTTGTTGTGTTTTAAATTCGCAAACTCTTCAGGCACTCTAATTTCTGATCAGCAGAAGATACAATCATCATTGAAGTCAAAAGCCTTGTGTAATTTAATATAAAATGAAGTTCTGAATATGCAGAGGCATTGTTCTGTTCTGGTAAAATGCCAAAACTAACTTAATAGCCACTGTCATAATTAATTCTCAGCAGCAGTTGTTGATACATTTGAACAAAGCTTCATTAATTGGTCTCATGATGTTGCAATTTTAATTCTTTTTGATCATCACAACACTAAAACAGCTGCTTATGAATAACTACTGATATGATTACTGAAACATTAGTTTAGTTTAGAGATACAGCAAAGAAACAGGCCCTTCGGCCCACCAGGTCCGCGCCAACCAGCGATCCCATACACTAACTCTATCCTACACACACTAGGGACAATTTATAATTTTACTGAAGCCAATCAGCTTACAAACCTGTACATGTTTGTTGAGTGGGAGGAACCGGAACACCCAGTCCATGCAGGTCACGTAGAGAATGTACATATTCTGTACAGACAGCACCCATAGTCAGGATCAAACCCAGGTCCCTGGCGCTGTAAGGTACCAACTCTACCTCTGCACCACTGTGCCACCCCATGCTTCTTGAATTAAACAACCACTTTATTCTGTATTTTAATGGTTGCATTGGAGATTTATCATGTAAAATATTTTTTCGCAATATATAACATTTATTCCATTGGGAATGTTGTTCGTTTCCATGCCAAGGGTCTGTTGCTCAGGTGGCGTGTGTATCTTGTGTAACTATTTGTTTTGGTGCAAACTCTGAGTATTTTAACAAGAGCTAAACACCGTGCTGGAGTAGCTCAGAGGGTCAGGCAGCATCTCTGGAGAGAAAAAGAATGGGTGGCGTTTTGGGTCAGTTCCCTCGCTCAGAAGTCTAAGGAAGGGTTCCGACCCAAAACATCACCATTTTTTTCTCTCCAGTGATGCAACCTGAGCTGAGATACTCCAGCACATTATGTCTACCTTCGATATAAACCAGCATCTGCAGTTCTTTTCTACACGTTTTATAATTGTTGGGAATAGTTTCTAAAGTTTCTGCTGGCTTTAGATAAGAGCCAATATCTTGCTTTGACTTTCTTACTTGTAGAAGATGACATTTTGCCAGGTGCCTATCAAGAAGTAGTAAAATATAGCAGGACTGAGTAAGCATTTTTCTTTTTGGCTGAGATCCATTAGTACCTGATCTATAGCTCTGCGACCAGATGTCACCACTGTACTGGGGATGTGCAACAGTTTTTTTGTATTAATTGAAATAAAGGGGACTTACTGTGACAATTTTAGGTGCCAATAAATTACCATAAAAATATGCTGGGAATTAAACACAATTAATAGTTTCACCCTTTATGATTACATGCTGTGCTTTTTGACTTCTCTTGTGTTAAACCCTATTACATATTCAGTTAAAACTCACAAAGTCCAATGCCATTAAAAATAAAGAAGCCATCACTCTGTTTCACCATAACCTCTTTGCAGAGTCAGTGAAAGGGAAGAAAATTTATATCTTGCAGCAGACAAATCAAATCGGGATTTACCCAATTTTGTTAGCACCAATCAATCAATGAGATAACAGTCTCTCCAGTTAACTTTTTACTTTGCTACTTCAGTTTTATTGTTGACAGCCGTAATAATTTCAGCCACGCCTCTCAAAGTATGGGAATGTAAACTAACATTTATATACTCTGTTATTATACGTCTCCAATGTCTCAAAGTATCCAATGCTGTTGTACGTAAGCAGGAATTTTCTGAACACCAGCACTGCACAACTAATTGGATGAATGTCCACCTTATCTGTTCTTAGAGTCATAGTCATAGACTCATACAGTGCGGACATGCCCACACCGACCAACATGTCCCAGATACACTAGTCCCACTTACCTGCGTTTTGCCCACGTCCTTCTAAACCTGTCCTATCCATGTACCTGTCTAATTGCTTCTTAAAAGTTGCGATAGTACCCGTCTTAACTGCCTCCTGCGGCAGCTCATTCCATACGCCCACCCCACTCTGAGTGAAAATGGTACCCCTCAGATTCCTATAAAACTTTCCCTTCACTGTTCATCAACTCGATCTATTCCTCTCATGATTTTATACACATCTATAAGATCAGGTTCTTAATGGTGTCATTTGTAGGATCGATGCAGTTAGGCTAACTGGCAGAATCCCTGATATTTAATTAGTATTTCTTAAGAACATATACCAAAGAGGAATATTGAAGACAAAACATATTACTTTAAATAATACTGTATAAGGTGATGGTGCAGAGCTGTATTTCATTAAAACATTGTCTTTAACATGCATTTTGACAGTTTCAGCTTTCTTCCCCCACCATTGTCTGTATTTATCTATGTTGGCACTAGGTCAATGGTAGCTCACCAAGGTATTGCCTTGATGATACAACGTTTAAATTGAACATTCTGTTTCCTGCAAAGTGAAATCGGAATTCTTAGTGCAAACTAAAAGATGACACGGATTAGACAAGAGTTTTGATGGGCTAAAGTACAAATAATCCGAAGAGATGTCTGCAGTCATTCCAGTTCTTCAGCATCACGAGTAGAAAACGGAAATATAAAAGGACTCCTCCTGTGCCAAGGCAAAAGTTGTCATTACTTTATTTTATCATTTACATTGTGACAAGAAACTGAATTGAAGGTGAAGTAAAAGAAGAAAAAAAGAACAATTTACATAACTTTCAAGAATTCAGCTTCACTTAAGACTCAACAAAGTATTTTGTAACGCAAAACGATAATTCTAGTGTGCCATTAACCAATTGTTTCCTTCACAGAAGTAATGGTTCTATTCTAATGTGGATGGGAAATATTTTATATTCCTTTATTCACCTGCTTTTAACCTTTTTTTCAGACTGTTCCTTTTATCCAAGTTTTGGAAAAACATGTTATATTCAAGCCCGGATCATCCTTTTGGATTTAATTAAAAAGTGCATATGCCAAGAATTCTAGTAACTCTTCCTCAAATTAAAGGTAACTCTTCCTCAAAAATAGAAATGTCCCCAATATTAATCACGCTTTGAAGTTAATCATATGCACAGTCCATTTGTATATTTACATCTCAAGGCCAAGATAGTCATGAATGTTATAATCTTTTAATATCTAGATCATAGAATAATAGTCTGGAATAAGATTTGCCAAGTCTGTGCACATTTAAGCAATTATTTTTAGCCACATTTGTTCTTTCTATCCTTTCATACTTTTGTTCTTTATCTCTAATTGCCACACATTTAATTGTAGATAATAGATTTTCCATAATTTGCTTTTTTTACATTAGGCTTCTTGAATTTCATGTAGCTAGTGGCATGGTGGCGCAGCGGTAGAGTTGCTGCCTCTACCCGGGTTTGACCCAACTACGGGTGCTGTCTGTACAGAGTTTGTACGTTCTCCCCGTGACAATGTGGGTTTTCTCAGAGTTCTTCGGTTTCCTCCCACACTCCAAAGACGAAATTGGCCCTTGTGTTGATGATAATGTCATTTCCCCAGGGTGGAAATATCCAACATGAGAGGGCATGCTGTAAGATAAAGGGGAAAAGTTTAATGGTGTAGTGGATGCCTGGAACACATTGCCAGTGATGGTGGTGAAGGCAGAAACAATAGTGGCATTTAAGAGATTTTTTGATAGGCACATGGAAGTGCAGGGAATAGAGGGATACAGATCATGTACAGGCCCACGAGATCAGTTTAACTTGGCATCATCTTCTGCACTAACAGTGTGGGCTGAATGTTCCATGTTCATCAGAACCACATCTCTGAATGTTGTTCAGATCTATATTTAATTATGCAGACAATAACTGCTTCATCGTCCAAGGAGCTGGGATTGTCAATGCACATTCCTACTCCAATCTTTATCACCATCACCATCAGAAGAACACTGTGATAATAAGGAAGACTCCACCACAACTGGAATGGGACCAGTCTATTAATGTTAAAAGTAATGAAGATATGGCAAAGGCTTTAAGCTGTAAAACACTTGGGGAGAGTTTAGTTTAGAGATACAGCGCGGAAACAGGCTGTTTGGCCCACCGAGTCCACACCAACCGTGAAGGGCTTGTTTCCGCGCTGTATCTCTGAACTAAATTAAACTAAGCTCCCTCCAAGTGGCCAATTAGAGCATGGGTGGAAATCATTATCAAAACATGGGGACCAAGTGGAGGCTTGGCAATCGTTTCGCCGAACACCTCCGATCGGTCCACACTAACCAACCTGACCTCCCGGTGGCTCAGCACTTCAACTCCCCTTCCCATTCCATATCCGACCTCTCTGTCCTGGGCCTCCTCCATGGCCAGAGTGAGCAACACCGGAAATTGGAGGAACAGCACCTCATATTCCGATTGGGGAGTCTGCATCCTGGTGGCATGAACATTGATTCTCACAATTCTGTTAGCCCTTGCTGTCTCCTCCCCTTCCTACCTCTCCCTCAGCCCTCGGACTCCTCCTCCTTTTTCCTTTCTTCTCCCCATCTCACCACACCCCCCATCAGTCTGAAGAAGGGTTTCGGCCCGAAACGTTGCCTATTTCCTTCGCTCCATTGATGCTGCTGCACCCGCTGAGTTTCTCCAGCACTTTTGTCTACCTTCGATTTTCCAGCATCTGCAGTTCCTTCTTAATCACCCAGTCTACGTTTGGTCTCATCAGTGTATAAGAGTCCTCATCTTGACCAACAGATACAGTAGTTGAGGTTGGAGGAGCGGCAAGTGAACTTCTGCCTAACCTGAAAAGACTGTCAGGGTCCTTCGACAGAGTCGAGGGAGGAGGTATACAGGTGTTGCATCTCCTGCGGTTGCAGGGGAAGGTATCTGGGGAGGGGGTGGTTTGGGTGGGAAGGGATGAGTTAACCATGGAGTTGGGGGGGGGGGGTGGGGGGGGGGGGGGAAAGTAGCTTTCAATGGATAATTGGAAGGAATTATTAAAAGTTGGCCCTGCACATGGTTCCCATATCCTGTAAACAAATTGTTGTAAAATTATATAAAACGGAAAAATAACTAATTAGAACACAAATAAATGACTCCCTCAATCCAGATTTGGGAAACAAATTAATTCTATAATCTTTGATGCTGTTGCCAAATTGTTTAATTTCTGCTCTCATCTCTTTGTGGGTTGAAAGGATTATCTTTTGTCTATTTAATAAATCAATTAAAGGAATAATATTCATTACACAAGAGTTAATGTCCCTGAGACTAAATAAACTTGTAATTATAGACGAGATTGGTACGTACACAGGCTAAATGTAACCGGTGAGGAAATAACAAATTCTAAATGTTTCTGACATGTTAGGTGTCTTCTGGGATTACAAACCATTTTGCATCAGCCTTGCTTTACTTGTTTCGAAGTGATTTGATATTTGATATGAGGATATGAGGAAATTCTGACTGACTGTAGAAACTATTCCAGTAAAGGACAATAAAGATCAGACAGAGAGTAAGAATTTCTATTTGCAGGATAAGTTATTTGGAGCACATGTCACTTTGTCAGTAGAAGTGAGAGCTTTTTGAGGGAGAAATGGCAGACATTCCTTCTCGTAAACACATAAATTGGATCAATATTACTGTCAATCCACCTGAAAAGATATCCTGGATGCACAGTATTTCTGTCACCATGCATGTGAGGAACATGTGACTTTCAGCACTGATCAAATGCACAAATAAAACAGTAGCTCCAAAAATTAAAATAATGTGGACATCTGATATATGCTTTTATTCTCTCAATTAGTCCCTTCAGTTCTGATACTTTTTTCTTTTATCAATATCTAAACTAGGGTGGCATTGGGGGGGGGGCACTTTGGCGTAGCGGTACAACTACTGCCTCATGACGCCAGAGACTGGGGTTGGATCCTGATTACGGGTGCGAAGTATGTACGTTCTCTCACTGACCGCGTGGGTTTCCTCTGGGTGCACCAGTTTCCTCTGGCACTCCATAGACGTACAGGTTTGTAGGTTAATTGGCCTGATATAAATGTAAATTATCCCTAGTGTGTCTAGGATAGTGTTAATGTGCGGGAATCGTCGAACGCTGCGGCCTCAGTGGGCCGAGGGGCCATTTCCACCCTGTATCTCTAAACTAAACAAAAATCTAAATGTGTCTGAAGAAGGGTTTCGGCCCGAAACGTTACCTATTTCCTTCGCTCCATAGATGCTGATGCACCCGCTGAGCTTCTCCAGCATTTTTGTGTACCTTCGTTTTTCCAGCATCTGCAGTTCCTTCTTGAACAAAAATCTAAATGTAATTGTGTGAAAGTGCACCTATCTGAAAGAGAGAATTATTGTGGGTGTTGATTGGTCTGACTCACGACAAAGCTATGGGCTTTGGCTCGGACTTTGCATTTTAAGTAACAGTGAGGCAATCACCACTCATCAAGCTGTGGAGTAAATCAGATGATATACAGCATCCAAAAATGTTCAATGGTGCTCAATTTTGCCTGCTTCTCCATGAGTTTTGCAGCCGGAGTAAAATGCTGATTCATTGGAAGATGCATAGACAATAGGTGCAGGAGTAGGCCATTCGGCCCTTCGAGCCAGCACAGCCATTCAATGTGATCATCCACTATCAGCACCCTGTTCCTGCCTTATCCCCATATCCCTTGATTCCGCTAGCCCTAAGAGCTCTATCTAACTCTCTTTTGAATGCATCGAGTGAATTGGCCTGCACTGCCTTCTAAGGCAGAGAATTCCACAAGTTCACAACAAGAGCTTGAAGTTGCCAAAACATTAACCGCTAATACTGAATTTGTGTAATGGTAACAACACAGCGATTTGCATTTTTATCATACTAATAACTTAATGCAATGCCTCACAGAATCGTTGATTAACATAGAAACATAGAAAATGGATGCAGGAGTAGGCCATTCGGCCCTTTGAGCCTGCACCGCCATTCAATATGATCATGGCTGATCATCCAACTCAGCACCCTGTACCTGCCTTCTCTCCATACCCTCTGATCCCTTTAGCCACAAGGGCCACATCTAACTCCCTCTTAAATATAGCCAATGAACTGGCCTCAACTACCTTCTGTGGCAGAGAATTCCACAGATTCACCTCTCTCTGTGTAAAAAATGATTTTCTCATCTCGGTCCTAAAAAACTTCCCCCTTATCCTTAAACTGTGACCCCTTGTTCTGGACTTCCCCAACATTGGGTATAATCTTCCTGCATCTAGCCTGTCCAACCCCTTAAGAATTTTGTAAGTTTCTATAAGATCCCCCCTCAATCTTCTAAATTCTAGCGGGTACAAGCCGAGTCTATCCAGTCTTTCTTCATATGAAAGTCCTGCCATCCCAGGAATCAGTCTGGTGAACCTTCTCTGTACTCCCTCTATGGCAAGAATGTCTTTCCTCAGATTAGGAGACCAAAACTGTACGCAATACTCCAGGTGTGGTCTCACCAAGACCCTGTACAACTGCAGTAGAACCTCCCTGCTCTTATAACCTCCCTGCTCTTTAAAACTTGGTCATGGAGGAACAGTATTAATTGTGGGTAGGCCTGAATTAGGTAGAGACAGGCCTTATAAGCCAGGTTCAATATTTTTCATTCATTTGTTCTATATCTCTCTGCTTTATCGTCTGTATCTCTCAATTCCTTTTCCCGTGACTTTCAGTCTGAAGAAGGGTCCCGACACGAAACGTCACCCATTCTTTCTCTCCAGAGATGTTGCCTGTCCCGTTGAGTTACTCCAGCATTTTGTGTCTATCTTCAAATATAATAAAACAATTAAATACTTTGTATTCAGCCTTGGTATCAAGCTCTGTTCAATGACCTCAAGGTATGGAGATCCTGAGACCTCTTGAACTTCAACAGCTCTTGCTCAGATCTTCCACTCCTTTTGTAATCTTGTGACAAACATCTCTCTCCCTTTTCTTACCCTCTTTCATTATCTCCTCCAGTTTTGCCCCTCTGATCCCAAAGTTTCCGCCCTCACAATATCTGCTACATTTTCATTTAATTGAGTTTCAAGCTGCATATTTTGTTGAGCTCTTCATTCCCTTCACCTCCATGTCTGTTTCTTTGGCCAGGAGTTTTCAACCCATACAATGAATGCTATCTCCTGAGAGGTTCGTTCACTCGTGTGTCAGACGACGCATAGCTCGCTGATGGCTTCCATCATCGTCCAACATGTTGACAGCATTGGTTGTACGACGCGTCACTGAGTGCATCATGCCGTCGTCTCCGGGGATCACCAAGAGGAGGCTTCTGTCATGATCCCCATATCCTGAGGTCAGAACTTACAATGCATTTAGACCTTCTGGTCCCCTTTCCACCCCACTGCAACAGTAGTACTTCCCTCTCCAGATCTATTTATCGCTAGTTGCTATCATGATGTTGACCAAGGTAGACACAAAATGCTGGAGTAACTCAGTGGGACGGGCAGCATCTTTAGAGAGAAGCAATGGGTGACATTTCAGGTCTACTGACTGAAGAAGGGTCTCGGACTGAAGAAGGGTTCTCAGACTGAAGAAGGGTCTCGACCCAAAACGTCACCCATTCCTTCTCTCCAGAGATGCTGCCCGTCCCGCTGAGTTACTCCAGCATTTTAAACCAGCATCAGCAGTTCTTTCCTACACTTGATGTTGACTTACCCTACATTTCCACTCCACTTTGTCACTCAACCTAATCCTCCTTGGACTTAAACCATTTGCTTCGGACCATGCCCAACATTGTCATCAAACATGATGATAAAGGTGGACTTGTTTTCCGTTCGCACTAATAGATTGGAGTTCATGATCCCACATGATTCAATTCTTTCATGGACATCAAATTTATTTTAATGTTGATCCTGTGCCAGGATGAACTGAAAGTCTTTCACATTTTTACTGGAACAAAGGACCTACCAGACCCAACCAACACCATCATGTGAACCTCATACATTGAAAAATGTCTTTAACTCCACTCTCTTTTACCAAATCAAAGGTAATGTCACAGAAATCCACATGGGCCCAAGCTACCCATGTCTCTTTGAGAGGTCCTTGTTTTTTTTCTCAGCCCTCCACCCTCACTGCAGTTTCCAGTATATTGGTGACTATATTGGAGCAGTTCCCTGCCCTCCTACAGAGCTCAATACTTCACCATCATTGTTGCCAAGTTCCCACTTTCACAAGACCCATCTCTGACTCTTCCTTTCCTATCTTTGCTGTATCGCCATCTCCAGGTAGAGGGTAGAGGCCAGTATTAATCATAGACTCCCACAGCACCACTACCTCCTACTCCCACCATCCCTATAGGACTCCATTCCATTCTCCCATTTCCACTGACTCTTGTGATATCTGTTCTGATGATGGCACTTTCTGCACTATTTCTTCCAATATCTGCCATTGCTTTTCCTCAGCTATCATTTCTCCTCCACCATGGTTGGTGAGGTTCTCAATCACATCTGTTCCACTCCCTACACTTCTACTGCACTTCTCTCATCCCTTTCCTATTACTCAGGATAATGAGTTTCTTCGTTGTCCTCACCTTCTACTCCATTTGTCTTCGCATTCAACAGCATGATGGCACCCACAAACATATCTTGTCCTTATCTTCCTTCCCTTCTCAGCATTAAAAAGGGACTGTTTCCAGTACAATGATCTGGTCCACTCTTTAATTAATAGCATTAACCATTAACATCAAAGACGTACACAAGCTGTACACGTTGATGACGCCAAAGTCTTCATTTTATGCAGTTTCTTCCCAACTGTTATTAGGCAACTGAATCATACTCTCACCACCTCAAGTACAGTCCTGACCTCCCATCTACCTTATTGGAGACCTTTAATCTATCTTTAATCAGGCTTTATCTTGCACAAAATGTTTTGATCAGAATTGATCTGAATTGATCTGAAGTCTGTCAGTCACATTCCCAGTCATACCATTCACCCAACATCTCAGCCTCGTCAGTCAACCTTGGATAATGCCCTCCCACCTGGGGTGAGGTCAGAATGGTAAAGAGTCTGGTGGGAATGGCCTTGGCATCCTGAACAAGTACTCCAGAATCCACAAACCTTTTTAGCACCAGGCCAACATGGTTAAAAAAAATGAGAAGAATACTTCCAGCCTTCCTTCGCTGATGAATAAATATTCTTCCATGTTGGCCACCATGTTGAGGAGGTCATAAATCACTTCAGTAGCTCAGCGGCTCAGGCAGCATCTCTGGAGAACATGAATAGGTGACATTTCGGGTCAAGACCCTTCTTCAGATCCTTTTTCTCTGAGAGAAACAGGAGGAGGAAAATGCATGTCTGATCCTCGATAAAGGTCAAACCCATTAGATAAGAGCACTAAAGAATGCTGAAATGTTCAACCATTTTGAAACAGAAATGCAGAGTCAGTGATCCATTTCAGCCTCCTCCTGAGGTCCCAATACCACAGAGGCCAGTCTTCAAACAATTTTATTCACTTCTCAAGAAGCAGCTGAGTCCATTTGTTCTAGCTAAGCGCTGGAAGCAATCAGACTACTAAAAAAAAAATTCTAGGATTTACAGAAAGCTTTTCATAGCCGCTGGTCATCCCAAAGCACATTAAATCTAATTAAAATAGTCACTGTTGTAATGTAGCAGACACCAAAGCCAATTTAAGCACAACATGCTCTCACAAACTGTTTTGCAAAAGACAAGGCAGTGGAGGCCAATTCATTGGATGTTTTCAAGAGAGAGTTAGATATAGCTCTTGGGGCTAATGGAATCAAGGGATATGGGGAGAAAGCAGGAACGGGGTACTGATTTTGAATGATCATCCATGATCATCTTAAATGACGGTGCTCAAAGAGCCAAATGGCCTACTCCTGCACCTATTTTCTATGTTTCTATGGCTCGATGAGATGCATTACCATCAATATTCTAACATACTTATTTTTGAGATATTAAACATATCCTGTTTGTCTCTGAGAAGACTCGGCACAGCCTTTCTCTGGAGCACAGGCTGGTAACATTAAATGATCCTACTGCCCAATTTGTCTCATACAGAGGCTGATGGGTTAACTACAAAACCCTGACTAATAATTATTTTTGTGATATTAATTTAAATATAATTATTAGTCAGAATATTGATGTTAACTCAGGAAAATGAGCCATGGGTTCACTTAACGCAAACATCCTGTGCTCCAACAAAAGACAGCAAATGGCTTCTCTGAGACAAACAGGAACACTGATAAAACTCGTCTTATGAGCAATGCCCACATCAAGTGAAAAATAAAACAACAACACTAAGATCTGTTAGGTAGAAAAGAGGAAGAGCAGATGCTGGTTTACAAAAAAATACACAAAGTGCTGGAGTAAAGCGGCCTTTTCACGGGGCGACTTGACGCAAGAGTTAACCGGAGTTTAACATCGTGGGAACCTCGTGCGATAACAGTACGGCATTCGTGGACCACCGTGGACCACCGTAGCGCTAACGGCAGGTAGTCGTGTAACTTGGTCACTCGGGAGAAAATTCAAGAAAGTTTGAATTTCTCCAAGAGTGACTTGTACACTTGTGGTTGAGTATTGCAACATTATATGAACGTAGTGGCCAGTGCGATATCCGTAATAACTCTTGCGGGTACCGTGGGAACTCCTGCGAACGGTGAACCCGGAAGCTGGACAGAGGGGACAGAAGGTGAGTAAAAATTATCTTCTGTGGGATTGAATTTTAAAAATAAATAAAAATAAAGATTTGCATCCGCATATGGATATCAACTTATTCATGAATTATGTTAATGTTAATTCAAGAAAATAACTATAATCTTTAAAAGGGACTTTAAAAGGGACTTTACTGAAAGGTTACGCATTTTTATGGTCCGTGAGAAATTTTTCACATGTACTTCTTTGAGAGATACAGGTCGGAGTCCTCGGTTCCAGGGGTCCGGAACGCTACCAATCAATGTTGTACAGAGACCCGTGTAAGGAATGAACTGCACATGCTGGTTTAAACCGAAGACAGACACAAAAAGCAGGAGTAACTCAGCGAGTCAAGCAGCATCTCTGGAGAAAAAAAGCTGATGTTTCGGGACGAGACACATCTTCAGACTCAATTCCGATTAGACTGTCTGAAGAAGGGCTCCGATTCGAATCGTCACCTATTCTTTTTCTCCAGAGATGCTGCCTGACCCGCTGACTTACTCCAGCTTTTTATGTTTTTCTTCCCAGATCTGACTTACCTGCTGAGTTACACCAACATTTTGTGTCCTTCTGTGCGTATTAACCAGCATTAACCAGCGTCTGCAGTTCCTTTAGACATTACCTAACTTCAGATTTTAGAGATATAGCGCGTGGGAACTCCTGCGAACGGTAAACCCGGAAGCTGGACAGAGGGGACAGAAGGTGAGTAAAAATATCGACAAGGGAACATGTGTCCTTCGAGGACGTCCCACCTAATTGTCATTGTTGGATAATCTTTTTAACAGGAACACTTGCAGAGATGGCTCCCAGAAAATCTCAAAGAAAGGGGGTAAAGCGTGTCAGAGATGTTTTTGCCATGTTGCGCTATTCAGTTTCTATATTGTTTCAGTTTCTATATCTATATTGTTGCTCTATTCAGTTTCCCAGGGGGTCGGGACGGGACTGGAGTTGGGAGGGAAAGGTGGGGGAGTCGAGGGAGAGGAGGGGGAGACAGATGGGGGTGTCTTCATTTACTGGCGGCGGGTGTCTGTCACTGAAACAGGCAGGTGAGATTTCACATCCACCTTGTGTGTGCCTCTCTCTCTCTCTCCCTCCCTCTTACACAGGCTGAGAGACTCTGCCTCTGTGAGTGTACGTCTCTTTCTCCCCCTCTCCCACACACAGTAAGACCGAGGTACTGTGCTCAGTCCATCTGTGTCTCCCACATACACAGTAAAATATGTCTCCAAATGAGCCAATTCAACCAAGGGAGGATATATATAGTGTGTGAAAAAAAAAGTTACATCATTTGTGTCACGTGTAGTTCACGATGTTCATTCAAGATTTAACGCGAAAGCTCAGGAAACGGACAAGTCACTCGCACAAATAACAGAAATGCCGAGTACCGTGGGAACTCTTTATCTACCCCCGTTATATCGTGCGAGACTCGTGCTGGACCACGACCTCTTCACTCTGGTGACATCTTGCGTCAACTCGCCCCGTGAAAAGGCCCCATAACTCAGCAGATCAGGCTGCATTTCTGGAGTGAATGAGCCACTTCTATTTATCGTAGACATTTTTGTAGAGCTTCTATTTCTCCGACGTATTCCTCCCCTCCACTCACCCCCTTCCTCTCCTGCGCATTACATCCCTCTGGCTTTATAATCTGCAACTCTTCAAACCTCTCTTGCACCTTCGTTCCTTTATTATCTTTGGCCTTTGATCCAATCAGCTGCCTATCAAACACCCCCCCCCCCCCCCCCCCGCCTCTATCGACCTCCCACGCAGGTCCTGCCTCATCCCTGTTCCAGTTTTCTTCTCTTCCCTTCTAAAATCAGTCTGAAGAAGGGTGTCGACCTGAAACATCACCTATCCATGTACTCTAGGATACTGCCTGACCTGCTGAGTTACTCCAGTACTTGGTGTCCAGTTGCGATGTACATGTTACATGGCAGAGCCTTGAACTGTCCATTTAAGATATTATTCAAATGCCGTTTCAGGAGCCTAAGAATTTCTATGCCATGTATTACCATAGCATTTGTAGTACAGAACTAAATAGTTTGACCCACCTCGCACTGCTGCACCACCTCTCATTGTTTTCTTTCTTTTTAAATGTTCTTTTTTATCTATCTCACAGCTTCTGTTGTAAAAGCCACTTGTAATAAAGGCCGCTATGTTCTAATAATTTTTGCACCGACAAAGAAATCTGCTACATTCCTACTTTGATTTTCCTGTGAATGATCCAGAGTGTTAACTGGTTTGTCAATGAGTAGGAACATTTTCATTATTTGCTCTCTCAAAAGCGTTTGTCAGCTTGAGACCCACTATTAATTCCTTCTTGGTATTGTCCATTCCAATGAAAATAATGGATGATGTTCAAGCCTTTTATCACTTTAGGCAAAGCTCAGTCGATAGCACTCTAACCTCAGAGACAAATGTTTGTGAATTAAAGTCTCAAAGACATCAACACTAACTTTAACTGACACTCCAGTATACCATTCAAGAAACACTGCATCTGAGACACTGGCAGATGCATGAGATTCATGATACTAGTTTGAGGAAAAGAGAGAGGACCAGCACTGCCAACATTTATTTGCCACACAGCATCAAAGTGTAAATTGCTCATTCTAAGCTTCCCCCCAGTCTAGTTTCAGTCAAAAATCACGGAATCAAGCACTTGATCAACTAATCTTTATTTTAACAAAACACAATTACAGTACCTATTCGATCCTCGTATCTGCCTGATCAGGCCCTCTAGGCCTTGCTCAAACAGAGATACTCCAGAAGATCACGCAATCCCAAACGCTCTCCCAGAAGATCAACATCGGACCTCGTGGCAACGGACTTTTATAGGTCCCGAGACCTCGAGGGGCCGAACCACATGGGGGTGGTCTCTTTGCAATCCAATTACAGATATTGATTAACCCCATACATAACAGACATTTCCCTAACCCAATAATACAGCAGCTAATACATTGTATAAGAAAGAAAGCTCTAGAAGGAAGCAAAAAAGAACAAACATTGAAATATGTGCCCTGAGATTTGAACAGTTTCTCCTAGGCTCAACAATTTGACCAATCACCGATTAACAGGATGACTGTCTTGCAACATTATTTACACTATTTACAATGCTTTTGCAGCGGTCCAATTGAAATGATGCTTTTAAAGTTTGTTTTCAAAACTGCTATACATGTTATCAATTTAAGAGAATCAGGGAATACACCTGGACCCTTCACCATCCTGCGTACCAGTCTGAGCCTAGACTGGCTGATGCCAATCAAAGCCTGTAAATTTCAGCTGACAAGGGTTAAGCAATTTTGACAAGTGCAGGGATCCTCCATTTTATGGTGTCTTTAATTTAGCCAATATTAACATTCCCCCATTTTATCATTCATGATAACCCTCATCATAAATGATAACTCCAGAATACAATGATGACGACTATACTCTAACAATGTTCTAACAAGAAGATGTTGATGTAGCTTCTCAGAATTTCATCGAGCTTCACGAGTTTTCGTGGGCTTAGCTCCATTATTTCTGTCTGTGATGTTAGCTAATGTTGTTCCACTTTTCAAGAAAGGAGGGAGAGAGAAAACGGGGAATTACAGACCAATTAACCTGACTTCAGTGGTGGGAAAGATGCTGGGGTCAACTATTAAAGAGATAATAATAGTAAGATTAAACGAGAACTTACCAGTTTGAAGTTTGATCTTTATTTTATGAGGAGTTACGATGAGGGATTACATGAAGACCTCGCCAGTACGCATGCGCGACATTCTTCAAAGCAGCGGTGTGGAATCACAGAAATAATAATTGAAATAAACATAGTAAGATAAGAAGAACTAGGATACCAGTTGACCTTTATAATTGAGGGTGGGAGCGGAGGGCACATAATCCCTCATCGTAACTCCTCATAAAATAAAGATCAAACTTCAAACTGGTAAGTTCTCGTTTAATCTTACTAATTTACTTCGGAGTCACGTGAGTGACTACGTGAAGATTTTAAAGATCTGTGATTTCAAGCCGTGGAACAATCCATGCTTCACACTGCCGAAGTCATCCAAGGGAGGAAGTATGTTATCATATTTAAACATGAATCAATTTTTTTAAACAATAAGAATATATATTTTTTAAACAAAGAAAATAATGCTCCCTCGGGCTAAATTATATATTTGCAGAACTTAAAATTCTTTCTGCAAACACTGCTTGTTATAAAATATTTGGAAAGTTCTTTCCGTAGACCATCCTGCTGTTACCAGAATATGGTCCATTGGTACCTCCATATTTCTGTCCGCCGATGTTGCTGCTGCCCTGGTGGAGTGAGATTTTAAAATGTCAGTATCCACCCCAGCAGCCCCCAGAACCTGTCTGAGCCATCTTGAGATGGTTTGTACTGACACCCGACCATGAGGCTGTTTGAAGCTAACCCATAATGCCATTTCGCTCCCTCTTAAGGCTTTAGTTGTGCTAAGGTAAAGCAGTAGATGTGACATGACACATAAACGGGGGTCAGGTGGGTACGCCCGTAATTCCATCGTCAGTCCCGAAGTTCCCGGTCTGTTTGACCAGCTCCAAGATTCTGAATGTTATCTGGTCAGTTGATGGTACCATATTGTCCAGCCTTAACTTGTATAGGGACTGGACCCTTTGGGCTGAGACCAAGGCCATCAGCATGACAGTTTTTAGAGTGAGCTGTTCCAGAACAGGGATCTGGCTGGTGACCAACCCCTTAGTAATGTCAGGACGACACTGACGTCCTAGATCTGGGTGTACCTTGGTCTAGGGGGATTGGTGTTATAAATACCCCTCATTAGTTTGGCCACCAGAGGGTGAGATCCTATGGACTGCTGTGCTGGTGCCTGCCATAGATAGGCTGGCAGAGCACTCCTAGCACTGTTAATTGTGCTATAACTCAGTCCTTCATTGAAGTGAAGGCTGGATAGGAACTCCAGGACGTTCGTAATTGTAGCTGTTCTGTATGCTACCCCAGTCCTCGAGCAGTACGCTTCCGTATGCTGGAGAGGTACTGCTTCTTGGTTGATTATCGGTAGGCCGCCGTGATCATATTCATGGTCCTGTCCGATAATCCCAGATCCAACAGAGGCCTTTTCAAATTCTGCAAGCCAACAGATTTATCCTGTCATGGCATGGATGACTTTCGCCTGTAACAGGATGGGCCAACAGATCTGGTCTTTTGGAAATGTTCATGAGTGGTTCAGTGACCTTGTCGAGGACCACAGGGAACCATGGCTGTGTAGGCCAGTCGGGTACTACCAAAATACCTGAAGCTGAGTCCATTTGTATTTTGCGTAGGACCCGACTGATGAGGCAGAAGGGGGGAAAGGCATAGAAAAACAAATTTCCCCAATTCAGCGAAAAAGCGTCCATCGCTGCTGCCTCAGGGTCTGGTTCCCAAGCGACATATGTTGGTAACTGGTGATTCAGTCGGGATGCAAAGAGATCGATATCAGGTGTTCCATACCGCTTTGTAATATCAGCAAATACTTTATGGTTCAACATCCATTCGGTGTTGTCATTAAATGTTCGTGACCTGGTGTCTGCCATTGTATTGAGCTTACCTGGTAGGTAAGTTGCTGATAGCCAAATATGTCTGTTGACACACCATTGCCAGATTGTGTTGACCAGATCATCACACAATATCGATTTTATTCCACCCATATGTTTATATAAGCCACCACTGTGGTGTTGTCAATTTGTAGGCGGACATGCATACAATGGTGCATAGCTGAACAGTAAGCTTTTAGCCCATAAAATGCACCAAACATTTCTAAATAATTTATACCCAGTGTCTGTAGTAGTGATGATTCTTGTATGTTCCATCTGCCACCAGTACTAGATATAATGTTAGTTGCTCCCCAGCCCTGAGCACTGGCATCCGTTTGTATCGTGAATGCTGGGTTACTGATAACAATGGGGCTGGAACTATGCCAAATATTTTCTTTCCACCATTGTAATTCTGAAATTGCTTTAGCTGGTAATTGCATGGGTCAATCAAAATGACCTGCATGTTGTTTTAACGCTTGCACCTTTGCCCTTTGTAAGTTTTGGTAATGCAAAGGTCCAAGTTGAGTAGCTGGAAATGCTGCTACTAATTTCCCAATCACTCTTGCCACCTGTCGAATAGATGGTTGATTAGTAACTATCAATTTGTTGCAGGCTTTAACCAATTCTGCTGCTTTATCTTTTGGCAATGTTACAGACATGTGGATAGAGTTAATTGTGAATCCCAGATAGTCCATAGTTGTGGATGGCGTCAACTTAGATTTATCTGGATGTATGACAAACCCCAGTGTTTCAAACAAATGTTTGGTAGTTACTACCGCTGATTTAGCTAATTCCAGGGTTTTCCCCACTATCAAAATATGATCAAGATATGCCATGACAATATGTTTTTGTTTTCTTAGTATTGCCAAGGCCGGTTTTAATATCTTGGTAAACAGTCTTGGGGCTGATGTTAACTCATTAGGCAACGCTTTATACTGCCATTGTTGCTCCATCCAGTTAAACTTTAGGTATCTACGATGATCCCTATAAATGGGTACTGAATAATATGCATCTTTCAAATCGATGCATGCCATGAAGTATCCTCTGGAAATTAATTGCTTGGCAGTAACAAATGTTTCCATTTTGAAATGTATATACCTGACAAAAGTATTCCATGCAGTTAAGTCAATGATGATGCGACACCCACCATCTTTCTTGGTTTTTGTCAAAATAATGGATACAAACTCCAGAGTCATGTTCCGTTTTCTCTATGACTCCTTTTGTATGTAACCTCACCAGTTCTGCATGTCCCTCATATTTTTCCCTTTGTGAGAGTACAAACTCCCTGTGAGGTACGTTGAACTGGTGGCATACTTTTTTTGATGAAATGAATTTTGTATCCCTGAATACTTTGTAGTATATATTTATCAAGAGTGATAGTCCTCCATGCTTCCAAAAACAAGTGTAACCTTCCCCCTGTTAGTACAGGCCCTACACCTTTTATGTTCTGGAAGGAACCAGACCCACCTACCTCCATGGTTACTGGTAGTGTGTTCATTTCCTCGCCTCTGTTTCTTCGTTGGTCGAGGCGCTGGAGTGTGGGGTTGGCGCATCTTCCATGAGGGCCGCTATAGGACCTGGCCTAAAAAAGACCTCCGGGGATAATGTGCGGCCCCCATGTTTTCACCAGCACCCTGGTGTTGACGCCTGCTGGTGGATGCATAGGGGTGCTGCCGCCTGGGTTGTGTGGCTTTACTCGTTCCTGGACCTGCCCTCATGAGTCCAAGGGCTTTCGACTCCTCTTCCAGATCTTTGACTTGTTTCGACAAGTCCTTCACAAACAGCAAGATTTGTGGTTGTGCAGTTGCAGATTTGCACAACCCTGCAAATTTGGGATTGAGAGCAGGTCTGATGGCGTCCTTCCGTAGGCAGTTTATAGAAACATAGAAACATAGAAATTAGGTGCAGGAGTAGGCCATTCGGCCCTTCGAGCCTGCACCGCCATTCAATATGATCATGGCTGATCATCCAACTCAGTATCCCGTACAGTCTGAAGAAGGGTTTCGGCCCGAAACGTCGCCTATTTCCTTCGCTCCATAGATGCTGCTGCACCCGCTGAGTTTCCCCAGCAATTTTGTGTACCTTCGATATTCCAGCATCTGCAGTTCCCTTTTGAACACTCCCGTACCTGTGTGTTGCACAGTAGAGCCAGTGTGTCCTGCTGGTTATCGGTCATTTTGACCCCATCAACCGAACGAGCATAGGACATTATAGCTGATGTCAGGAGCTTTAAGACTTTCTGGAGCTTCACCTCCTGGGTTCTTATGCCCAGCCCAATGTACCCCAGATTTGGCTGTTAACGGCTGGTACATTAAGTGAGATGCAGTTCTCCGGAGGTGTGTATCTGTCCATAGTCTCATTGACTACCTGTTCCTGCAGCGGGTGGAAGGACAGGTAGTCTATACTGGCCGCCAGTTTCGACTGCAATGGCTGTCCCGCTCGTGGTGTTACCGCGAACCGGTTGACTACTCCCAGCATCTCTTCCTGGTCCTGCAACCCCAGCACACTGCTGGTGTCTTCAGCCACGAGCTCCTCTTCCAGGCCAGGCCAGCCCTGGCCCCCAACGCTCCCCTCTGTCGAGGGAGATGCGATGGACAGCGCCTAATACGGCGCTGTTGTGGGTGTGCGAGCACTCCCATGGCGGGCTTGCTCCATCTCCCGGAACAAGTCCCGCTGGAGCATCTGCTCCATCAACCACTCCATGCGGGATAAACGGTCACCTTTGCTGCTCTCGGGCAGCGCGTCTTCCTGACCGGACTCATCCGAGTCTATCGGCCGGACTGACTTCTGCTTTGCCTTGCATTTGGATAGCAGTAAAAGGATTAGTCCAAGTCAGCAAGGATTTATGAAAAGAAAATCATGCTTGACTAATCCTCTGGAATTTTTTGAGGATGTGACAAGTAAAATGGATGAAGGGGAGCCAGTGGATGTAGTATATCTAGACTTTCAGAAAGCCTTTGATAAGGTCCCACACGGGAGACTGGTGACTAAAATTAGAGCACATGGTGCACATGGTAGGGTGTGGGCGTGGATAGAAAATTGGTTGGCAGACAGGAAGCATAAAGTAGGATTGAACGGGTCCTCTTCAGAATGGCTGGCAGTGGCGAGTGGAGTGCCGCAAGGCTCGGTGTTGGGGCCGCAACTGTTTCCCATATATATTAATGATTTGGAAGAGGGAATTTGGAGCAAAACTAGCAAGTCTGCAGATGACACAAAGCTGGGTGGCAGTGTGAACTGAGAAGAGGATGTTAGGAGGTTGAAGGGTGACCTGGACAGGTTGAGTGAGTGGGCAGATGCGTGACAGATGCAGTATAATATAGATAAATGTGAGGTTATCCACCTTGGCGGCAAAAACAAGGGGGCAGATTATTATCACAATGGGGTTAAGTTAGGTAAGGGGGACATACAGCGAGACCTGGGTGTCCTTGTACACCAGTCACTGAAAGTCGGCGTGCAGGTACAGCAGGCAGTGAAGAAAGCTAATGGAATGTTGGCCTACATAACAAGAGAATTTCAGTATTGGAGTTAAGAGGTTCTTCTGCAGTTGTATAGGGCTCGGGTAAGACCACATCTGGAGTATTGTGTACAGTTTTGATCTCCTAATTTGAGGAAGGACATCCTTGTGATTGAGGCAGTGCAGCGTAGGTTCAAGAGATTGATCCCTGGGATGGTGGGACTGTCATATGTGGAAAGATTGAAAAGACTAGGCTTGTATTCACTGGAGTTTAGAAGGATGAGGGGCAAATCTTATAGAAACATATACAATTATAAAAGGACTGGACAAGCTAGATGCAGGAAAAATGTTCCCAATGTTGGGCGTGTCCAGAACCATGGGCCACAGTCTTAGAATAAAGGGGAGGCCATTTAAGACTTAGGTGAGAAAAAATATTTTCACCCAGAGAGTTGTGAATTTGTGGAATTCCCTGCCACAGAGGGCAGTGGAGGTCAAATCACTGGATGGATTTCAGAGAGAGTTAGATAGAGCTCTAGGGGCTGGTGGAATCAAGGGATATGGGGAGAAGGCGGGCACGGGTTATTGATTGGGGACGATCAGCCATGAACACAATGAATGGCGGTGCTGGCTCGAAGGACCGAATGGCCTCTTCCTGCACCTATTTTCTATATTTCTATGAGTCTTCACCTCCCGAGTTTTCGTGGGCACGAATCCCATCCATCAATCTTGATAGTTCATTGGTCCTTGATTCGTAATAGAGTGGAGAATTCCTATGAGAACTTGGGAGGAAACAAGTTAAACACTGATGCCTTCACTAATACCTTTACAATGATGGAGATTCACCCAGGCATTCATTCCTCTACCTTTACTGCTGTCGGAGTCATTAGAAGAACTTGGTAATGTCCTTCCCAACGAACTTCTGATCCTTTCCTTACCCAATCCTTCACTAAAACATAGTCATCCGGTTTTACTTTAATGGGAGTTACTAATGAAAGCATATCCTCATAGGCTGCTCTCACTCTACAATGCAAATCCCTTAAAGCTCTTGTCAAGGCTGAGATATAGTCTGATATAGGGCTATTGGGAGTAATATAATCCATCCAAGTCCAGTCTCCGCCTTTAATTTGGCTAATTTAGTTTTAAGGGTCCTTTCTACAAATCTAGCAGCCTGTGGTCGATAAGCACAATGTAATTGCTGCTGGATCCTTAGCTGTTCACAAAATTCTTTATTGATTTATCCAATAAAGTGTGGACCGTTATCTGAGCTAAGTCGAATGGGAATGCCGAATCTAGGGACAATTTCTCTCATTAGCACCTTGATAACAGTAGCCACTTTATTGTCAAGGGTTGGGTACACTTCGATCCACCGGCTGAATACATCGACTATGACAAGAACGTATTTATATCCTTGGCATCTTTCTAATTCAATATAGTCCATTTGCAATGTCTCAAAAGGATCCATAGGTAATGGTGTTTTCCCTCCTTCACATCCTATTCCTTTCCCTGGAATGTATTTCTGGCAGAGCAAACAATTACTGCTTACTTATTGAGCAAAATATTGTAATTTTGGATGCCACCAAGTAGCTAACTAGAACTAGAGGACATAGTTGCAGAATAAGGGGGGGCTCTTTTAAAACTGAGATGAGGAAGAACTTCTTCACCCAGAGGGTGGTTAATTTATGGAATTCACTGCCCCAGGAAGCAGTGGAAGCAGAAACTTTAAATATATTTAAGACTAAAATAGATGGTTTTTTAGCTGCCAAGGGGATAAGGGGCTACGGGGAGAGGGCAGGGATATGGACCTAGGTATGGTTAGTATAGTAAGACCTGAGTGATCTCCTGGACAAGTGTCGATCGCCTGGATTGGGGTCGGAGAGGAATTTCCCGGATTTTTTTCCCGAATTGGACCTGGGTTTTTATCCGGTTTTTTGCCTCCCCCAGGAGATCACGAGGTTCTTGGGGTGGAGAGGGGTGATAGCGGTATAAAGGGGAGGGTAGTGTCTTGTGTTCTGTGTCTTGTGTCTACTGTTTGTGGGTAAGTGTGTCTGTTTAGTGTTCAGCCATGAGCGAATGGCGGTGCGGGCTCGACGGACCTGGTGGTCTACTCTCGCACCTACTTTCTATGTTTCTATGTCTATGTTTCTAACAAAGTGTCCACTACTGCTCTTGCACCACAATGGGTTGCATAGTGCATACACTCGATAGTTTGCCCGCTGGAGTGGGCCACAGCCCAGTCATACAATCCAGTACATGTTTCCGTCACTCCTTCTCTACTTCAGTAGCCACTTCTTGTAATCGAACTATTTCTTAGATGGTTGGCATCAGTTTCTCCAAGGGGGACTTGTTAGTTACACTTTTAGTCTGCCTCATCATTCTCGGTATCACCACCTTACGTTCCCATGATACTTTTTTAGCTACTAAATCGGCATTATGATTTCCAGTGTCTACTGGAGTCTGTCCTTTGGTTTGGGCGCTACATTTTATTACTGAGATTTGTCTGGGTAGCATTAAGGCCTTCAATAAATTTGTCACCAATTGTTTGTGTGATATTTGAGTTACTGTAGAAGTTAGGAATCCCCTATTCTTCCATTAATGTCCAAAATCATGCACCACCCCAAATGCATATCGAGAATCAGTGTTAATATTTACTTTTAGATCTTCTCCAATAATACAAGCCCGAATTAAAGCGAATAATTCAGCTTGTTGTGCTGAATAGGGTGATTCAAAACCAGCTGCTTCTACAATCTCCGTCTTTTGATTAATAATTGCATACCCAGACAACCTCTCATCCCGCGGTCCCATGGATGCACTACCGTCCACACATAATGTGATGTCAGGGTCTTCCAGGGGTACATCCCTCAAGTCCTCCCTCACTGAAGCTTCCTCTTTTATAACAAATAAGCAGTCGTGTCCTGCTACTGCTCGCTCTTCTGGGGGTAAAATAAGAAAAGAGGCTGGGTTAATTAATGTACAATGTTTGAACTGCAATTTCGGATTGTTCAACAGATAGATCTCATACTTATTTTGGTGGGCTATTGTCAAGTGCTGGGTTTGAAGTTGCCCCAACAATGCCAATACCGAATGTGAACGGTACACTACAATTTCCTGCTGAAGTGTCAAATTAGCAGCTGATTGTAAACTATTGTATATTGCAGTTAAGATTTGAGTGCAAAGAGGATGTCCCCTAGTTACTGGATCTAATTTGGAGGAGTAATATGCAACTGGTCTATGTCTATCCCCATACTAAGACTTCCCTTAAGTCCCTTCCCTTCCCTTGTACGAGTCTATCCCCATACTTTTGCGTTAGTACCGAAGTGGCAGAATCAGATTGAATTGTACAATACAGCTGGAAAGGATGGTCGTATAATGGCCTTCCCAATGCTGGACCTTGCTTAAATGATCTCTTTAAGTTCTCAAATGCTTCCTGTGCCTCCTTTGTTAATTAAAATTTGCCCTCCTTACTGGTACAAGGTGTTAGCTCCTTAGTTTCTAGAGCTATATTTGGAATCCAGGGCCTGCAATAATTAACCATACCCTCATTTGTTTGGCCTCTTCCGATTGGAAATTCGCAGATAGGTTCGAGTCTCAAGACTTCTTTCAATGGCGGAAATAATCATCTCTAGAAATTTTACTTTCTCCTGAGCTACCAGTACTTTTGATGGTGAGACCACACATCCTAGGTTGGCTAAATGATTTAGTAGTTGTGCAGTGTCCTTCCGCTTACTAGATTCGTCTTTACTAGCCACTAATAAGTCATGAACATACTGTATTAATGTTGAATTAATTTTAAACTTTAAAGTACTTAGCTGATCCTGCAGACACCTGGAAAATAAAGTAGGCAAATTGACAAATCCTTGAGGCAACCTTGTTCAAGTATATTGTTGACCCCTATATGTGAAGGCAAACAAATATTGACTGTCTTCATGAAGAGGAAGAGAAAAGAATGCATGTTGCAAGTCGACTATAGAAAATACTTTTGCCTCAGCCGGTATTTGGGCTAGGATATGGGCAGGGTTTGGCACTAGGGCATGAAGTGGTTCTACAACAGAATTGATTTCCCTTAAGTCTTGTACGAGTCTATTTTTGCCCTCCTTTCCCGGTTTTGGAACGGCAAGAATAGGGGTGTTACAGATGGATTGGCACTTCACCAATATTCCTTCTAGCAAACCCCAAATTAATTTGTCAATGCTGCTGATGGCCTGCAGTTTCAATGTATATTGTCGGATTGAAGGAAGTGTTACCCCTTTCTGGAGAGCTACATGGATGGGATTGATGTTCACGCATCCTACCTGAGCAATGTCCTCCGCCCATACCTCAGGGTCCACGTACTCGTATACCTCACTCCCCAGATGATGACATAAGTGGGTAACAACTTTCCTTGGGGCCTGGTAAAATTCAACAGCATATTGGTTAGACAAATTCTGCTTTTGATAATTATTCGGGTCTGCCAAGGTAATTGCCTTTCTTACCATCGTTCCTAGATCTTTAGCTTTGTCCGGGAAATTCACCTTTTGGGTGATGCGAGGAACAACTTCGTCAGTTCTTTTCCATAACTGTGCTGGTATTTTAGCATACTCGGCAGCTCCCTCTTATCCTTCCACTAGTGCCAATACTTCTATTTTCCATTCCTGTCCTTCGTATGATTTAAAGAAGGTTTCCAGCTCATTGTCCTTTCCACTCCTATTGTAAGCCAGTGTAATGTGAAGTGGGGGTTCTTCTTCCAGATCTAAGGACTACCATTGAAGGGTCACTATGGAGTAACATTGTTGTGCAGGGGCCCAGGGGGTCACTACTATACCTCTATCGCCACATTCTACTTTTAGTTGGAAAGCACAGTGTAGATCTCTTGCCATCAGGTTGCAATCTAATCGGGTGATTATCACAAATCTAAGTTTGATTGCCTTTCCTCCATATACTACTTCCACTGGCTCAGAGATGGGATACTGGCAAAAGTTTCCTTGAAACCCCGACAGGTTCTGAACTTCTCTTGATTCTGGTAAATTATAATTTGATTGAAGAGATAACATGGATGCGCCTGTGTCTACTAGGATAGTGCAGATTTTACCTTCAACATGTAGAGACAACATAGGTTCCTCATCAGACTTGCATGCAGTCACTACCAGGTTCGTTAATCATAGACGTGTGAATGGGTTATTCTGAGAAAAAGAGATTTGTCCCCTTGACACTTGATTTTCCTGCCAGCTCCCTCTGTGCTCTCTAGGGTCTCGTTGATCCCTCCAATCTCTTTGATCTTGGAGATTTATTCTGTGACCCCCTCTGTCGTTCCTTTCTTTATTTGGGCACCCCCACTCCAGTAACCTAACCCTCCGCAACTGTAACATTGGCCCATTCTTGATGGCCAACCTGTCCTCAACCCTGGTCTTTGGAGGACTGGGTACAGCCATACTAATAAAAAGAACACAATGCACAATAGAGTTTAACATAAACATCCACCACGCTGGAATGACATTTCTCAATACAAACTCCATACCCATAATCACGATCGAACCCGGGTCTCTGGAGCGGTAAGGCAGCAACTCTACCACTGTGCCGCCCTGTTGTCATTTTCCAAACTTTGATAGATTCTAGTGCAACTCTCATGAATGGAAAAGTAAAATAATGTTTTAAATGGGGGAAAGAGAAAACGGATTGAAAACCCAATTAGACTGATATCAGAAGATGGAAACAATTGAGAATCTATTGATAAGAAAGTGGTATTAGACCATTTAGAAAATGATAACAAAATATAAATGTATGTCTGACATCTGCTTAGAGATTTTTGAGGTTGTAGAACAGATAGGCAGGGATCATTGGAGATAGAGAATCTAAATATTCAATTAAGTTCTAAAAGTTGCCATGTATTTGTTCTTTATTAAACAAAATTAGATCACATTGGACAAGTCAATATAGTGATCTGGATTAAGGATTGATTAAGTTTAAGAAAACAAAAAGTAGAAATGAACATGCCCATTGAGAGTGACATAAATGAGTCACTCAGGGATTGTTTTGGGGCTACAGTTGTTCACAGTTAACATAAATCATTTGGATAAGGGCACCATTGTGATGTATCCAAGTTTGTGATAATATCATGCTGGGTTACAGAGAGAATTGAGAGAAAGATGCAGCAAAGGTTCGGGGAAATGTTGGAAAAATTGAAAGTCTGAGTATCTTTTAAATCATGAGAGATTGAAAGCATTGTGCACAAACTACTGAAAGTTAACTTGCGGGTAAAACAAACAATTAGAAAGATCCAAGATGGACACAAAATGCTGGAGTAACTCAACAGGACAGGCATCGTCTCAGGAGAGAAGGACCTTCGTCAGAGTGAGAGTCAGGGGAGAGGGAAATTAGTGATATGAAAGGGTACAAAGAGCATGTAAGGTGTGAAAAGGACAGATCAAAGCAGATGATAAAGGAAATGTAGAATGGTTCATTGTTGGCTGAGGGGAAGTTGACAACGAGGCATACAAACAGCAAAATTAATCAGGCGGACAGTGAAACTAGTCTGAAAATAAGGGTGGGCAAGGAGCAGAGAGAGAGAGGGGGAGCAAGGGTCACTTGTAGTTAGAGAAATCAATATTCATACCACTGGGTTGTAAGCTCCCCAAGTGAAATATGGGGTGCTGGGTTTTTTTTCGAGAATTTAAGTCCAACAATAGAAACAGCAGGTGAAGTGACAATGCATTTGGAATATTGTGTGCATGTCTGGTATTACACGGACCAATATACTTGCACTTGAGGGAATACACGAGAATGGTTCTTGATATCATATGCAAAGAAGCTCATGGATAGTCCCAAAGGAGCTCATGGATAGTGGATAGTAGCAAAATAAAGGATATAAAACTTTCAAAACCAATGGGTGGCGACACATTGAAACGTCCGACCCAAGAGGTCCATGAAGGCTTGGTTGCTGAGTATTTTCAAGATAGAAATCAATAGATTGGTAGATTGTTAAATTAATCAAGGGATGTGGGGTTAGAGCAGGATAGTAGTGTAGGATGAGGAGCCAAATAAACTCTTCCATCTATTTCTTTGGTTCTGTTCTTAGCCCTTCCTAAAGGTAGGTTAATGACTTTCATATCCATCATCATTTAAACATTTAAGCTAGTTGAGCTGTTGCCTCACAGAGCCAGAGACCCATGTTCGATCCTGCCCTCAGGTGCTGTTTGTGCGGAGTTTGCCAGTTCTCCCTGTGGCCATGTGAGTATCCTTCAGGTGCTCCGGTCTCCTCCCACGTCTCAAAATCAGGAAAGTTGTAGGTTAATTGATCTTTGTAAAATGGCCTCTTATGGTTGGGTTTAATCTTTAAGTTTAAAAGTATGGGTGTAAATTAAGTTCAAAATTCAAAATCTTTTACGTCAATTTGTGGGTTCTGCTGTTTTACTAGCTGCAACAAGTAGAAAATTAATTCAAAGAGCCTGAACTCCAAGAGATTTTTTGTTGCATTATTAACTGGGCCGCAAGGCAAAACCTTGATTAATTTAATGCTCTGCTTTTCATTCCCCTGAGAGATCAAATTTGAGCATTTGAATAAATAAATTAGAATGCACTCTCCCTGTCTTCCACCGAATCTGGCATTTTTATTTACATCTAATGATGTGATAATATTTTAATATTATTTGTCAATTGCTGGATTGCCAAAAGGTTACTGCATTTTGCTAAGAACCCGTCACATATTCATAATGGATATTGCAACAGGAGACATGGTTTGTAAAAATTCAACTGGAAAGGCTCTGCATCTGGAACTTTTTCAAATATAATTACAGGTGCACAACCTTTTATCCGAAAGCCTTGGGACCAGACACTTTTCGTAATTCGGAATTTTTCGGCTTTCGGAATGGAAGATTTTTAGCGTAGATTTTAACGGCTGGCTCAGTGGTAGAGTGCTCGGCTCATATCCGCAAGGTCGCGAGTTTGCACCTCGACCCCGGCAGTTACTCGATCGCGAGTTTGAGTCTTCAATGTAGTTTTTTCTTGCAGAATAGGAGAGAATAGGGAGGGTTAGGCTGGGATCATTCTCTGTGAGATGATCTTAGTGTGGGAGACAAGTGTAGGAGAGGTGTACTGACTGTGTGGGCAGAACTTTGGAAGTGATTGCCCACCATTCTCAAAAGCCGCTGTGTCTCCCTGTTCTTGGGATAGCAGGGGGCGATCAAACAGCACAATACCCCCCTCCGCCTCCAACTCCAGAGGAATCCGCTCCCCGATGGGCCGCTACGGCGACAAGTGGCAGTTTGCCCACAGCCCGAGCTGCGCCCCCTCATCCGCCACCCCAAGAACAAGACTACCTTGCACACCATCAGCTTCTGCCCCTACGTGTTCCTCTGTAGTTGGAGCGGGGCTGGGCTGGAGTTGCTGCTGGCTGTGGGTCTCTGGGATCTCCGTGCTTGCAGTGGGCCTGGGGGTCGGTGTCCCGATGAGGGGGCGCAGCTCGGGCTGTGGGCGAACTGCCACTTGTCGCCGTAGCGGCCCATCGGGGAGCGGCTTCTGGTGGTCCTGACGTCTCCGGCCAGTTTGCAGTTTTCCTCTGGAGTTGGAACGGGGCTGGGCTGCTGCTGGCTGTGGGTCTCTGGGATCTCCGTGCTTGCAGTGGGCCTGGGGGTCGGTGTCCCGTTGGTCCTGACGTCTCCGGTGACTGGCACTGACCTGCTGGCATCGCCGACGTGAAGACAGTGCAAAGCCCCCGCGCCGGTGCAATGGGCGGGGAGCTGGAGAGGGGAGGGAAGGGGTCACACACATGGCTGGGAAGCAGAGGGGTGTAGGTGGGGTGAAACTGAAGGGAGCGACAATCTGGTGCTGCCTGCCCGCTGAGTTAAAAAGTTCCCACGCAAGACTCACGATACACTGTGTATCGTGAGTCTACCGTGGGAACTTTTTAACTCAGCGGGCAGGCAGCAGCAGATTGTCAATTATTAACCCTCCCGCGCAATATACCCTCACCTTCACTTTTATGAATGGGGATTTAGTTCCCCTTTCTTCGAGGACCGACCGGAGGTTCCGCTGTGACCTCTGCGGGCCGCCCTCGGTGAACGTCTTCAAGGACCTTTCTTCAAGGACCGAAAAAATGTCCGCTATTCGGAGCTTTTCGTTATTTGGAATTTCGGATAAAAGGTTGTGCACCTGTACTTTGATGACTTCCCAAGTCTCTTGTATTAAAGTAGATACAATAAGAAACAGCTATTCATGCTGTGAACACTTCAATTTATTTTAAATAACCAACATTTCCACCCTGATCATAATGGAGCTCCAGGGAACAACTTCTCATGAAAATCCTTGATGTTTTATCAGTAATTGAAAAGGGAAAAGTAAGTAAGTCAGTGATTTGCATAAAGAACTGTTAACTTACTGCACTTTCTCAGAAGCCAGCAATATGCTGGCTTCACAGCTTAATGTGCCAGGGAAAGAATTTACATCTGCACTCTTAGTCTAATGATTTGTAATAAACTACGGCTTCCTCTCCTGATCACTATTCAGTGGTGCCTGCTGAAAGATACACAGACATTGAACGAGAACAAAACTGAACTATGCTACAATTTAACTCACAGAAAAGGACTGCTGTGCTACTATCACCAGCTAATATTAATGTTTATTGTATCTATTGAAAAATGATTGGTTTGAGAACTGTCTATGTGGAGTTTGCATGTTCTCCCTGTTTCCTCCGGGTGCTCCAGTTTCCTCCCACATCCCAAAGACATGCAGGTTTATAAGTTAATAAGACTCTGCAAATTGCCCCTGCTGTGTAGTGAGTGGATGCAAAAGTACGATAACACAGAACTAGTGTGAACTCAGTGAGGCAAAGAACCTGTTTCCGTGCTGTATCTTTCAATCGATTCAATCAATCAATATTGTGGAAGGCAGGAGAATTGCTCAATTTCATTTAAAATTAGCTAATTTGCAATGCCAATACATTTGTTTATTTTGTTTAGTTTAGAGATACAGTGCGGAAACAGGCCCTTCGGCCCACCGAGTCCACGCCGACCAGCAATTCTCGCACACTAACTCTATCCTACAAACACTAGGGACAATTTACAATTTTACCAAAGCAAATTAACCTAAAAGCTGGTACGTCTTTGGAGTGTGGGAGGAAACCGGAGCACCCGGAGAAAACCTACGCAGGTCACGATGACAGCATACAAACTCCATGGTCAGGATCGAACCCGGATCTCTGGCACTGTAATGCAACAACTCTACCACTGTGTCGCCCATACCTTCCCATCATATACTGTATGGCCTGGCATTTGCAATTAATGTACATAAAATGTACATGGTCAAAGAACACCAACCCCCAGGTTAGACATGAGTATGCTGCTGGCCTGTCAACCTCTACATCTATCTATCTATCAATCAATATAATATTAAAACTCTGTGGCTGCTGGCTGCTGGCTGGCTGTGTTTCTGCCTGACTTGTGGTTGCCAGCCTGTGGGTGCCAGCCTTTGATTCGTTGCTACGCCAACACCAGACCCACAAACGCCCAGAATGTTTCCATTTCGGTAGAGATATCACTTTTCATTCCAAGTATCCACTCCTGATTAAATTTTGTCGTGTTTATGTACACATTTTTAATAAAATCCTTCTCCACCCCCACCCCCCCACTCACTCATTTTGTCGCCTCCTGCTGGCCAGCGACCATAACGGCTGCTGGCGCCCGCATCTCGCCTCAAAGACGCCATTTAAAAACAGCCGTACTGCTGAGTCCTGAACGCCTTGAGTTGGAGGACCACATCTCCCGTGGGGGCTACGGGTAGGGAACGGCTGCGTTGGGGGAGCAGACCCAACGGGTCTGCACTTGGTCTAGTATAATATTAAAACTCTGTGGCTGCTGGCTGGCTGTGTTTCTGCCTGACTTGTGGTTGCCAGCCTTTGATTCGTTGCTACGCCAACGCCAGACCCAGTAACGCCGAAATTTTTTCCATTTCGGTAGAGATTTCACTTTTCATTCCAAGTATCCACTCCTCATTAAATTTTGTCGTGTTTATGTACACATTTTAAATAAAATCCTTCTCCCCCCCCCCCCACTCACACATTTTGTCGCCTCCTGCTGGCCAGCAACCATAATGGCTGCTGGCGCCCGCCTCTCACCTCAAAGACGCCATTTAAAAACAGCCGCACTGCTGACTGCGGGAACGGCTTGACTTGCAGGACCACGTCTCCCGTGGGGGCTACGGGTAGGGAACGGCTGCATTGGGGGAGCAGACCCAATGGGTCTGTACTGGGTCTAGTAATATTTGAAAGTGCAAAAACATCATCCAACCCTTAGTACACTTGTGATGTGGACCAAAGGTCTCCCTGAAGGGCCACGATCCAAAGGATTGGGTGTCTACCTAACCTTGTTCTTAAAGTAGGTTGCTCTTAATGGTGCAAAAACCTCCAGCGCATCCCAGAAAGTGTAAGTAAGAATTTGAGGAAGATGCATCACTGAAAAAGGGTCTAATAGTCTGGAGAAATATCACACGGCACACATCCATTTACCAAACTTCCTTGTTGAGGAGGAACATGCAAACTCCACACAAACAGCACCCGAGGTCAGGATCAAACCCAAATTTCCTGGATGAGGAAGATCATGCAAACTCCACATAAACAGCACCCAAGGTCAAGATCGAACCTAAACCTCCTGAGAGAGGAGGAATGTGCAAACTCCACACAAACAGCACCCGAGGTCAGGGTTGAGCCCAGGTCTTTGACAGTGTGAGGCAGCAGCTTTACCAGCTGCCCCACTGTGCCACCCTCAACATTGAGATGGCAAATTTAGTGGAAACTTGCTTGCTGTGAAGAGAGAAGAATGTGTCATAAGAAGGGCCTAAGAGATTAAATAACTCAGGTGACAATATTCCAGCATCAGTAATTACCTATACATTTCTTGAATTGAATCTCTTACCAGTGTGGAAAATGATTCAATTCGGTGAAGACTCATGCAGTGCTACATATCTTCAATATGAAGGATCATTGACCCATGGAAATTGAACAATTTGGTTGTCTTTTCTCTTTCTAATGTCAGATTTAAAGAAACATGAAATGATATATTTCCTTTGCATATGTAATGACTTGCCCTGCAAAGTGATTGATTGATGGTGGATTGCGCTGTGAAGCAAATCGTTAATAACGTAATTAATTTACAATGGATTTGAAGGTGCAGCTCATGTCAAACAAAATATTTTCAATCCTTCATTGTAATTTAACGTGATTTTAAAGTGACAGATGTTGATATTTCCATGGATGGAACAAGCTTAGGGAAATTAAATTAAGCACAAATATATTATAGAAATAAATATTTCAAATGAAACATTTCACAATTGCATTTTTTGCCTTGGCATTTTTGTTCTGGATGCCGAATCATTACCCAATATAATGTTTCTTATATTCGATAACCACACAGAACTGACATGGAACAGTGCTGTTAAAGAAAACTTTAAAACACAACACAAAGATCGGGAAAGACAATCAGGACTTTATTTAAGAGCACCAAATACAGTGATCACTGAGATTGCTCAACAAACAAAGATTCATCTACTTATATACAGAATTTTCCTTTGACGTTTTGTTTACTGCGGAAGGCACTTTTGAACTTTTCCTTCCTCCAAATGGTTTTATAACAAATATACATCAAGCTCCTCTGAAATACATAGAAACATAGAAACATAGAAAATAGGTGCAGGAGTAGGCCATTCGGACCTTTGAGCCTGCACCGCCATTCAATATGATCATGGCTGATCATCCAACTCAGTATCCTGTACCTGCCTTCTCTCCATACCCCCTGATCCCTTTAGCCACAAGGGCCACATCTAACTCCCTCTTAAATATAGCCAATGAACTGGCCTCAACTACCTTCTGTGGCAGAGAATTGCAGAGATTCACCACTCTCTGTGTGAAAAATGTTTTCCTCATCTCGGTCCTAAAGGATTTCCCCTTTATCCTTAAACTGTGACCCCTTGTCCTGGACTTCCCCAACATCGAGAACAATCTTCCTGCATCTAGCCTGTCCAACCCCTTAAGAATTTTGTAAGTTTCTATAAGATCCCCCCTCAATCTTCTAAATTCTAGTGAGCACAAGTCAAGTCTATCCAGTCTTTCTTCATATGAAAGTCCTGACATCCCAGGAATCAGTCTGGTGAACCTTCTCTGTACTCCCTCTAGGGCAAGAATGTATTTCCTCAGATTTGGAGACCAAAACTGTACGCAATACACCAGGTGTGGTCTCACCAATACCCTGTACAACTGCAGTAGAACCTCCCTGCTCCTATACTTAAATCCTACTGCTCCTATACTCAAATACACAGCAGAGTAAACACAGCCCAATTCCACACCATTGCCTACCTCATTTAAGCATCTTAATCATTTTATATATTTTTGTTAGGTCTCCCCTCAACGAATGGTGTTCCAGAAGAAATTATTCAAGTTTGTCAAACCTCTCCTTGTAGCTTATACCACCGGATCCAGATGGCATTCTGGTAAACTCCACAGCACCCTCTCCAAAGCCTCCAAATCCTTCCTTCAATGGGCTGATTGGAACTGCATGCAATACTCCAAATGTGGCCTAACCAAAGAGCTGCACCATGACTTTCTGACTCTTATATTCAATGCCCTGTCCCACGAAGGCAGGCATACCATACGCCTTCTTTACCAATCCATCTACCTGTGTTGCCACTTTCAGGGTCCTGGATTCCAAGATCCGTTTGCACATCAATATTGTTAAGGGTCTTGCCAACAACCGTGCATCTTTTCCTTACATACATATAAACATAGAAAGATAGAAAATAGGTGCAGGAGTAGGCCATTCGGCCCTTCGAGCCAGCACCGCCATTCAATATGATCATCCAGAATCAGTACCCTGTTCCTGCTTTTTTCCGCATATCCCTTGATTCCATTAGCCCGAAGAGCTAAATCTAACTCTCTCTTGAAGACATCTCCCTCCCAAAGTGCAATACCTCGCACAATATATTTGAGGAGTGTATGAAGGCACATTACTGATACATGTAACACAGTCGTCTAGATAGAAATCATTGGGCAATATTTGTGTGTAGAAACATAAATGGGTGCACATGAATATGGATTCAGTACATTTTGGTAGATTAGAAACGACAATTGGTTGTTTAAACAAAATTTATTCTCAAATGCAGTTCTCCGATAACACGGGTTCTAATTCACAACTGACCACAACGGTGCTCTTCAATCGACTGGCGGGCTGAGCCCAGAAACCGCCCAAAAACCAGACCCATCCCAGAGTCACGTGCGCGCGGCTTCCGACCGCAGGGTTCGACGCTGGCGCGCACCAACAGGTGCCGCTACAACATCAACATTTTGCTGATATTTATTTGTATAATTCCAAGCCGTATTTCCAATGAACCAATTAAATTTCCTTTGAAGTGCCTGAGCAACCTACTCAGGGAAGCAAGTCAGTGCCAGGCACTTCAGGATGCCCATTATGTACCAGCTTTGCCAACATCTACATCCTTTCAATGTATAACATAAGAACTAAAGCAGCCAGTCTAGGTTTGTGAGCAAAATTAAGGGCACAAACTTTGTTTCATGGTGAATGAGTTTAGGATACCACCAATGTGGCGCCACAGTGCCAGGGACCCAAGTTCGATCCTGACAACAGGTGCTGACTGTACAGAGTTTGTACGTTCTCCCCATGATCACGTGGGTTTTTTCCGGGAGCTTCAGTTTCCTCCCCCATTCCAAAGATGTACAGATTTGTAGGTTAATTGGCTTTGGTAAAAAATTGTAAATTGTCTCTAGTGTGTAGGATAGAGCTAGTGTACAGTGATCGTTGGTCAGGGTAGACTTGATGGGCCAAAGAGCCTGTTTCCATTCTGTATCTCTAAACTAAACTAGGCTAAAGTAAGTCTGTAGTCTAGTGTGAGTGACTTGTCCGTCTCCCGATCTTTCCCGTTAATCTTGAATGAACATCGTGGACTGTAGTGTTGTTAATCACGTGGTACAAATGATGTTACTTTTTTTCACACACTATATTGTTTTTTTTCACCCGAGCTCTTTAATGAGCTGAAGAATAATCTGTTTTTTTTTAGACAAATGTTGTTTGGTGTGATGCACCTTCTCTCAATATGTGCAAGAAGTCGTTTTTTATTTTGTCAAATAGGAATAAAGACTGTGTCTCACATTGACCGTGATGATTGTCTTATTTTATTATCTACTGAGAGGTGAAACTTTCAGTCTGAAGAAGGCTCTCGACCCGAAACGCCACCCGTTCCTTCTCTCCAGAGATGCTGCCTGTCCTGCTGAGTTGCTCCAAGCAACTGGTGTCTATCTTCAAAGGACTGACCACCGGGCTGGATGTCGGGGCTGGCGTGTTGCGTTTCACAGACCGAACTGTCCAATTAATAGTAACAGATGGGCACCCCCTCTCAACCACATTCTCTTGCCTTCTCCCCATAACCTCCTGACAGCCGCACTAATCAGGAATGTATCTATCTCTGCCCCTATTCTTCACCCTTTTGACAGTAGTTTTGTTTTATTGGAGACGCGGGAGACAGCGGATGCTGGAATACTGAGCAAAACACGAAGTGCTGGAGGAACTCGGTGCATTTGTGTTTAAGAAGGAACTGCAGATGCTGGAAAATCGAAGGTACACAATAATGCTGGAGAAACTCAGCGGGTGCAGCAGCATCTATGGAACGAAGGAAATAGGCAACGTTTCGGGCCGAAACGTTGCCTATTTCCTTCGTTCCATAGATGCTGCTGCACCCGCTGAGTTTCTCCAGCATTCGTGTGTGTGGGTGGGAGTTGGGGGGAGGGGGGGGAGAGAGATAAGGCAGCCTAAAGAAAGGGTCGCCTGTCCATTTCCCTCCGTAGATGCTGCCTGGCCCGCGGAGTTCCTCCAGTCATGCCTGTGTGAGAGGGAGGGATGGAGAGAGAGAGAGAGAGAGAGAGAGAGAGAGAGAGAGAGAGAGAGAGAGAGAGAGAGAGAGAGTCACACACAAGGTGGATGTGAAATCTCACCTGCCTATTTCAGTGACAGACACCCACCGCCAGTAAATGAAGACACCCCCATCTGTCTCCCCCTCCTCTCCCTCGACTCCCCCACCTTTCCCTCCCAACTCCAGTCCCGTCCCGACCCCTTGGGAAACTGAAGGGAGTTGCCTGCCCGCTGTAATTAAAGAGTTCCCACGGTAGACTGTAAAACTGGGACCCTGGTTCTGGACTCCCCCAACATCGGGAACATTCTTCCTGCATCTAGCCTGTCCAATCCCGTAGATACGGATTAGACCGGTATCTAGTTATTTACTTTATTAATGATTTCAATTAAATATTGATAACATCAGGCCGCAAACATTATTTCTTGAGTGTTAGTGCTGGACTTTGACTCGACCTTCCTAGTTAGCCGGCGCCTGAGACTGAGCCAAGCAATGTCCAGACCTGACTTCAACACAAAGTGATGGAGGAACTCAAAGGGTCAGGCTCGTCCAACGCTCTGTGTTTTGCTCGTGATTCCTCCATCTGCATTTCCTCGTGTCTACAGACCAGAGTTGCCACTTGACTCCGAGATCACCATCACAGAGCATACGGAAGATAGACACGAAATGCTGGAGTAACACAGCGGGACGGGCAGCATCTCTGGAGAGAAGGAATGTGTGACGTTTCGGTTAGAGACCCTTCTTCAGAGTCTCGTCCCGAAACGTCACCCATTCCTTTTATCCAGATGCTGCCCGTCCATGATGTTATGTCTGTCTCCAGTATTACTGTGTCTATCATCGGCGCAAACCAACATCTACAGTTCTTTCCGACACATTATGATTAGAGGATACCGTCTCGCCATCACTCGGATTACCCGCTTCATTTCCAAAACGTTGCCACCTCTCTTTACTTTGCTTACTGAAGCCTGATCCTTGTCAGACCCAGTGCTCTATCGCCCAGCCTCTCATCTTTCAATCGGGTTCGGCCAGGAAGGCACTGCAGATGCTGGATTAAAACGAAGATAGACACAACATGTAGCTCAGCGGGACAAGCAGCATATCAGAAGGGTCTCGACCCGGAATGTCACCCATTCCTTCTCCCCAGAGATGCTGCCTGCCGTCGATTTACTCCAGCATTCTCTTTAAACCGGCATCTGCTGTTCCTTCCGACACATGCACAAGAAATAGGCAACTTTTCGGGCCGAAACGTTGCCTATTTCCTTCGTTCCATAGATGCTGCTGCACCCGCTGTGTTTCTCCAGCATTTGTGTGTGGGGGTGGGAGTTGGGGGGAGGGGGGGGGAGAGAGATAAAGCAGCCTGAAGAAAGGGTCGCATGTCCATTTCCCTCCGTAGATGCTGCCTGGCCCGCGAAGTTCCTCCAGTCTTAGAAACTGCTTTAGACAAAAAGAGACACAAACTGCTGGAGTAAAATAGCTCAGCAAGTGAGGTACCTGAACACTCAAAAATGAAAAAGGATGAAAATGTGATTATTTCACCTCCCTTCAACTATTTTGTGTTTCAGCATGAGAGGGATTATAACATTAGAGACATTCATCTTGTAGTGATATGTTAATGAAGAATTGCAGACATCAATCTGATAGTAAAAAATATATTTATTTAACAATGAGGTAAAACAAGCACTGACAATCAAACTGCTCAGTTACTCACCGTTCGCAGGAGTTCCCACGGTACCCGCAAGAGTTATTACGGATATCGCACGGATATCGCACTGGCCACTATGTTCATACAATGTTGCAATGCTGCTCAAGTCACTCTTGGAGAAATTCAAAAATGTTTGAATTTTCTCCCGACCTTACCAAGTCACACGACTACCTGCCGTTAGCGCCACGGAGGTCCTCGGTGGTCCACGAATGCCGTACTGCTATCGCAGAAGGTTCCCACGATGTTAAATCTTGTTAAGTCTTGCTTCAGGTCGCACAGTGAGAAAGCCCTTTAAGGCTACTAGAGTGCACTAGGATCCTTAGTAGCATTATTTAAAAGGGATAATCAATACTTTCAGGCTCGTTATTGACTGATTCTTACTGGCTAAGCTTCAAATGTATAAGTGGTTTATGCTTTCTAGAATATGACACAAAACAGTGTGCTAATTGCTGGAAGGACTTTGTTGTGACTTCAAGGATTATATATCAGCCAGTTGTTTGTGGCCATTAGTAAGCATTACCATTGGAACATATCATGACTGGGAAAATAAGCAGAGCAGTGTGATATAATAAGCAAATAAGATAAGGGAAATAAGTAGGCAGCACAGTGACACAGCCAGTAGAGCTGCTGCCTCACAGCACCAGATACCCAGGTTCCTTTCCAACCGTGAGTGCTGTCTGTGTTGAGTTTGCACATTTCTCCCTGTGACCTTGTGGGTTTTCTCTGGGTGCTTTGGTTTCTTCCCACACTCCAAAGATGTGCAGGTTTGTAGGTTAGTTTGTAAATTGTAAATTGTCCCTAGTGTGCAGGATAGTTCCAGTACACAGGGCATCTCTAAAATCTAATGTAAAATAAAGGAAGATTAATTGATCTCTGTAAATTGCCCCTCATGTGTACGGAGAGGATGAAAAGGTGGGATGACATAGAACTAGTGTGAATGGTTGATCGATGGTCGGCATGGACTCATTAGGCCAAAGGGTCTGATTCCAGTACTGTATCACTGAAATGAAATGCAGACAAGGCAAAACTAGCTAATTCAATTCAATTTGCAACCCAGTAGCAACTGCAGTGGTCCATTCCGGCATGCATCAAGCACCAAGCAACATGATAAGTGGTTAACATTCACATCATACAATGCCAGGCAATGGCGGTCTCCTACAAGAAAGATTCTAGATACCTATCTCTGGCATTACCTCCCTGAACCCAGCTTTCTCCACCCATATAACCAAATAACCATATAACAATTACAGCACGGAAACAGGCCATCTCGGCCCTTCTAATCCGTGCCGAACACTTATTCTCCCCTAGTCCCATCTACCTGCACTCAGACCATAACCCTCCATTCCTTTCCCGTCCATATACCTATCCAATTTATTTTTAAATTATAAAATCGAACCTGCCTCCACCACTTCCACTGGAAGCTCATTCCACACAGCTACCACTCTCTGAGTAAAGAAGTTCCCCCTCATGTTACCCCTAAACTTCTGTCCCTTAATTCTCAAATCATGTCCTCTTGTTTGAATCTTCCCTACTCTCAGTGGAAAAAGCTTATCCACGTCAACTCTGTCTATCCCTCTCATCATTTTAAAGACCTCTATCAAGTCCCCCCTTAACCTTCTGCGCTCCAAAGAATAAAGCCCTAACTTGTTCAACCTTTCTCTGTAACTTAGTTGCTGAATCCCAGGCAACTTAAAGCCTTAGTTTATTTGGATCAATGTGTTAGACTCTATCTTAATATCATCCTTTTTGGATTGATATAAATTGCTCTCTTTATAAAAAATATCTCTTGAAACCTTTGGGAGCAATACATACAGTCAAGCTGTAATTGAATCCATAAACAACTTAAGACTAAGCAGAAAAGAAAAGAAACAAAGAATATTTCATGCTATAAAACACAAACTGCTGGGGTAACAGCAGGTCAGTCAGCACCTGTGGAGGGAATGGATGATGTTTCAGGTTTGACCGAAACATTAACTTCAGTCTGAAGAAGGGTTCCAACCCGAAATGGATCCCTCCAGAGATGCTGCCTGACCCGCTGTCTTACTCCAGCACTTTGTTTTACTCAAGATTCCAGCATCTGCAGTTCCTCACGTCTCCAATATGTCAATCCAGGCGATGACATTAAACTCTAAAGAAACCTTCTTAAACAATCTTGACAAGCGGTTAAATCCATACCAAGAAATGATCAGAGATGTTTACACAGAGACAAAGTCCAAATGTTTCCTGCTGTGTTATAAGATTCTACGACTGTTTTCTTGCATTGACAGCCTCTCCATGTATCAAACAATTTTTCTTCAGTGAAGTCCCTGACCTCTCACCTCACCCTTGACGTCTGATGTATCTTTGGGTTGTGAAGCAGTACTTACTGCCAATCAGACTCAGCCATATAAAATTAATTTTGAGTGTCTGCACTTCTCTTGTGGAACAATGCATCAGATAACATTGAGCACAGCAGGTACACTGAAGAAAGCAATCTTCTGTAATTTCCCAGGACAAGCTATGTTCCATCATGAATTGCCAACATATCACCTTAGTAGCTCAGTGCAACAGAAGATATAATTACAAGTCTGCTAAGGTGCTGCCAGCCAGCATGCACAACACCAGCTTCCAACTTTATCTTTGCGTAATCTTAATTTCCTGTATGGAGAAACACAACATGCCTTAATCATGAGATTTTGAGAAACACAACATGCCTCAGTCATGAGAAAAAGTACTGTTACAGAATCTAATACATAAGTCACAAGGTCTTAAACAAGTTATGAGATATAGTACTTACGAGATATGAAGAAGCACATTAACATCTCAATTTAGCAACTCGATTTTCGTGTGTACTTCTTTTTAAACTGTTTTTACTGCTGAATATTTTCTATACTATCACACCCTTATTACATCTGCCAACATTGTTGACTTTATCTATCGAGGAAATGCGAAAGGGAATGATAAGTTTTCAGCCAGCGGCCTTTCTTAAATTTTAATAATGGCGTGGCATATTCTCTATAATAATGGTTTTCCGTCTTAGCTTTTTTCCATTTCTCTTTCATGTTTACTTGAGAATTTCTCAGGCATTCTTTTCATTTCAATCTACTTCTGGATTATATGTTTCAAACTCATTGCCTTCTTCCCTCTTATTCTCCTGCATCATGAATTATATATTGTCTGACTTTTATGTATTTCTTTGAGAACATTTCCCTCATATTTAATGATGAAGCCTCTCCCTCATCATAGCCTGGATCCTGCAGGTGCATGGTGCAAATTTCAAACAGGATTGTTGGTATTTGCCTGCAAAAACAGAAGCAAGTCTGGAAAATACACTCCTGCATTCCAGAATGTAGAGAAAATGTGTATGAGGAACTGCAGATGCTGGTTTACACCGAACATAGACACAAAATGCTGGAGTAACTCAGCGTGTCAGGCAGCATCTCTGGTGAAAAGGAATAGGTGATGTTTCGGGTCAAGACCCTTCTTCAGAATCCTTCATATCCCTTCGTTAGCACTTCCTCCACAGCCAACAATCGACCATTGTGGGCTCCTTGGCCATCGGTGCCAGCTCTGATTTGTTCTGTTCCATTTCATACCTCTAGTTTTGCTTTCCCCTGACTCTCAGTCTGAAGAAGGGTCTCGACCCGAAACATCACCTATTCCTTTTCTCTAAGATGCTGAGTTACTCCAGCATTTTGTGTCTATATCCAGAAAGTCCTGGTGACAAAGTTAAACTTATCAAACTACTCTAATAACAAGGAATAGTTATACCAAAGATAAACACAAAGTGCTGGAATAACTCATAGACGCAATAACGTATTGCTGTTAGTTGTACATGTGCATTTGTGAATTAATTTACTTTACAGAGTCACAGAGTGATATAATGTGGAAACAGGCTCTTCGGCTCAATTTTCCCTCACTGATCAACATGTCCCATCTTGACTAGTCCCACTTGCCTGCGTTTGGCCCATATCCCTCTAAACATGTCCTCTCCATGTATCTGTCCAAATGTTTCTTAAACGTTGCGATAGTACCCACCTCAACTACCTCCCCTGGCAGCTTGTTCCATACACCCACCACCTTTTGTGTGAAAAAATTACCCCTCAGGTTCCTATTCAATCTTTCCCCCCTCACCTTAAACTTACGTCCTCTGGTTCTCGATTCCCCTACTCTGGACAAGAGAATCTGTGCGTCTACCCGATCTATTCCTCTCTTGATTATCGTACATCTCTATAAGCGCACCCCTCATCCTCCATATATTGTATGGTTTTATTTACATGGCAGTTTAAAATAATTTATGATGTCTTTCATAGATTTGAAAGTAGACATAATATGGTGGAGAAACACAGTGGGTGAGGCAGCATCTATGGAGATAAGGAATTGGCGACATTTCGGGTCGAGATCCTTCTTCAGACTGATGTCGGGGGGGGGCGAGAAAAAGACAGGAAGTAGGTGGAAACAGTAGGACTATGGGAGAATGGAGAAGGGGGAGGGGAAGGAGGGAGAACGCAAGGGCAATCAAAAATTAGATAAGTCAATGTTCATATCTCTGGGGTGCAGATTACCCAAGAGAAATATGAGGTGCTGTTCCTCCAATTTGCACTGGGTGTCACCCTGACAATGGAGGAGGCCCAGGACAGAAAGGTCAGATTGAGAATGGGAGGGGGGGTTGAAGTGCTGGGCCACCGGGAGATCAGGTTGGTTAAGACAGACTGAGCGGAGGTGATCAACGGAACGATCGTCGAGTCTGCGCTCGGTCTCGTCGATATAGAGGAGTTGACACCAGGAACACCGGATGCAGTAGATGAGGTTGGAGGAGGTGCAAGTGAACCTCTGCCTCATCTGGAAAGACTGATTAGGTCTTTGGATGGAGTCGAGGGAGGGGGATAAAGGGACAGGTGTTGCTTCTCCTGCCGTTGCAAGGGAAAGTGCCTGGGGAAGGGGTGGTTTGGGTGGGAAAGGACGAATTGACCTTGGAGTTGCTGAGGGAACGGTCTCTGTGGAAAGCAGAAAGGGGAGGAGATGGGAAGATGTGGCCAGTGGTGGGATCCCGTTGGTGAAAATGTTGGAGGATTATCTGTTGTATGCGACAGCTGATGGGGTGGAAGGTGAGGGCAAGGAGGACTATGTCCTTGTTACAAATAGGGGGAGGGGGAGTAAGAGCGGAGCTGCAGGATATAGAGGAGACCCTGGTGAGAGCCTCATCTATAATGGAAGAAGGGAACCTCCATTAGATATTAACATAGAAACATAGAAAATAAGTGCAGGAGGAGGCCATCCAGCCCTTCGAGCCAGCACCGCCATTCATTGTGATCATGGCTGAATATCCCCAATCAATAACCCGTGCCTGCCTTCTCCCCATATCCCTTGATTCCACTAGCCCCTAGAGCTCTATCTAACTCTCTCTTAATTCCATCCAGTGACTTGGCCTCCACTGCCCTCTGTGGCAGGGAATTCCATAAATTCACAACTCTCTGGGTGAAAAAGGTTGTTCGCACCTCAGTCTTAAATGGCCTCCCCTTTATTCTAAGTGTGGCCCCTGGTTCTGGACTCGCCCAACATTGGGAACATTTTTCCTGCATCTTGCTTGTCCAGTCCTTTTATAAGTTCCTATAAGATATCCCCTCATCCTTCTAAACCCCAGTGAATACAAGCCTAGTCTTTTCAATCTTTCCTCATATGACAGTCCCGCCATCCCAGGGATCAATCTTGTGAACCTATGCTGCGCTGCCTCAATCACAAGGATGTCCTTCCTCAAATTAGGAGACCAAAACTGGACGCAATACACCAGATGTGGTCTTACCAGAGCCCTATACAACTGCAGAAGAACCTCTCTACTCCTACACTGAATTCCTCTTGTTATGAAGGCCAACATTCCATTAGCTTTCTTCACTGCCTGCTGTACCTGCACGCCAACTTTCAGTGACCGATGTACAAGGACATTGGTCCTGTCCTGGTAGGTGCAGGCACAGTGAGACTGGGCAGTGAGGCTGGACTGTAAAGGGTTAATTTGTTGTCTTACCTTCCACCCTATCTGCAATATACCTTGTACTGTCAGGCTTTGTTTGTTCCTATCATTCTATTGCGATGCACGTCCCTCTGATATTTTAAACGTAACTGGTGTATATCTTTTTTCCAAAGTGACCTAGTAGGTCATTAGATCTTAGTTGATGATTTGCAAGGGCGACAAAAGTTACGGGGAGAAGGCAGGAGAATAGGGTAAAAAAGGAAAAGTAGATCAGCCATGGTGGACTGGCAGAGTAGACTTGATGGGCTGAATGGCCTAATTCTGCTCTTATATCTCATGGTCATGGACTATCCTTTTCATCACATAGCTCACCATTGTCTGTATATTTATGATACGATATGATATGATACTATAAACTTTATTCATCCCCGGAGGGAAGTTGGTCTGTCAACAGTCACAACACCCAAGATACACAAAAAACGTGAAATTAAAAGTGAAAACAAAAAGAAAAAGACAAGCGACTGCTGCCGTGTGGACAAATGAACACAGACATCCCCTGGGCAGAGGATTCTAAATTAGAGTGCCCCCCCCCCCCCCCACCAGCTCCCCCTTTGTTCACCCAACCTCCCTCATGCCAGATCCCCATCGATTTCCACTCCCCCTCACGCTCTTCGACTGCCATGCCCACCACCACCGATCCCATTGCCGTTGAGGCTCCCATCGCCGCCACCGCTGAAGCGCCTTCGGCACAGACAGGCCTCGCCTCCCAGCTTCACCGCAGGTTGTTCGGCGGGTAGATCGGGCCAGCGCGGCTCCCCGGGTCACTCCCGCCATGCACTTGGCTCCCTGGGTCACTCCCGCCACATGGCTCCCCGGGTCCTTTCCTGAATTTTGGTCCCACATTTTATGAATCAGCTACGTAATTTGTGCACTTGCCTACTACCTAGATCCATGCCTAGTACAGGTGCACAACCTTTTACCCGAAGATCCAAATAACGAAAACCTCTGAATAGCGGCCATTTTTTCGGTCCTTGAAGAAAGGTCCTTGAAAACGTTCACCGAGGGCGGCCCGCAGAGGTGACAGCGGAACCTCCAATCGGTCCTCGAAGAAAGGGGAACTAAATCCCCATTCATAAAAGAGAAGGTGAGGGTATATTGCGCGGGAAGGTTAATAATTGACAATATGCTGCTGCCTGCCCGCTGAGTTAAAAAGTTCCCACGGTAGACTCACGATACACAGTGTATCGTGAGTCTTGCGTGGGAACTTTTTAACTCAGCGCGCAGGCAGCAGCAGATTGTCGCTCCCTTCAGTTTCACCCCACCTACACCCCTCTGCTTCCCGGCCATGTGTGTGACCCCTTCCCTCCCCTCTCCAGCTCCCCGCCCATTGCACCGGCGTGGGGGCTTTGCACTGTCTTCACGTCGGCGATTGCAGCAGGACCGTGCCAGTCACCGGAGACATCAGGACCAATGGGACACCGACCCCCAGGCCCACTGCAAGCACGGAGATCCCAGAGACCCACAGCCAACAGCAGCCCAGCCCAGCCCCGCTCCAACTACAGAGGAACCTGGGTTGCGGATGACGGGGTGCAGCTCGGGGCGTCGTAGGGGCCCATCGGGGAGAGGGTTCCTGTTGGTCCTGACGTCTCCGGCCACCTGCCATCCTCCAGGAACTGTACCGCCCTTGCAGGAGAGTGGGGTTGTTTGCTGTTGCAGAGGGAGGGGGCAAGGGTGGTACAGTTCCCAGTCTCAGCTCCAGTCCAGGGGGGTGGCCGGAGACGTCAGGACCAACGGGACACCGACCCCCAGGCCCACTGCAAGCACGGAGATCCCAGTGACCCACAGCCAGCAGCAACTCGAGCCCAGCCCCGCTCCAACTCCAGAGGAACACGTAGGGGCAGAAGCTGATGGTGTGCAAGGTACGTCTTGTTCTTGGGGTGGCGGATGAGGGGGCGCAGCTCGGGCTGTGGGCAAACTGCCACTTGTCGCCGTAGCGGCCCATCGGGGAGCGGATTCCTCTGGAGTTGGAGGGGGAGGGGGTATTGTGCTGTTTGATCGCCCCCTGCTATCCCAGGGACAGGGAGACACAGCGGCTTTTTAGACTGGTGGGCAATCACTTCCAAAGTTCTGCCCACACAGTCAGTACACCTCTCCTACATTGCATTTCATACAAACATTTATTCTGCAAGAAAAAACTACATTGAAGACACAAACTCGCGACCGAGTAACTGCCAGGATTGAGGCGCAAACTCGCGACCTAGCTCGGGGATTCAAGAATCCCCGAGCTAGGCCGCCTAAGGGCATGTAGCCCCGCTAGGGTGACATGAGTGCGAGAGGTGATTCAATGCTGCGGGCATATTTACAAATTCAGGAATTCATTCAACACACTGCATTTCATACAGACATTTATTCTGCAAGAAAAAACAACATTGAAGACTCAAACTCGCGACCGAGTAACTGCCGGGATCAAGGCGCAAACTCGCGACCTTGCGGATATGAGCCGAGCACTCTACCACTGAGCCAGCCATTAAAATCTACACTAAAAATTTCCATTCCGAAGACCGACAAATTCTGAATTACGAAAAGTGTCTGGTCCCAAGACTTTCGGATAAAAGGTTGTGCACCTGTACCAATTTAATTACATTTGCAAAGCAGTACAAATTAAAATAATAAAGGCTTCATTTTGTTTTTCAATATTGGAATGTTGAAAAAAAGATATTGATTTTGTTCCAAAATCGTGGACACTTCTGAAAAGATCCATGCATCTAATGAGAACGAGAGTATTTCTTTTAAGTGTCACTGTTTCATCTTTTGAATGAAGACATTGATCAGAAGGGAGGAAAATTGAAGCTGACTGTCAAAGAAGCAGTGACAGCAAAGTTAAATCAGGCTGAATAAAATTGAGCAGTATGCAATAACACAATGGAGGTCAGGATAAATCTTGCTTATTTCGCCAATTCTTGGTGAACTCAACACAAAGGGAATTCAGTTTGATATCATGTGGTAATCCATTTCATTAAAATGAATTTGAGTTACAATGCCAAAAAATTAGTATTGTTCATTTGACGTAGGCTATTAAGTCTTTCTAAATAAAAGTAGGGTAAGGCCAAAAACAAACTGCTGGAGGATCGCAGTGGGTCAGACAGCATCTGGGGAGGATAATGGACAGTTTGGCTTCTGCTCAAGATTCCTGTATCTGCAGCCTCTCTGTAATGTAAAGCCACATTCTCTCTTTGTAAACTGCCCCTTGACGATACAATACAAAAATACGTAGCTACTGGAACTGATGCTTGTCAGCATCAAATGCTATATTTTGTTCTGTAATTAAGTGTTTTATTTTACTTTCTCATCCCTCGTGGTTATATTAGAAGAGTTGTAATTTCCTCACTAGTTTAGTTTAGTTTATTGTCACGTGTACCGAGTTGCAGTGAAAAACTTTTGGTGCATGCTAACCAGTCAGCAGAAATACCTTTTTAATTTCATAATATACTTTATTCAAGAAATAAATATATACAATACATGATCCTTACAAAACTCCATCCGACATTCTCAAAGGCTATACATACATTTAATACTGCTTACACAAATTACACAAATTTTACCCCACACCCTTGCCACTCATGTGGCCCACTGGCGTGGGATCGCTTCCCTTATTTCGAAGGGCGTCTCCACCACACCCTGCCCCCCATGTCCAGCTGCGGAAGGACCTTAGCCTGCGGGTCCTCCCCCACAGAGCCTTGGCATTGGCTGCACCGAGCTTCAGTGCGTCCCTCAGCATGTACTCCTGCAGTCTGCAGCGGGCCAGTCGGCAATATTCCCCAACGGACATCTCGCTAGTCAACAACTCTCAGGCAGACTAAAGAGCTTCTTTCACCGGGTTGATGACATTCCAGCAGCACTCGATGTCAGTCTCCAAATGCGTCCCTGGGAACAGTCCGTAAGTCACAGAGTCCTCTGTGACGGACAGTACATGTCAATCACTGATACTGACCTCGGCAACTCAGAAGTGTGTGAGGCTGCATTGATCATTTTTCTGTCTATGGGAGAGCTTTTTATCTCCATATAGACCATGGGCCGAGGTGTTTTTTCAGTTCATTTCATGACCCACATCCCATATCTACCTGTATTTATGACATATTGTGTAAAAATATTATAGAAATCAGATCTGAAACTCGCCAAGAAAAAAAACCTGCACATATTTTAAAAATATGGAAAAAAATCTCCAATTGTCCGAGTAGTGATTGTCCAATCAAAGCACGTTTGACATTGAGTCGGACGCCAATTGACCAATCACGAGCTTTGTTTCAGGCTAGCTAGGCAGGGAACACACTGGGATCATGGCGGAGAGGAAGGTTAGTGCAAGAGGTTTTAACTGTCAAAACAATAATACAAATAACCTCACATGATTATCGTACCATAATAAACCATGACTATGTTGATGATTACTGTGAACTTTCAGCAAGTTGTCATCTAGTATTTGCAAGAGAGTAAACTGCAGTTTTACTTCGGAGTCACGTGAGTGACTACGTGAAGAAGGGCCGTCCGTCTGTGTGCGCGTCATTACGTCTGAACGCAACACGCGCGACAGACTGGCAGAGGCACTGCGTCCTCCCAGGCCGTTAGGATGGCAGGTGAGGAAAGTTGAATCACTTACCTGCGTTCTTTCTGGCTTGAAACTTTTTGTAGTTTCAGGGCCCAGATGTCGAGGAGACGGTCCGCGGGGAAGTCGGCTGCCGAAGACCGCAGCATTTCCCAGTAGCGGGCAACGGTGTTTCCCGACATAGCGCCGGCAGCTGAACCGGCAGGAGACTTGTTGCAGGAGGAGAGCTCCGTTGGTGGTCCTGCAGTACTGGAAAATCCACCCGCAAGTCAAACAACCCGTTGACTCAGAAGAGTCCGGGGAGGGAAAGGGATACCCTCCCTCAACGGAGAGCGTCTGAGGATGACTCTTCCACATAGGAGCAACTTTTTGGAGAAGTTGCTCCAACAATGACCTGCTCTAAGGAGAGAGCTGTGTCAGCCCGGGCCTACAGCAGCAGGCAGTACCGGGAGCCTCGCATAATGGGGCAACCCAATGTCTTCCCCATTGGAGGGGGAAGTACATATGGAAGAAACCACCCTGAATCAGAGTACAAAAGCAGGGGGGGGGGGGGGGACCTTCCCAGGGACAAGCAGCAGAAAGGAAATAAGTAAGTAACTTTTACTTATATAGCACTGTTTAAATTAACTTGCACCAAAGAGCTTTACATAAAATAAATAATAAGCACAAAAGAAAAGAAATACTTCTGCAATCATCCAGGTTCCATTGGGTGCTTCCCTGGATAGAGATCTAGAAAATGTCTCCTGCTCTGAGGAGTGGAGCATTCACGGTCTGTTTCAGTCTGACCCAAAGCAAGAATCTCATTTAGGCCCGCTGGAGGGGCCATGTCAGCGCAGGTATCCTCAGGGGCCTGCGGCAGCACCTGTTTTCAGGGCTACCTACAAATCTCACTCTCAATGGATGGGAGTGTGAGTGATCAGTAGGTAACTGATCTCGAATTACAATACTATACAATACCATTTATTTGTCATTTGAACCTCACATAACGTTCAAACGAAATTTGGTTTCGAGATCAGTAGGTAACTGATCTCGAATTAAAGTATGAAAATACTGAAGCACATGCATATGGCCTCAAGAGACAGCAGTTGGCAGAATATCCGCACAAATGCCGGCAAGGGAACAGCGCTATCAGGGTGACTTTGGAGAAACCAGCCACCGAATCCTCTCTTCAGGTAGGACCAGAAGAAGGAAGCAAAAGCTGTCGGACCAATCAAGGTACCAACGACAAGCAAACTTCATCAGTAGGCGACAACACACCCCATACCTCCATAGGGGGTAAGCAGTTCACTGAAGCCGGTGGTAGCTTGAAAGCTGGGCACGGAAATATGATCAGAGTCGTCTTTCAAGGCAGACTCAGAATTATGGCCAGAATTGTCCGACAAGGCAGGCTCAGTATGATAAGGTTTTCAGACCAAGACCCAAGCAGAGGTCAGGAGAAACATGGAATCCACACTTCCTACCAGTCCAACTCCCAATCAAGGAGAGAAAAGGAACCCGCATCAGGGGCCTTAGGGCTTACCACAAGACCACCGGTAGCCATGGAGGTAGGTGGGTCTGGGTTTACTGAAACAAGGGATTGTGGACCAGTTACATGTTGCTAATTTTACTCTTGTGTTTTTGTTCAAAATGACAATAACATGAATTTCAGATCTGGTTTTAAAAAACAGATAACAACATGTGATTATTTTTTACTGCACAACATACATAGGTTCCAAGCAGACTTGGAACTCGGACCGGAATTGTCTTCAAGGCAGGCCCATAATTTTGGGCAGGATTGCCTTCCAGGACAGGTGACAGATGGAGGATGTCACTTCATCCAGGATTAACTCATTTGTGCAGTACAGACTTTTAGAAACAGCAACTTTTGTTACGGTCTAACTACTGTTTTATAGGAGCTTCCTATAAAATGGTCACATGGCATGCATCGACCTCAAAGATGCATACTATTCGGTGTCTATTCATTAAGAACAGGAGATATTTGAAGTTTAACTGGATGGCATGGCTCTGCCAAATGGGTTGACATCAGCTCCTAGACTATTGACTAAACTACAAACCAATTCTGGGACTACATAGGTCTCAAAACCACATAGTAATGGCATATTTGGAGGACATTTTCATTTTGGAGTCACCAAGAATTGGCAGAAGCATCAGTCAAGCAAACCAAAACCCTGTTTGAAAGAATTGGTTACCTCATCCATCCAGTTAAATCAAAATTGACACCTACAAGGATAATTGATTACCTAGAATTTACTATCAAAAACAGTAAATATGTTGGTGACTTTGCCTAGGGGCAAACGACAATATTAATTAAGCCTGCAATGACCTGATAGTCAAATTCTAGCCATCTATCAGGCGAGTGTAATTGGCAAATAGTAGCTGCATTCCCAGCAGTATGGGCCTTTGCATTACCAGAACTTACAGCAAGCAAAGGAACGAACATTCAGATTATATACAGGCCGAATTGGCAAACTATGGATTGCCAGCAGAGGCCATTGTTGAATAACTATGGTGGATAACGAATGTGAGACAGCTCAGGGAAATTTTGCTCGAAAGCCATCGAGGGTTCTTCAGACCTATTCAAGCGGCTAAGGATGGGGAGACACCAACACAGTCTAAAGCTGTGGGGGCAGGTGGAATGAGCAGGAGTCTGTAATTCCCCAACACATGGAATCAATTACCCAGAATTGTTGGGGGCACAATATGGACTCAAGGTTCTCTGTAGCGATATGCAACCGGTGCTTGTTCAAATTCAGATTGATAACACCACTGCGGTGGCATATATCCATTAACAAGGGTGGTGTAAAATCTGTATCTTACGACAGATTGTCGAACCTCATTTGGCACTGGTGTATCGAGAGGAATATTTGGGAAATCTACGAGGTAGATATAACACGGTGACAGATGCTGGATCATGAATGTTTAATAACAACACAGAATGGATGTTGAATCAGACAGTATTTAACAAAATAACTACACGATTTGGCATACCAGATGTTGAACCATTTGCATCTAGACTAACCATTAGTTACCCAGATATGTGTCCTGCGAGCTGGATACAGGAGCAAGGCAATGGATGCTTTCTCCCTCAATTGGGGAGGAATGTTTATGTATGCTTTCCACCAATTTGTCTCACAAACCGATGCTTGACCAAAATCAAGCAAGACTAAGCCACAGGCATATTGGTAGTGCCAGATTGGCCTACTCAAGCCTGGTCCCCAAATATTTTGGGAATTATAGTCCAGCCAGTAATGGCTGTACCCAAGAGCAGGGACCTCCTAGTGAACCCAGTTACAGGGAGCAATCATCCACTACATGAATGTATAACTTGTTGGTCTGCAGATTCTGAGGAGGCCATTTCAAGGCATAGGACTGTCCGAACAAATACAACACAGTTCGGATAACGGATGTCTTGGAGTTCCTATCAACTGTACTATAACTATAAACTAAGTTATAGTGCATCTATAGTGCCAGAGGCGCACTCTCCTTCAATCTGATGCCGGAAGCAGGGCACAGTTCGATAGGAACGCACCCCTTTACAACAAAATGAATGAAGGGAATTTACAATTTAAGACCTCCAAGGCCAAGGTACACTGACACATGGGATGTGAGCATGGTACAAACCCTACTTTGACAGTGGGGACCGCCTATAACTAACCCTGAAGGTGGTATGCTGACAAAGAGTCCAGACACTGCAAAAGCTACGGTTGGACTACATGACCACCAATATGGACAACATAACATTCCTAATCAGGAACCTGATAAAACAGAGCAGGCCAGGAATGCCAGGGATGGAGATCCAGTTCTTGGCATATCCAGAGGACCAATGGTTGTGTGTGTGGTAACATATTAACACCACTATCTGAGAGTTACGGAGAATCTCAGAGGCTCAGAACAATCGGTCCTCATCAGACATAAAAAATAAAAATTTTAAAATTTTAAAAACCACACCAAAAGGTGTCAACTCAAACCATCTCCAGATGGTCAAAAGAGGTAATGGCAGTAGCAGGAGTAAACATTGATATGGTTAAATCTCACTCCACCAGGGCTGCATCTACGTCGGCAGCAAGAGCTATGGACGTGCCCCTTGACGACATCCTAGTGGCTGCAGGATGGACGAATGAAATAACGGTCCACCGGTTTTATAACAAACCCATAACCGGACTGGGGGTGTTTGCACGTACCATTTTAAGTTCTGTCCCTTAGTTTCCCCCCCCCCCCAAGGTTGGGAGGGGTAACTTTTTTTTAAACTTTTCTTTCATTTAAAGCATCAGTTTCTTTACTTAACTACGTAATGTCTGAATGCTTTAATGATTACACGCATCCATGGTCAATCCATTCAGTGTGTGACGCCTGGATTTGTAACCGGCGTAAAATCACAGAGCTTTGAAATCTTCACGTAGTCACTCACGTGACTCCAAAGTAAAATAGTAAGATTAAACGAGAACTTACCAGTTTGAAGTTTGATCTTGATTTTATGAGGAGTTACGATGAGCGATTACGTGCCCACCGCTCCCACCCTCATACTATCAAGGTCACATGGAAGTTCTAGTTTCTTCACAATCTTACTATTCTCAGGTCTTCTTTTTATCTGTGATTTAACACCGCTGCTTTGAAGATTGACGCGCACGCAGACGGACGGCCCTTCTTCACGTAATCGCTCATCGTAACTCCTCATAAAATCAAGATCAAACTTCAAACTGGTAAGTTCTCGTTTAATCTTACTATTACTGTGCATGCATATGTTTGAAAAAGTTCAACTTTAAGGGTGACTCTGGATAAGAATACTTTGAGTACCCAACTGTACTAAAGTAACAATGTTCTCCAAAAAGGAGGCCGGTCCAAGACATGATTATTATTGTGAGATTGTAGTGTTTTATTTTGTACATCGCGTGTACTTATATAAACAAATAAAAATGCAATGTTTCTGTTTGTAAACTAGCCATTCATGACATACCTATAAAATCTAAACCAAAAGATTGGGAAAATAAATGATTATATACAGTCTACTTTTTCTGTTTAGTGTGTCCAAGTTTGAATTGATATAAACCCGGGAGTGAGGAATACAACACATCTCATCGATTACCGTTGGGATGAGAAAGGTTTGCCTGTTCATTTCAGTTACAGCAAGCGCGGTGGTTGGATCGATTTCAATCAACAGGTTCCCAGCAATGTAGTGAGGAATGATCTTGCTGTACAGAGAGGGGATACGTCTCACCGTGACCCCAAAATGTACCACGGGTCGTGCTTCATTCTCCGAGATGGGTTGGTAGACAGCCCGAGGTCAGGCGGTGATTGACTTAATGAACAGTGTACTGACTCATCCAGATCAAGTCCAGTGATGCTGGACACTGGTTCGTGCAAAATACGTAAAAAACAGTTACATTCCTCTGGTAGATGCACGATGCTGGAGTAACTCAGTGGGACAGGCAGCATCTCAGGAGAAAAGGAATAGGTGATGTATGGGGTCGAGTCCCTTCTTCAGACAGACATAGATATCTTTAGCTTCTCTCTCCTCTCACTCTCAAACTGAAGAAGGGTCTGGACCTGAAACATCGCCTTATCCATTTTCTCCAGAGTTGCTGCTTGACCCGCTGGGTTACTCCAGCAAGTGTGTCTACCAGAGGAATGTAATGGCAGTCAGTGGGGTTCAGTAAACTGAGGAACGCACAGGATCTGCCCTCACCCATTAATTATGCGGGTTCAGGAGCCGGTGTAACCCTGGACTTCTGCGGCAGTCTCACTCACCGTACACCTCCAGTCGGACTCTTGCCTGAGTTTCACCTCCTGAAATTGTTCCAAAAGTTGCCTCATATTCACCAGCCTCCTCTCCCTGTAGATCACGGATTAAAAGACTACAATTTCGGCAGTGAAGAGTTACCCATCCCGTGCAATTGGCGTAATAGTATTCAATGTTCCCATTCGAGTCTCGGTGCTACCGCAGATCCCCATAGAGTAAAATACAGCTACCTATTATTGAGCACAAGAGGGCGCTGTTACTTTTTCTAATTAGCTTAATTAATTAATGTGCAATTTTTTGCACCGACGAATTATGAATTCCTTCTCAGTTATATTTTATCTAACTCTGTGCCAAATTTCAAGTAGATACCAGACATGGGTCAAGAAACTTAAATTCTAGACACATTTTCAATGTTCAGCCCACGGCCTCATATTAAACTTCCCAGATGATTCAATAAACCCTCACTGGATCTTGTAATTTTTATTTAGTTTAGTTTAGTTTAGTTTAGAGACACAGCACGGAAACAGGCCCTTTGGCCCACCGCATATTAACACTCTCCTACACACACACGAGGGACAATTTTTACATTTACCAAGCCAATTTACCTACATACCTGTACATCTTTGGAGTATGCGAGGAAACCAAAGATCTCAGCGAAAATCCATGCAGGTCATGGGGAGAACGTATAAACTCTGCACAGACAGCACCTGTAGTCGGGATCGAACCCCGGTCTCAGCAGCTCTACTGCTGCCCCACCTTGCTGCCCTAATTGTGGATATAAATAAACTGAATACTCCTGTCATTATTACAGGAATACAGGGAGACATGGATCAGAATGTCAACAAATTACAAATAAAGGTAGCCAGGTGATAAGCCTTTGTACCATGCATCCTTTAAGCATTTAATCAGCTGTTTAATCTAAAATAATAGAAATCAATTTCCAAAACTTCTATCTTACATAAAAGTGCTTTGGCTTCTATAATGTGTTGAAGTTTGGCAGGAGATTTGCAGTATTTCCAGTGCTTTGGTAATAGCCCAAGCTGGTTGGGGAAAATGTTATTAGATTCTGCAGAGGTGAGCGACGATTTATTAAAAGGGCATCCATAAAGTGTCACAAATCGACGTGATGAGAACAGGATACGACCATTATATTGCAATAGCATAACACTTTCAAAAGCAGACATTTGGGGTGCTAAAAGTGACTTCGCTGCTGTCCAAACATACTGAAAGTAAAGAATTATCACTTAAAATAGGGGGAATCTTTCTTTTCATATTACGATGAAAAGCTTTTAACCAGAGAGGTTATAAACTTACAAGTTTACGGCGGCACGGTGACGCAGCAGTAGAGTTGCTGCCTCACAGTGCCAGTAACCTGGAATAGATCCTGACGGTGGGTGCTGTCTGTACGGAGTTTGCACGTTCTCCCCGTGACCACGTGGGTTTTCCCCGGGTGCTTCGGTTTCCTCCCGCACTCCAAAGACATACAGGTTTGGAGGTTAATTGGCTTTGGTAACGATTGTTAATTGTTTCTAATGTGTTGGATAGTGTAGTGTACAGGGATCTTTGGTTGGTATGGACTCGGTGGGATGAAGGGACGTTTCCACGCTGTATCTCTAAACTAAACTAAATAAATAATATAATAATATATAAATAAGATCTTCATCCTTTATAAAGAGGAGTTGTTGCTTGAAATGTTAATGAGAAGAATAAACATCGCAGAACACTTCTTACTATTATATTGTTGTCTTTAGACCATGAGCAATAATCAAGTCCCACGATTCCATTGCGAATTGCCAAGTTTCCACTGACAGTGTTGGGGCTGCAGAATGTGTCACTAATCCCCTAAAAACAAAGACACATACACATCTAATGGAGTGTAACATGACAAGCTTCACATTTTTAATCCCAAGAAGAATCTATTAACTCTAAATCAAGATTGTTGATGTGCCTAATGGGGAATGCAGGATGGCAGAATTTAATTTTCATGTGTTGATCTGAAGTTGAAACAGAACCAAGAAGTGCTTATGCCTCTTATCAATCTAGAATTGTGCAAATTAAAATGTATTAAAAAGGTGCCAAATCCCTTTTCTATTTGCATTAGGTCTTTAATTATAGTAAAGTGTGAAGCTTGATGATATCACTGTCAATTCTTTCAGACTGCTTAAACTGGTGAAGCATTTTGTCTCTATTTTACTAAACTATTTTTTACTCCAGTGATTTAGTCATTACACCTAAGCTTCCGAAAAGGGATTGAGCAGATCACAATGTGAAGGGAGTTATGATGCAGCTCTGTAGGGCTTTGTTTAGGTCGCATTAGGGTGAGCAGTTCTGGTCGGCCCATTACAGGAAAGACGTGGAAGCATCGGAGAGGGTGCAGCGTAGGTTTACCAGAATGCGGAAACAAAGAACTGCAGATACTTGTTTATACCAAAGGTGGACACAAAGTGCTGGAGTACCTCAGCGGGCCATGCAGCATCTCTGGAGAAAAGGATAGGTGACATTTTGGGTTGGGACCCTATATTCTCCACTTTGTTTCTCTTGGGATCACACCTTTCCTAGCCAACAATAGACCTACTAGGCAATGCCCTGCCTGAAGTAATTTGTTTGGTCCTGTTCTTTTCTCGCCTCCATTTCTTCACCTCCTGCCCTCCCGGCCCTACATTCAGTCTAAAGAAGGGTGTCAAACTGAAACGCTGAGTTACTCCAGTATTTTGTGTCTATCTTTAAACATAGAAAATAAGTGCAGGAGTAGGCCAATCGGCCTTTGTGCCATTCAGTATGATCATGGGTGAACATCCAAAATCAGTACCCCGTTCCTGCTTTTTCCCCATATCCCTTGACTAGAATGCTGCCTGGATTAGGGGATTTCAGCTAAAGAGAGAGGTTGGATGAACTTGGATTGTTTTCTCTAGAATGTTGGAGGTTGAGAGGAAACTTAATAGAAATTATATAAAATTATGAGAGACATAGAAAGGACAGACTGTCAGAACATTCATCCAATGGTGGAAGTGTCCAACACTAGAGGGCATACAGTGCATTCAGAAAGTATTCAGACCCCTTCACTTTTTCCACATTTTGTTACAGCCTTATTTTAAAATGGATTCATTTCATTATTTTTTTATCATCAATCTACACACAATACCCCAGAATGAAGAAGCGAAAACAGGTGTTTTGCAAAGTAATTAATAAGATATACCTGAAATATCACATTTACATAAGTATTCAAACCCTTTGCTCTGACACTCAAAATTGACCGTAGGTTCATCCTGTTTCCTTTGATTATCCTTGAGATGTTTCTACAACTTGATTGGAGTCCACCAGTGGTAAATTAAATTGATTGGACATGATTTGGAAAGGCACACATCTGTGTATATAAGGTCCCACAGTTGACAGTGCATGTCATAGCAAAGGACAAGTGATGAAGACGAAGTATTTAAGAAGGAACTGCAGATGCTGGAAAATCGATGGTACACAAAAATTCCGGTTGAACCTCAGCGGGTGCAGCAGCATCTATGGAGCGAATGAAACAGGCAACGTTTCGGGCCGAAACACCTTCTTCAGGTGGTGTTTCAGATGAAGACGAAGGAATTGTGCGTAGATCTCTGAGACAGGATTGTGTTGAGACACAGATCTGGAGAAGGGTATAAAACAATTTTTGCAGCATTGCAGGCCCCGAAGAGCACAATGGCCTCCGTCATTCTTAAATGGAAGAACTTTGGAACCACCAGGACTCTTCATAGAGCTGGCCGCCCAGCCAAACTGAGCAATCGGGGAGAAGGGCCTTGGTCAGGGAGGTGACCAAGAACCCGATGGTCACTCTGACAGAGCTCCAGAGTTCCTCTGTGGAGATGGGAGAACCTTCCAGAAGGACAACTATATCTGCAGCACTCCACCAATCAGGCCTTTATGGTAGAGTGGCCAGACGGAAGCCACTCCTCAGTAAAAGGCACATGACAGCCCGCTTGGAGTTTGCCAAAAGGCATGAGAAACAAGATTCTCTGGTCTGATGAAACCAAGATTGAACTCTTTGGCCTGAATGCCAAGCGTCATGTCTGGAGAAAACCAGGCACCGCTCATCACCTGGCCAATACCATACCTACGGTGAAGCATGGTAGTGGCAGCATCATGCAGTGGGGATGTTTTTCAGTGGCAGAAACTGGGAGACTAGTCAGGATCGAGAGAAAGATGAACGGAGCAAATACAGAGAGATCCTTGATGAAAACCTGCTGCAGAGCATTCTGGACCTCAGGCTGGGGCGGAGGTTTACCTTCCAAAGGACAACAACCCTAAGCACACAGCTAAGACAACACAGGAGTGGCTTTGTGACAAGTCTGTGAATGGCCTTGAGTGGCCCAGCCAGAGCCCGGACTTCAACCCGATCGAACATCTCTGGAGGGATCTGAAAATAGCTGTGCATCGATGATCCCCATCCAACCTGTCCGAGCTTGAAAGGATCTGCAGAGAAGAATTGGAGGAATTACCCAATTACAAGTGTGCCAATCTCGTAGCATCATACCCAAGAAGACTTGTGGCTGTAATCGCTGCCAAACGTGCCTCAAAGTACTGGGTAAAGGGTCTGAATACTTATGTGAATGTGATATTTCAGTTATTTATTTTTAATTACAAGTTCAAGTGAGTTTATTGTCATGTGTCCCTGTATAGGACAATGAAATTCTTGCTTTGCTTCAGCAAACGTAATTACTTTGCAAAACACCTGTTTTCGCTTTTTTATTATGGGGTATTGTGTGTAGATTGATGATTAAAAAAATAATAATTTAATCAATTTTAGAATAAGTCTGTAACGTAACAAAATGTGGAAAAAGTGAAGGGGTCTGAATACTTTCTGAATGCACTGTAGCTATATGGTGAGAGGGGGAAAGTTTAATGGAGATATGCAAGGCAAGTTTTATACACAGCGAGTATTGGGGGCCTGGAACACATTGCCAGGGATGGTGGTGGAGGCAGTTACGATGGTGGTGTTTAAAAGGTATTTAGGCACATGGAAGTGCAGGGAATAGAGGGATATGGACCATGTACAGGCAGATGAGATCAGTTTAACTTGGCATCTTGTTCGGCACAGACATTGTGGTACTGATGTTATAGCAAAATGGAATTATGATTTCTTTCAAGTTTTAAGCGCATTCACACTGTCAAGTATCTCAGGAGTCTTTGGTGCATCGGATGGCCTGTAGGCAATTCCCATCAATATAAAACATTAGGAGATTTAGGTTCAATTATTTTAACACACCTCCTTGAGATCAGAACCCAAATCTAATATTAGTTCTCATGATTTGAAAAGAATGGCGGAGGGTGACTGCTTATTAAAATGTTCATAAGTTATAGGAGCAGAATTAGGTCATTTGGCTCATCAAGTCTGCTCGGCCATTCAATCATAGCTGATCTATCTTTCCCTCTCAACCCCTTTTTCCTGCCTTCTCCCCATAACCTCTGACACCTACACTAATCAAGAATCTGTCAATCTCCACCTTAAAAAGCAATTGTAATTGTAATTATTTCAGTGATACATATCCAAATCATGCACACAGCGTGTTTGTTCTCGGGTAATCGAAGAAGAATGAAGATCAACCACCTTTGATCACAACGCCCTTGGATTAAGGTCAAGGAATCATGGCATCATGTTCCGTGCAGACATTGTGGGCCGAAGGGACTATTCCTGCACTGTAAAATAGTAAGATTAAACGAGAACTTACCAGTTTGAAGTTTGATCTTTATTTTATGAGGAGTAACGTTGAGGGAATACGTGAAGAACCCCGCCAGGACGCATGCGTGTCATTCTTCAAAGCAGCGGTGTGAAATCACAGATAACTGTAATGACTAAACATAGTAAGATTAGAGAAGAGATACCAGTTCAAGATATGATCAAGGGTGGGAGCGGAGGGCACGTATTCCCTCAACGTTACTCCTCATAAAATAAAGATCAAACTTCAAACTGGTAAGTTCTCGTTTAATCTTACTATTTTACTTCGGAGTCACGTGAGTGACTACGTGAAGATTTTAAAGCTCTGTGATTTCATGCCGTGGAACGAGTCCATGCATCACATCTGCCTTGATTTTGGGGAGAATAGAGTTAACATCATTAGACATCAATACGATATTGAAACCCAATGGTAAAATATTAACACCAATTATTGCCCCTATTTATGGGGTAAATTATATACAGAACTTAAAGTTGTTTCTGCAAATGTTCCAGGTTCAATGACTGGTTTGTTATAAAGTCGTAGGAAAGTTTCTTCCGTTGACCATCCTGCTGTCTTGAGGATTTGGTCCATTGGTACGTCCAACTTCATAGTTGCCAATGTAGCTGCAGCCCTGGTGGAGTGAGATTTAAAACGCTAGTGTCCACTCCAGCCTTATTTAGGACTTGTTTTAGCCATCTAGAGATGGTCTGGACTGTCACTGTTTTGAGTGGCTGTTAGTAGCTGATTAAAGTGACATTTCTTCCCTCTGATGATCTTAGTATACTTCATGTATGATAGTAAGTGTGTTATAATACAGAGACGACCATCTGTCGGGTAGGCCCTGAATTCTGTTTTGTAGGCCTGCTGACCCCTGTCTGTTCTGTATGACTATTACATTGATGTGAAAATTAAATTCCAGATGAATTAATCATGTTGTCCAACCTTATTTCCTGTAGTGACTGGACCCTTTGTGCCGTGACCAGGGCCATCAGCATGACTGTTTTTCATAGTCAGTTCCCGTAGGGACAGAGCTGTAGCTGGAGACCAGTTTCTTAACATGGTCAGTACAATGCTCACATCCCAAATTTGGGAGTACCTGGTTCTTGGGGATTAATTTTAAAATGCTCCTCATGAGTTTGGTTACCAGGGTGTGTCCCAACAGAGTGCCGCTCTGTACCTACGACAGGTATGTTGCCAGAGCACTTCTGACGCAGTTGATGGCACTTTGACTGAGCTTCTCATCGTAATGGAGGCTTGCCAGGAATTCCAGAACAGACGGGATGTTCATAGATCTGTGGGTGATGATTATTGTTGTGACAGTACTTCCCATTTCTTGATGATACCACGTACTGTTGTTTAGGTGGACTGTCTGTGACCCGCTGAAATAATTCCGCATACGGTCCGTCAGTCCCAGGTGTAGAAGAGGTGCTTACAACTCTAAAAATAAATAGGTTTATATATAATAGTGACATGGGTAACTCCCCTTGTTGCGGAAAGAACCAGTAAGTTAGGTATATGATGGATGGTGATGTATGGTTCTAACCCATGTTGATATCACCAGGACCCATGGTTGAGTAGGGCAATCAGGCATTATCAAAATACGAGACGTGGAGTCTATAGTTTCTTCCTAAATACCCGACTGATGAGGCATATGGAGGGATGCATAAATGATCCCCCAAGCAGCGAAGATACATCTGAACCTCTGCCCCAGGTTCTGGCTCCCAAGAACATAATTTGATAACTGGTAAGAGCATGGATGTGAATAGGTCGTTATCTGGTGTTCCATACCGTGCTGTTCCAGCAATACATATTTTATCCAACATCCATACAGTGTTTCTAGACTACCGTGACCTGTTGTCTGCCACTAAATTCAGTTTCCCTGGTAAGTTGGTAGCTGGATATCCAAATATCTATCTGGATACGCTATTCCCAAAAGTGTTGGCCAGATAGTCACATGATGTCGATATGTTTCTACCGATATGGTTGACATATGCTACCACGGTGGTGTAGTCAATTTGTAGTCTAACATACTGGTGATATAACCCAGAACAATATGACTTAAAGCCATGGCATGCACTCACTTCCCCAGGTATTTATGCCCAACGTTAGTAATGATGCCTCCTGTGCATTCCATCTCCCCCACAGCTGGAGATGGAATTAGTAGCATCCCAATCTAAGGCCCATCAGTAAGTGGTTCCATAGACGGGTAACTGTTAATGTTTGGATTGGAACAATGCCTAATGTTATGTTTCCACCATTTTTGTACCATAGTGGCCTCTGTTGGTTGCTTCATTGGTCTGTCAGACTGACCCCCCCCATAAATTCATGAGTGACGCATGTTTGCGCTCAGTAATTTGATTATGTAAAGGTCCGATTTATGTGGCTGGCACACAGCCCCTAATGCCAATTATTCTACTACCAGTCTGATGGATGGTTTTGTTCCCTGCAAGCCTCCATTAAGGCTGTACCCTTTCTTACGGCAAAGTACTGCCATGTGAACTGTGTTAACGGTGAACCGCAGATGATCTGTTGTGTTAAATACATCTGTGGGCACCTCCAATGAGTACTATATAGCAAGCATATATTTATACGATGCTTGCCATGTAGTACCCTTGGATCAATACCTTAGTTGCAACAAAGGTTCCCATCTAGTAATGAATATAAAGTACGAAAGTAGTCAAATTAGTCAAATCTATGATGATGTGGCAACCACCATCTATATTATGATAAGGATTTTTATTTATTTATTTATTTATTTTGGACACGAATTCCTGTGATTCGTGTTGGATGTCCTCCATCACTCCTATTTTATTTGGGCACTGTAGTTCAGTATGCGCTTAGTTTGTTTCTTTTCCTGTAAGCATGAACATTCAGTTCGGTACATGCTGAACTGGAGGATAATGTAATAAATCATTCTAAGGTATACCCCTGTACTTCTGAAATTTAAGTGTCGGTAGTAATAATTCTATGCATCCAGATAGATCTGTTATCTCCCACCAACCTCGTAAGGAGCCAAACCCACCTTCCTCCATGGTACTATTAGTAGGTTTGTTACTATTCCGGCATCCTCCGTGGTCGTTGAGGTGCCGGTGTCTGTGATGAGGGTTAGCGCATTTCCCAGGAAGTAGTTTTTAAGACGTTCCTTAATGTGCCCCAGAGTTTCCCTTTATGTGAAGTTCTTTACCTGTTAAGATAAGATGCCTCCAAATTTTAATATTGGAGGTTGGGAGGTTCCAGGTTTGCATATAAGGCCAGTGCATCCTGGTGATCTAGTGTCTTTTTGTTTATAGTGCGGCCGATCCCGTCCCGCTGTTAGGACTTAGAACTTTCTTTCGTTTCAATTCCCTGTCTTACCATGTTTTCAATTACACTGGTTGATACTGGGATCATTCAGGTTTTGCAGTTCCCTGATGGCAAGTGTCTTCCAATAGGTTTTCTGCACCCTATGTGTACTAGGGATATGTTCTGCTCCCCTGTTCAAGTGCAGCCCAGGATTAGATTAGATTAGATTAGATTAGATTTCCTTTATTGTCATTCAGACCTTTCGGTCTGAACGAAATGCTGTTGCCTGCAGCCATACATGTAATAATAACAACACAATAAACACAAATTAACATCCACCACAGTGAGTTCACCAAACACCTCCTCACTGTGATGGAGGCAAAGGTCTTAGAGTTACTGTCTCTTCCCTCCTCTTCTCCCTCTGCGCCGAGGCGATACCCCACCGGGCGATGGTATCAGTCCCGCGGTTCAAGCTCCGCGGCCCGTGGGTGGTTGAAGCTGCCGCCCTCCAGTCCAGCGGACGCAGCTGTTGCGACGGGAGCTCCAGGTCGCCGCCGCCAGAACGCCGCCTCAGCCGCCAGAGCACCGTCTCCGCACCGGGCCGCCCACACGGCAGCGTCTCAGCCCCGCACCGGGCTGCCCCCACGGGAGCGCCTTCCAGCCGGGAGCCGATCCGCCCTCACCGGAGCGCCTTCCAGCCGGTAGCCAGGCCACCCACACGGCAGCGTCTCAGCCCCGCACCGGGCTGCCCCCACGGGAGCGCCTTCCAGCCGGGACCCAGGCCGCTCACACGGGAGCGCCTTCCATCCGGTAGCCGTGCCGCCCGCACGGGAGTGTCTCAGCCCCGCACCGTCCGCCCTCACCGGAGCGCCGAGTCGTGCCGCTGCCCGGACGTTGCCACAGCTCGAAGACGGCCAGCCTCGCGTTGGTGAGTCCTGGCTGGCTCTACCTCCGGACCCTCGAGGTCGGTCGCAGTTTGGAGGCCGCCAGCTCCGCCATTAGGCCTCAGCGCAGACGGGGGAAGAGAAGGGGGATACGACAAAAAGGTCGCATTCCCCCGAAGGGAGACAGAAAGCCCTGTTTCACCCCCCCCCCCCCCCCACACACATAACACCACCTAATAACCAAAACATTTACTAAACTAGACAAAAAAAACAACACAAAAAAGTAAAAACAGACAGACTGCAGGCGAGCCGCAGCCGTATCACAGCGCCGCCACTTCCGGATTGACCCCCTATACTCACCTCTGATGAGGGAGAACACTGTGCAGCCCTACAAGAGGTACCGCTGTAGGACTTACTAGCTGCCCCTCTGTGACTAGTCTCCATCTCATGGAGCTGCCACTTACCTGCTCCAACAGCCACTCCAGCTGGCCCCGATGCTCTCGGGCACCCAACCGGCTCCAATGCACATGGTCACTGGCCATCGAGGCTGCTCCTGAAGCCGCTACTCCTGAGGCCGCTCCTGCTCCAGTTCCTGCAGCCACTCCATCCGGCTCCAATGCTTACGGTCACTGGCCGTCACGGCTGCTCCTGAAGCCGCTCCTGCTCCAGCTCCTGCAGCCAGCCCAGGATTGACCCTCGGTGTTCCCCTCTGATGAGGGAGAAACACTGTGCAGCCCTACAAGAGGTACTGCTGTGGGGCTTACTATCTGCCCACTGTGGCTAGCCTCCATCTCATGCCACTTTGGGGTATTCCCTCCAGCAGCCGTTCCAACTGGCTCTTATACTCTCGGGCATAGGCCACTCCCGGCTGCTGTTGCCCCATCCTGCAGCCGCTCCAACCGACTCCCGTGCTCTCGGGCACTGGCCGCTCGCGGCTGCTTTGTTTCTCCTGCAGCCGCTCCAACCGACCCCCATGCACACGGGCACTGGTCGCTCGCAGCTGCTTAGTTTCTCCTGCAGCCGCTCCAACCGGCTCCCATGCTCTCGGGCACTGGTCGCTCCCGGCTGCTTTGATCCCCGCTCCCAGCCGCTCCAACCGGCTCCCGTGGGCACGGGCACTGGCCGCTCGCGGCTGCTCCTAAAGCCGCTCCAACCGGCCCCCATGCACACGGGCACTGGCCGCTCGCGGCTATTCAGAGTCGGACTCCTCGGAGTCAACGACTCTGTTTTATGCTTACCTCTCCCGGCCGGCGCGGGAGCGAAGTCGGGAGCGAAAGTCGGGCACAGCTGTTCCCATTACGGGAGATTAGCGTGCCGTTTGCTGCTGCTGCCGGCTGCCCGCAACTCCGCGGTTCTCCCCCGCCAGCTTTCCTGCAGCCTTCGTGGATCCGGTCCATGTCTCCACCTAAAAGGTAAGTGGAAGGAACGCAGAGTCTCTTACCTGCTGTTCCCGACTTTCAAATTCTGGAATGCAGAGTCTCCTTACCTGCTGTTCCCGGCTTTCAAATTTTGCCGCTAGGCCTTGCTGTGACTTGTTGCAATGCGTGTAGCGATAATGCACGCATGCGTCCTGGCGGGGTTCTTCACGTAGTCACTCACGTGACTCCAAAGTAAAATTCTATATTCTAATGTTATTCAGTATTCCATGTGGTCCCAGAGGAACAGTGAGTAGTTGTGCTATCCCCATGAAAAAAAGTACTATCTCCATGAAAAAATGATTTGCTAGAGCATAGCATACAACACCTTTCCTATAACGTAGCACCCAAAACTGAACACAATACTCTAAATGTAGCCTCACCACGACTTGTACAACTGCAACATGCGTAGAAACCTAAATTGATTTGATTCATTTTTGACACATTTTTTTAACCATCGCTAGTGTTAGTACAACAATGACCACATACAATAACAGTTGTTTCGTTGACAGCATTGCCCTTGAAGTTGTCGGTAGATCGCTTTGACACTATTCATGAAACAAAGAACAAGTTCAAATCTATTAAGGCAGGTGATATATTTAAATTCAAGCAATTAAATAAGCCTAGGATAATCAAGAAACCGATGTACTATTTTCAGAACAGATATTGGCCATCCTTCCTCACTCACTCTAGCCTATAGACTAAGTTTAGTTTAGTTTAGGGATACAGCATGGAAACAGGCCCTTCGGCCCATAAAGTCTGCATCGACCAGTGAGTGATCCATCCTACACACTCGGGACAATTTACAATTATTATTGAAGCCAAGCAACCTAAAAATCTGCACGTCTTTGGAGTGTGGGAGCACCCGGAGAAAAATGACAATAAATATTGTATTGTATTGTATTATATTGTAAAACCCACGCGGTCAAGGGGGGAATGCACAAACCCTGTACAGACAGCACCTGTAGTCAGGTACGAACCGGGGTCTCTGGCGCAGTGAGGCAGAAACTCTACCTCTGTGCCACCAGAATTTTATTATCAGGTGACCAAAAAAAGCCTTTGTCTTGACACCAACTGAGTTAAAGCATAGAGACCAATATATGATAATCACATATGATTGTGGAAACTAAGCACCAGTTAAAACAAAAAGCACGGTTCACTTTTATTATTTAAGAAGAAAGGTTCACTTTTATTATTATGAAATTGCCTATTCTTCAAATCATCTCATTAAGAATTTCATAAGAAATCTGCTGGTACTATAACCATCAGATAAATAGTTTATAACAACATTTTATTACATAAAACACAATAAAATCAATGCCACAATTTATTTTATTACATAGCAGGTAGTACAAAATCTTGGAGCTGCATTTATTCAAGGAAACTGCATGCTTATTATATTCAATAATGCGAATATCTCACCATTATGAAGAAATTACAATGATGCAAGTTAATCACTATCATCCTGGCAATTCCATTTTGCCATTTCCATGACTGGGTTACAACCACAATGGTAATTTTCAACATAACATAAAAGAGAGCACATCAATTAGTAGAACCAGAGTAAGTGTGCCCATTAGAAAATATACCTTTATTGCTAAAAGGTTATCCAACACATCTGTCATTGGTTTGATTGCAATGATCGACTGATCAAGACATGAGGAAACTCACAGCAGGTCACCCTCAGCCCAATTTATGTAGAGCCTGGACAGACAAACAATTGTTTGGGAGACTGGCAGGATGGATTTGCCGACTGTTGCAAGGCTATAAGCGACAGTTCTTGACGCTGGTTGGAGGTTTGTCACATCAAACTCAAGATGAATACAAAAAAACAAAGTGCTGGAAGGACTCAGCAGATCAGGCAGCAGTATCTGGAGAGACAGGCTGTCCAGATCAGCAACAATCTACTTGCAATCTTAGTTTATTGTATTGCATTCATTTTTGTAAAGTTGATAATAATTCTATACAATCTATTATTGCTACAGTTATTGTAGTAAAACTTATAATTGTGTTATTGCAGCTACTATCGCAATGTTTAAGAAACATTTAGACAGGTACATGGATAGGATAGGTTTAGCGCCAAACGCAGGCTGACGGGACTAGTGCAAATGGGACATCAAAGGTTATTTTAAAGGTTATTTTATTGGTCACATACACCTAGGTGTAGTGAAATGCTTTCCCACATTTCCCATGTTGGTCGGTGTGGGTAAGTTGGGTCAAAGGGCCTGTTTCGACACTGTATAACTCTATGACTCTATGACTCTATGTCTCTATGTTGTTGTTGTATAAGATTTTTGTAAGTCAGTCACGCCCCACAGTAATTTTAGTTCCTACCGACAATTGATGTATTGGGGATGTATTTTGTGTGGCGCAGAAAGTCCCCTGGTGGACACATGGAGACTGCATGTGATTACCCGCCTGTGATGAAAGAGAACTAAAGAACTCAACTGTTGCCTGATTATTACCCCCTGCCCAGAGTGACTGAAGCATTCAAAGCCAGAACTTAGGGTTACCATCAATAACAGTTAAAACTTCATCTGCAGTACAAATATTTTAAAGAATATAACTATTAGCTTGAGCCAGGCATGGACTAAATTTGTTAATATTAAAAATGTCAAAGCTATTTTTAAAAATTGCTTCTCTAGACTTTCTATTCCTTTGGGGCAATCCATCTTTTTAGGTATTTTCTCCCATGTGGGAACTTGATTTTACAGTCACATTTCCGACATGCAAGCTGTTCAGGTTATGAATAAATCTTAGGAACAGAACCCTACCATAACCCAGGCAGGAGAAGACAGGAAATTCCTTTGGGCTGCTTCCGCTGTGCTGGTTATAGTTGAGGGAGTCAAGTCAAGCCTAATTTATTGTCACATGCACAAAAACAGTGCACAAAACAAAACCCCCCCTCCGGATTCAGGGACAGTTTCTTCCCAGCCATTATCAAGCAGCTGAACCATCCTCCAAACAACTTGAGAGCAGTCCTGAGCAATTATGTACCTCATTGGAGACCCTCAAATGATCTTCAATCGGACCTTACTGGACTTTATCTTGCACTAAAGAATTATTCACATTATTCCATTTATCATGCACCCACACTGTTGATCCTCAGACTGTAATCATGTATTGTCATTCCACTGACTGATTAGCATGCAAAAGAAGTTTTTCACTGTTCCTTGGTACACGTGACAATAAACTTAACTCAGGTAGACATACAATGAAAATCTTGCTTACAGCAGCATCACAAGCATGTAGACACAGACAAACAAACAAACACATAAATTATACATGAATGAATCATAAAATATACAAGACAGTGAAAAGAAAAAAGAAAATAAGAAATTGGTGCAAAACACTATTAGAAAACAAGTTCATAGTAGTGCGAGCAGTGGTCCAAAGTGCTCCATTGCTGAGAGAGGATTAGGGTTGTGCAGGTTTGTTCAAAGACCTGATGATTATAGGACAGTGGCTGTTTGTGAACCTGGTGGCATGGGACCTCAGGCTTCTGTACCTCCTGCTTGATGGAGAAGTGCATTGCAAATCTCACTTGCCGTGTGAGCTAATTTATGACACAATTATAGCGAAGTTACTCATGAGAAGCTTTGAGAAAATTGTTGAGAAATTAAAATCAAATATTTCCACAACATACAAACTGTACGTTCATATATAACACTAAAATATAGCACAATCCCTAACACTCATGGCGATCACGTTAAAAGTGTTTGTTTTAAGTATTCACAGTTGTTAATTGTGCAAAGAACAACATTAAAAGATAAAAAGGATATTCCATTCATTCTTCTTTGATTCTTCATGATGTATAAATACTAAGCATCTTCTAGCCTTGGATAATTGTAAGGAAACCAACTTTCTCTATTATGCTGCTAACAAATGATACCTCAGTAGTAATACATGTCATGCTGATTCCTTTCCAGGGCATATTTTCAAATAAATGCTGCATTCAGACTTGACTGGTTCAATTTTCTTACCCGTTTGTTTACACCCCTTCCAACTTTTGCTTCTTCTATACGCTTACACTCTGTCAGCCCAACACACCATCTCTTAGATAAAACTCTCCATCTCTCTGATAAACTTCCATCCTTTGCTTTCAGTAGCAATCCCTTAACCATGTACACCCCACTCTTTGGAATTAGTAGTCATACAGCATGGACATAGGCTCTTCAACCCTACTTGCTCATGCTAACCAAGAGGCCCCATCTCCTCTAGTCCCACTTGCCTGCATTTGGCCCATCAAAACCTTTCGTATCTCTCTACCTGTCCAAATGTCTTTTAAATGTTGTTATAGTCACTGCCTCAACTATCTCCTCTGGCAGCTCGTTTCATATACCCACCACTCTCTGTGTGAAAAAGTTTCCCCTCAGATTCCTATTAGATTCCTATTTCCCCCTCTCACATTCAACCAATGAACACAGGTTCTTGATTCCCTTAGCCTGGGTAAAAGACTTGGTGCATCGACCCAATCTTTTATAACCCTCTATAACATTAACCCTCATCTTCCTGCGCTCCAAGGAATAAAGGCCTAGCCTACCCAACCTCTCCCTAAATCTCAGGCCCACAATTCCTGACAACATCCTTGTAAAATTCCTTCTTTAATTTGTCCCACGATCTCAAAAGCTCACTTTAGTACATGTATTTTTGACTAACCGATACCAAGTCCATTCATTGCCTACACATCCAGAATGTTTTGATTACAAATCCAAATTGTCACCGACATTGTTTTTCTACATTGAGTATTATCTAAAGGCAACTGTTGTAGCATTGCCAGAAACAAAGCTAAGATATAGAGATGGGTTCTGAGTATTGTATTCCTTAGCCTAATACAGTGCATTCAGAAAGTATTCAGACCCACTCACTTTTTCCACATTTTGTTACGTTACAGCCTTATTCTAAAATGGATTAAATTCATTTTTTTTATCAGCAATCTACACACAATAGCCCACGATAAAATAAGTGAAAACAGGTGTTTAGAAATTTTTGCAAAATAATTAAAAATAAATAACTGAAATATCACATTTACATCAGTATTCAGACCCTTTACTCAGTACTTTATTGAGGCACCTTTGGCAGTGATTACAACCTCAAGTCTTCTTGGGTATCACACTACAAATTTGGCACACCTGTATTTGGGTAAACTATCCCATTCTTCTCTGCAGATCGTCTCAAGCTCTGTTACGTTGGATGGGGAGTGTTGATGCACAGCTATTTTCAGGTCCCTCCAGAGATGTTCGATCGGGTTCAAGTCTGGGCTCTGGCCGGGCCACTTACGGACATTCACAGATTTGTCACAAAGCCACTCTTGCGCTGTCTTGGACGTGAGCTTTAGGTCGTTGTCCTGTTGGAAGGTGAACGTCTGCCCCAGTCCGAGGTCCTGAACGCTCTGGAGCAGGTTTTCATCAAGGATCTCTCTGTACTTTGCTCTGTTCATCTTTACCTCGATCGTGACTGGTCTCCCAGTTCCTACCGCTGAAAAACATCCCTACAGCATGATGCTGCCACCACCATGCTTCACCGTAGATATGGTATTGGCCAGGTGATGAGCGGTGCCTGTTTTCCTTCAGACGTGACACTTGGCATTCAGGCCAAAGAGTTCAATCTTGGTTTCATCAGGCCAGGGAATTTTGTTTAGGTGCCTTTTGGCAAACTCCAAGCGGGCTGTCATGTGCCTTTAACTGAGGAGTGGCTTCTGTCTGGCCACTCTACAATAAAGGCCTGATTGGTGGAGTGCTGCAGATATAGTTGTCCTTCTGGAAGTTTCTCCCATCTCCACAGAGGAACTCTGGACCTCTGTCAGAGTGACCATCGGGTTCTTGGTCACCTCCCTGAATATGTTAGTAAGTCTCTATCCTAAGGCCCTTCTCCCCCGATTGCTCAGTTTGGCCAAGCTCTATGAAGAGTCCTGGTGGTTTCAAAGTTTTATTTAAGAATGACGGAGGCCACTGTGCTCTTCGGGACCTGCAATGCTCCAAAAAATGTTTTATACCCTTCCCCAGATCTGTGTCTCAACACAATCCTGTCTCGGAGGTCTACAGACAATTCCTTCGTCTTCATGGCTTGTTTTTTGCTCTGACATGCACTGTCAACTGTGGGACCTTATATAAACAGGTGTGTGCCTTTCCAAATCATGTACAATCAATTTAATTTACCACTTGTAGACTCCTATCAAGTTGTAGAAACATCTCAAGGATAATCAATGGAAACACGATGCACCAAAGCTCAATTTTGAGAGTCACAGCAAAGGGTCTGAATACTTACGTAAATGTGATATTCAGTTATTTATTTTTAATTATTTTGCAATAATTACTAAACACCTGTTTTCGCTTTTATATTATGAGGTATTGTGCGTAGATTGATGATAAAAAAAAATGACTGTAACCAATTTTAGAATAAGGCTGTAATGTAACAAAATGTGGAAAAAGTGAAGGGGTCTGAATACTTTCTCAATGCACTGTATGTAATGCTGACAAGAACTTGAGACCTTGTCTCGATGGACTAGCTCAGATAGATATCTTGGTCAACACGAAGATGGGCCAAATGACCTGTTTCTGTGCTGTATAACTCTATGACTATGATTATTAATGATGCTTCTCTGAAAATGTTTCCACAAAAGAAAAACATGCGAAAAGATTGCAATAGATTAAAAACCACATCTCTAATGGAATGCTGTAACTGTACCTTTTTGTAGATAGTTTAGTTTAAAGATACAACATGGAAACAGGATCCTCAGACTCCCAGGTTCACATTATCCATCGATCACCCATTCACACTGATTCAATGTTACCTCACTTTTGCATCCACCCCGATACACATGAAGGGCAATGTTACTGAGGCCAATTAATCTACAGATCCTCACATGTTTGGGATGTGGGATGAAACCAGAGCACCCACACGGTCACAGAGAGAACATGCAAACTCCACACAGATGGGACCAGAGGTCAGGATCGAACCCAGGCCTCTGGTGCTGTGAGGCAGCAGCTTTACCAGCTGTGCCACTGTGTCGTCCACGTTGGGTTTGTTCTCACTCCAACTAAAATTTAAGGGAATAGAATCCCTTTATGTGCCCCCCTAAAATATTAGGAAACAGATCAGTTGGACTATAATGAGGTAGAATGATTATCATAGACCAATTCTCCTCTAGTTCCTTTTTATACCTGTTTTTCTAAAATATTTGAAATGTGTTTATGTCAGATCCAGTTCCGACAATACCATTTACGTTCTGTGATGATGCAATCAGCTGGAACATAGTAATTACACAATTTCAATGGTTTATAGTTGTTTTCTTCAGTCCAAAATCCTCCTCCAGGCTGGATTTATTTCCCTATATTAAATTTAAAATACTTTCTCCACCAATAGGACGTATGGAACTTAAAACAAAGGCAGCACAGTGTTGCAGCGGTAGAGTAGGCTCGAAGGGCCGTATGCCTATTGTCTATTGTCTATAGTTCCTGCCTTACAGTGCCAGAGACACAGGTTCAATCCTGGCTGCGGGTGCTGTCTGTACGGAGTTTGTACGTTTTCCCTGTGACCGCTTGGATTTTCTCCAGACGCGTCAGTTTCCTCCCACACTCCTAAGATGTGCAGGTTTGTCAGTTAATTCACTTCTGTAAATTGTTCCTAGTGTGTAGGTGAATATTGGTCGGTGTGGACTGAAGGGCCTGTTTCCATGCTGTATCTCAAAACCAAACTAAATTAAACTGTTTAAGAAGGAACTGCAGATGCTGGAATTCCCTCCATTTATCAACTGTTCCCCAGTCCGCTCAATGTGGAGCTAGTGATAATTTGTTCACAGCCCCTTTCTGATTTTGTGAGTAGTTTTCTAATTTGCTTTCCAACTTGGCAACAGGTAGATGCAAAATGTGTTTAAGGTTAAATAGTTGCCTGCACAGTAAGTGCATGTAGATGCATAACGTGAAGTTTTAACAGGGCAAATCTAGAAATGTCAGCAGCGGCTTTAATCAGAGCATTAAAAAAAAGAGTTTAAACAATAACACTGTGAGAACAATGCCCAGTCATCGTTTAATATAATATGCTAAATAATTATGTATTTTTCATCTACAACAAATGGAATCCACAATTTTGGTGTCTAATGACAGTTGATAAATTGAGGGAATTCCATAAGAAATTAGTTCAATCGTGGATTTAAAAGATTAGCTGGTCACAGCTTTTAGGTGGAAATGGCTCTGTGGTCCTACTTGTTCACTAACAGATGGCCTCACACTGCAACTCCTGTGTTAGCTTGATGTTGATGCTAGCATCTGTTTTTTTTGCTTCCAAGCTGCTAACTAGAGCATTAGAAGATAGTGCGGCATCTGCACTCACAGGAGGGAAATAAACCGTTTTTTTTTAATGCCACTAACACTCATCATTGAATCCATTCATTGAATCCACTCCATGTGGAAAGTGTATCTGCATAAGTTGTTTAAGGGCGTCGGTGTCATTTAGGTAAGAAGCTGTTTAAATTTCATCTACTTCCCTCTAAAAGCATTACATCCTTTCTAAAGAGAAGAATGGAATAAAGGAAGTCTGGCATTTCTATAAGGACCGTTCTCTTCTGAAATGTGATCTGTTACATTGAGGGAAATGTGATACTTCATTTACACATAGCAAGATTTCTCATTAACACAGTACTCTTGGATAACCTATTTAAGTGATATTGAGTCAAGGACAAATAATCATATGGTACACCATAATCTTATTTGAAGTGGCACCAACAAACTTTACACATCCATCCAAGACAGTAGACAGTTGTTCCAATTAACATCTAAGGATGTCACCAACAGTACAGCACTCCCTCAGTATGGTACAGAGGTGGCAACTAGATTTTCCCGTTCATATCTCTGGAATGAGGTTCAAATCCACAGTGTTGTGTCCCAGAGACAGAGCATCATAGCTGTCTCTTAAATATAGTTTTAGTTATCGATTATTTGAGTTATTTATTCCTTGCAGCAACATGAATCACGGAGTCAGGTAAATATGGGATCGCTGAACATTTTGCATAGCATGGTAAAGAAGAGAGTTGACTTTGTTCAATGTTATACATTCACCTTGCAACAAGCAGCTCAGGCCAACTAATAGCCCATGAAGTATTCTAGCTCAAGATGCTTATTTTTGCAGACTGCTCTTCCTGAACCGCCGTTTCATTTCAAAGCCAAGCAGTAAAAATCACAGCCGTCTGTAACATGTCATCCGTTTCTGATTCAAAATATTGATCACCGACCCAATCTGGTAAAACAACACCAATTTGCTTTTTTTTTTTTTAAATGGTTGTCACAGTTCAGTTGCACTATTGATTCAAACCTTTTGCATTGAAAGCATTTCATTCAGCAAAGATTCAGCCAGTTATGCCTTTTGGCCCAGTCACAGAGGTGTGCATTAATAACATTTGCATTTAGTGGCAGAACACATAACAAAATGGTGAACTGCCAGAAAAGCAGATTGATTACATGTCCTTTCATCCTTTACATCCAGAGAACATTGCCCAAATTCATTTTGGAGCCTTGTAAAGTTCTTGGACTGTGACAAATGCAAATGTAGAGGATCTCCATTAGGTTTAGGTTTACATAGAAACATAAAAAATAGGTGCAGGAGTAGGCCATTCATCCCTTCGAGCCAGCACTGCCATTCAATATAATCATGGCTGATCATCCAAAATCAGTACCCCCGTTACTGCTTTTCCCCCATATCCCTTAATTCCATTAGCCCCAAGATCTAAATCTAACTCTCTCTTGAAAACATCCAGTGAACTACCTTCTGTGGCAGAGAATTCCACAGATTCACAACTCTCTGGGTGAAAAGGTTTTTCCTCATCTCAGTCCTAAATGGCCTACCCCTTATTTTTAAACTGTGACCCCTGCTTCTGGACTCCCCCAACATCCAAAACATTTTCCATGCTTCTAGCCTGTCCAATCCCGTAAGAATTTTATATGTTTCTATAAAATATGTTTCTAGGGTTATTAGTGTCAAGTGTACTGAGGTACAGTGAAAAGCTTTGTTTTGCTTGCTATCCAATCAGATCAGATAATGCTATCCATAAATACTCTCATGTCAAATTCAAATGCAATAGGTAGAGAAAAGAGGAAGATGCAGTGTACGGAATATCATTTTCAACAATGTTGCCCATTAGTTCCATAGACAAAGTCCAATGTCCGTAATGGGATAGTGGTGAATTGGCCAGTGCCCTAATTTGTGGAAGGATTGTTCAGGAGCCTGGTAATAGAAGGGAAGAAGCTATTCCTGAGCTTGGTGGTTTGCACTTTCAAGCTTTTGTACTTTCTGTTCAGAGGGAGCAGGGAGAAGACGGTGATGGTGGGGAGGTCAATAGCTGTGATGGACTGGGCAATGTCCCCACTTTCTGCAGCCTCCTTTGCTCTTGAATGTTCAATCACTGAAGCAGACTAGATTGCAACTAGTCCCTCTGCAATCCACCAAACTCTTGCAGAGGTTCGACAGAATATTCAGAAACATGCCAGATCTCCACAAATTCCTAAGCGTGTCAACATAGAAACATCGAAAAGAGGTGCAGGAGTAGGCCATTCGGCCCTTTGAGCCAGCACCGCCTTTCAATATGATCATGGCTGATCATCCAAAATCAGTACCCCGTTCCTGCTTTCTCCCCATATCCCTTGATTCCATTAGCCCTAGGAGCTATATCTAACTCTCTCTTGAATATATCCAGTGAATTGGCCTCCACTGCCTTGTGTGGCAGAGAATTCCATAGATTCACAACTCTCTGGGTGAAAAGGTGTTTCCTCATCTCAGTCCTAAATGGCCTACCCTTTATTCTTAAACTGTGACCCCTGGTTCTGGACTCCCCCAACATTGGAAACATTTTTCCTGCATCTAGCCTCTCCAATCCCTTAAGAATTTTATATGTTTCTATAAGATCTCCTCTCATCCTTCTAGATTCTAGTCTTGTCAATCCATTCTTGTGTAGAAACATTGATGACTTTTCTTTGCAATACATCAATGTGCTTATGCTTTACTTGCATGATGTGCTGGGCCCAGGGCAGATCACCAGAGAAATGTCACTCAGGAACTTGAAGCTGTTGACTCTCTCCACTGCCATCCTGCCATTGGGGACGGGTGCATGGTCCCTGGGTTTTCATTTCCTGAAGCCATTAAATACTCCTTGGTCTTGCCAATGCTGAAAGCAAGAAAGTAGTATTTGCACCGTTCAGCTGGATTATCATTCGCTCTCCTGTACTCTGATTCATCGTTACCTGTTATTTGTCCAACAACCGTGGTATTCTCCATGAATTTAAAGATGCCGGTGGAACTGTGTCTAGCACAGTCTTTATAGATTTAAAAAATATAGTTTATTATTGTCACTTACTGAGGAACCGTGAAAAGTTTTTTGTTGTGTGCTAACCAGTCCTTAAAAATACTATTTATGATTACAGTCAAGCTGTCCACAGTGTACAGATATAGGATAAAAGGGATAACATTTAGTGCAAGATTAAGTCTGATAAAGTCAATTAAAGGGAGGTAAAAAGTATCCAATGAGTTGGATGGAAGGTCAGGACCACACTCCAGCTGGTGAGAGAATGGTTCAGTTGCCTGATAACAACTGTGAGGAAACTGTCCCTGAATCTGGAGATCACATTTTGAGATCACATAACCAAATGCAAGGCAATCTAATCTTACAATTACTTTCTCTCAGTTTTTCAAATACAGGCACCTTGTATTTTACATGTGTTTGATTTATGCATATTTAAAATACCAAATACCAAAAGCCAATTTGAATATTTTTGAATTATGCACTGCTCTTTAGGAACATTACACCCATGTAAAACAGGAGGGGCCTGCATTTCTTCCCCTTCCCATCACTATTTATTGCACGATTTTATGCACCTCAGCTGCTGCTATTACATTTCACATTCTATCTGCCACCATTCTCCAACTCTCCATACCTCTCTCCTCTGTCCTAATTTCACTCTCTCATTTCTCAAGTTCACGTTATAGGGGTAGAATCAGGCCATTCGGCCCCTCAAGTCTACTCCGCCATTCAATCATGGCTGATCTATGCCATCTTTTTTGTTTCTCACCAATATGTAATTACTGATTCTGTTCTATTCTGTTTTGTAGTTGTTTGCACATTCCGCAGGCATTGCCACTTTTCATTTCTCTGCGCATCTCGAATGTACGTGTCAAATAAATTTGACTTGACCTAATCCCATTTTCCTGCCTTCACCCTATAACCCCTAACACCCGTTCTAATCAAGAATTTGTCGGTCTCTATCCACTAACGGCCTCCACAGCCCTCTGTGGCAATGTTCCACAGATAACTACCCTCTGACTAATCAAGTTTTGTAACGTAAGTGAGTGGTAACTTTTTTACCAGCACATTACCTACCTACAGGAAGGTTTAGGTTTAGCTTTATTATTGTCATGCATACCAAGTTACAGTGAAAAGCTTTGTTTTGCATGCTACCTAATCAAATCAGGTAATACTATACATACTGTAAATACAATCAAGCCCAGCTCATGTACAATAGGTAGAGCAAAGTGAACGTTTGGTGTCCATCTTCCAAGCAAAGTGAAAGATAACGAGTGCAGAATATAGTTCTCAGCATTGTAGAGCACCAGTTCCAGAGATAAAGTCCAATGTCCACAATGGAGTAGAGATGAATTGATAGTTTCAGAATGGATAGTTTCAAAGTATGTTAACAGAGGAGAAGAAGCTGTTCCTACGTCTGCTTTCAAGCTTCTGTTTCTTCTGCCCGATTGGAGCGGGGAGCAAAAGGAATGTCTAGGGTGAGAAAATACATTGAAGGACCAGGTTTAGGAATGAATTGCACCATCAATTTCCACAGGTGTTGCTATTTGAAGATCTAATCTACTGATCACAAATCCACGTAAATCCTGTAGAGGAAGCTTTGATTCCGATTGATACTGTACCGGAGAGATGGGCCCATGCCCTACTCTAGATCAATAGATCTTGACTGCCTGGACTGGCAGGAGATATCAATCCCAGTGTCAGGAACCCACAGTGTAGCTGGTTTGACAGATGTCCATTTGGAGGAAGGCTGGTGGTGCAACAGTTGTTGAGTCACTCTGCTGGTCTGACCCCATTCCAACTAGAAATGCAAGTAATTACTGGCAGTGACAGCAGAGCTGGCATCAGTGGGTTGGATAATCTGGCTTGACTTGTTATTAGAAGCATTACTCGCGACTGCAGAGGTTATACTACTGAATAGAAGTTGTGGAAGTTTAAAGGGTTTAGTATCGAGAACCAGAGGACATACAGTAGCGATGTTACAATACTCACCTTCAGCGGCGCTGCAGTTCTGCCACTGGCCGTGTGCGCGACTTTGACGTCTTTGAGGGGGGGGAGGCAGGATTAAAATGTCGTTTTCTCCTGCCTGTCGGAGTCGAACTTCCTCAGGCTGTTAAGCTGCTGAAGAATAATCGATCCGACTTCCATTCTCGGAAGTTTATTTTTTTAAATCGCAGGACAATTTAATCCCTTGAGTAATGTTAAAAGCTTTACTCTAACGCCGTGAACACCTACAACGGGACCGATCTCACGTACGGGACAAAACAAAATGTAAGTTGTTTACTTTACATATAAACTTGCTTCTTAGGATGACTTTAATCAAAATTTCCTTGGCGATAATGTGATTTTGCCCCATACGAACCGGCAGTGTTTTTCCTGCTGATATGGGGTTCAAATTCACTGCAACCGCAACTTTCCAATCAATCCCGTTCCACAAAAACCCACTCGCAAGATGATTAAAATGCCCATTAATTTACGGGAATTAAACATTAAATTCCTTCCATTTGGCCTATAAATTCATGACAAAGAGATTTAAAAATCATGTTATATTGTGAATTCTTGTCTGAATGTTATGTGGACACTTAGGCTATTTAAAAATGTTAATCTTTTCTTAAGAAATGGATAGATGTTTAGATCTAATAATTGAATTTTGTAATTAGCTACAATTAGGTAACTACCTAATTATATGCTTTAATTTCAGGTCATCCAAGTAAGATTGTTTCATGTTTGTTTCAGAATGCTTCAATCTATAATAACTGAAAATTTCATTCAGTTCTCTCAAAGAAAGTTTGGGCTTTTGACTGTCCTCGATCACAGCTTTTGATTTAAGTCAATGGAAAAGCAATAGGGAACAAGATGCTAATTTCAGAGTATGAAAATGGCCATAACTTTTATTAATACTGAAGATATGAACGTGAATAGTTTTAAGGTGAAAGGGGAAAGATTTAATGGGAACCTGAGGGGTAACATTTTCACACAAAGGGTGGTGGGTGTATGGAACAAACTGCCAGAGGCAGGTACTATCGCAACATTTAAGAAATAATTAAACAGGTACATGGATAGGGCAGGTTTAGGGGGATATGGGCCAAACGCAGGCAGGTGGGACTAGTGTAGATGGGACATGTTGGTCGGGGTTGGCACATTGGGCTGTTGTTCCTGTATCCATGCTGTATGACTCTCTATGAATCTCTATAAGCAGTGGAGCTAATCTGAGGAAAGCGTATGATGGTCACTTTTGTTTAAATAAGGCGCAGTCATCAAAGTGAATATTGTTGGATGTCTTTCATGTTATGCATTGAAGCTGACACAAAAGGACACAGTCTGAAGAATGGCCTCGACCCGAAATATCACCTGTTCCTTTTCTCTGGAGATGCTGCTTGGCGTGTCGAGTCACTCCAGCATTTTGTGTCCATCTTTGGTGTAAACCAGCAACTGCAGTTCCTTCCTACACATAACATGTGGTATTCATTTGTTACATGCCTAACCCCAGGAATGGTTTGTATGAAGTGTCTATTATGTTGCGACTGTGATTTGAGGCACTGGAGATGCTGAAGCTGGAATGTATAAGTTATTCACCATAAAGGCATTCACTTCGGGACCCGTTCGGTAGAGTCTCCTCGAACTCAAAGTATGTCACATTTTTATAGTTTTAAAAACCAAGATTATAGCAGATGATTCAATGAACTTTCAACAGCGACAATTACATTGTTTATTTCAATATTTCTAGCCTGATAAACGGCTCCATTTAATGTGGGCCGCTATAACTGACAAGACACCTCTGAAAGTTCAAACACCTTTGTTGGGGAAGAGTAAGTTGGTCCAAACGCTTCTGAAGCCAGAGAATCCAGATGCCCAAAATTAAGTGTTATAAGGGCTGACTCTCTGCAGTACATAAATATCCCAATTATTGATAGGCAAATATGCCGATGACCATGTTTATTGTGCCAAGTGCCAAAATAAATCTGGCCTGGATGCTAGACTCAAAATGCTGGAGTAACTCAGGCAGCATCTCTGGAGAGAAGGAATGGATGATATTTTGAGTCAAGACCCTTCCACACAGACAGCGTCCTTGAACTCCTTGATCCCCATCAAAATGGTACAAAATAACATTGTGCCAGGTTTGATGCAGACCAACCAAGATGCTACCATGTCTTACGTTTGACTGATACGCACAAAAACATCTTCAGGTCACATCAATTTGCAAACCATGCCACCTGAGCTGCCTCCCACTGTGGGCCAATAGCCTGGGTGGCATAGTGGTGCAGCGGCAGAGTTGCTGCCTTACAGTGCCAGAGACCCAGATTCCATCCTGAATATGGGTGCTGTCTGTATGGAGTTTGAACATTCTCCCCTTGACCACGTGGGTTTTTTCCAGGTGCTCCAGTTTCCTCCCGCATTCCAAAGACGCACAGGTTTGTAGGTTAATTGGCTTCGGTAAAAATTGTAAATTGTCTCTAGTGTGTAGGATGGTGTTAGTGTCTGGGAGTGATCATTGGTCGGCGCGGACTCAGTGGGCCGAAGGTCCTGTTTATGCACTGTATCTCTATCTATATACTTAGATGTATGGATGTATTTGTGTATTTGTGTGTGTTTGTGTGTGTGTGATTCACATCTCCTCGAAAACACGGCACGCTAACGGTGACATTTTTACATATTCCGATGGAGATTTACCTCATGATCTCAAAAATCGCCTCATCTGAAAATTTGATTCATTATTTCTTTAGATTTTTGTTAAAATTGTTCACAAATCTCAAATCTTTTTTGAAGTTAATGAGCTGAAGTTAACGAGCTGATGATGTCACAATGGCTCTGCTCCTCGCGGCCAGCTGTGCAGTGTTTTCACCACACATCCTGCTGGGCACTGTTTTCCACGAGTCCATCCCACCCAGACTCGCAGTCATTTTGTCACCACCTGCTCTTAGTCGACTCGCTCTCCCCGCAGCCAGCAGCCCTCTCCCCCAGGGCTCTGGATTAAAGCCGCTGAACACGCAGTAATTTGGTTGGGCTTTCAAGGGCCTCAGAGGTCCCGCGAAGTCCCGAGAGCTGCTGAGGCCCGCCGCCCGCTCGCAGTCATCCCCGTCCACATCGCCCGATTGCCGAGTTCAAGTCCGCCCTCTCCCTTTCTCTCCCCCCCTCCCTCTCCTCTCCCCCTTCTCCCCCCTTCCACCCCCTCTCTCTACCCCCACAACCCCTCTCACCCCTCCCCCTCTCACCGCCTCCCCCCTCTCTGCCACATCTCCCCTCTTCCCCCTCTTCCCCTCTTCCCCCTCTTCCCCTCTCCCCCTCTCTTCCTCTCCCCCTCACCCCCACTCTCTCCCAACCCTCTCCTCCCTCTGCCCCGCCTCCAACCTCTCCCCCTATCTCCCCCTCTCCCCTTCCCCCCTCCCCCTTCCCCTCCCCACTCCCCTCCCCCCTCCCCTCCCCCCTCTTTCCCCTCCCCCTATCCTCCTCTCCTCCCCCTCCCCCCCTCCCCCCCTCCCCCCCCTCCCGCCTCTCCCCCCTCTCTCCTCCTCCTCTCCTCCACCCTCCCTCTCCCCCCTTCTCCCCGTTCTCCCCCTCTCCTCTCCTCCCCCCTCCTCTCCCCCCTCCCACCCCTCTCCACCCTCCCTCTCTCGCCCCTCTTCCTCCCCCCTCTCCCTCTCTCTCTTTCTCTGCCCCACTCTCTCTGCCCCTCGAGATAGGGTGGGGATGGGGTAAAAGGAGCCAATGAATAATATTAATATAATATTAATGGGGTGGTTAGTGTGTGTGTCGGGGGGGTTGATTAGTGTGTGTGTAACGCCGCAGGGTGCCCGTACGTTGAGGGGATGAGACCCAACGGGTCCCCCTTGGTCTAGTATCTCTATAAAGCCTGAAGCTTGATCTCTGTCGACAGCACTATGTTTACAATGCACAAACAGCTTTTTAATTTCAAAGTTGATTACGGCTTGTACTTTACATTTGAGGAGGTTTTCTTTGAAAACTAGTTCTCCTTTATATTAATGCCACTATATTAAGGCCAACTATATCCATATAAATCCACAACTCCTGAATCATCCCTATGCATAATTGGCAATGTTTCCGCTATAAATGCTCTCAGCATGGTCTACTCCAAGTAAAATCAAAATTAGATAAGCTTGTGCAAGAAAAAATGTGCACAGGGTGATCCAGTTTCTAAGCTATAACATTTGTTTAAGAAGTTATTCTGTTTTTTTCCCAGTTATACTTCCAATTTGTCTCTTTCATTTGCTCTTTTCTGGTGATTCTGGATGACGTGTTTAGCTTTAGCTTTACGAATCCAAATAATTTGGGAACTAATTACCACTGATTATCCCATTAGAATCGGAGTTCGTTTGTTGCATTAATTGCTTTTCATTTTGAATGTCTCCGGGGAGACTAGGTTACGAGATCTGCTAACAGTTTTTAAAATGACAAAGGATTTTGGCAGAAAGCATCTGAGCAGGTTGAGCAATTTTTTTGAACAAATTCTTCAGTGTCTTGACGTGGAAAATCCCAGAACTCAGGGGTTTTATTGTACTTAATCATAAGTGGCACAAACCTGAAAGGATCCTATTATGGCAATCATTTGCTTCTGCAATTTTATTTATTTTTTCGAGCGTGAGATATCATGTGTTATAAAGATTGGACAATGAAGGAAACTGGAGTTGTAATCTTGTTCAGAAGTGTCTAACATGAAGCTGCTGCTTAAACTTTGAGAGTGAATATTGTCATCACAAAATAAGTTGTTCTTTGAATGTCCACAGCAGAAATGGAGTACAGAAGCAACGGAAGTCATGTTATTGTGTTCAGCACCAAATAGTTTCTCCCCTCAATGGCTGTCTATATCCTCCGATAAAAGATTTGGGGAAATCCAGTTTACACATAATGGAGCGTCTGGCTTTGTTGATCTTTCAGCAGGTTACCAAGACCTGTCACAAAATCACTGGCAGTGCGAGTATTCAGGACTGAACTGTGTGGAAGGATGAATTGGAGGTTATCATTTCTCCGAGAGAGGATGATGCTTTCACCCTAACTCTCGCCTTTCCTCTAGTAAAAGAAGCCCCAGATTGCTGATGGAGACAGGCCTTTATAAAGCTGACATGGTAATCATAGACAATGCTTTGAGAATAATTTGAAGAATTGGGGAGACACAGTGGCACATTGGTAAAGTTGCTGCCTTACAGCGCCAAGACGTAGGTTCAATCCTGACTACGGGTGCTGTATTATACATAATTTACTATGCATAGTTCTCCCTGTGACCATGTGGTTTCCTCCCACACTCCAAAGATGTACAAGTTTGTAGGTTAATTGGCCTCAGTAAAGATTGCATATTGTCCCTAGTGTGTGGGTAGAGCTAGTGTACGAGGATTGTGGTTGGCGCAGAATCGGTGGGCCGAAGGGCCAGTTTCCACACTGTATCTCTAAACTAATTCATTTGTCAAATCAAATCCTCCGTCCGTAAAAAATATATAGTGTAGAACCTTGAGAGTCATCCAATTTTGCTCAATAACAGATGACTTGTGGGCTGCACTTAAGGTCAATACAGATCACAGGTGACCTTTATCCAATCTTCAAAGTCAGACTATCAATCAGATCTGGAGGAACTGACAGGACCTAATTTTGTTCCTGGTCATAAGATTCGGTGGAGTTCATTGCCAATTATTGAACCTTTCAGCTAAACCCTCACTGACAAAGCCGGTTCCTAACTGAACCTTCAGGAGCTGGAACCTACCCATTAAATTCTACGGCAACGCCCAACATTCAGCGATCAGCTCCACTGAGAGTTTTTTGCACGGTTGGACAGATGAGTTGCAAAATACCCCTAACTGAGCCTAACCAAGGTGCTGTGGATCAGTCTGGAGGGAGGGAAGGGCTGGGGGTGGAGGGGAGAAAGACTGGGGAAATGGAAGTGAATAATAAGCCAATGTTGCCCACATAATGGTTTGCCCAAAATTGCAGCTAATGCCCCTGTCCCACTTAGGAAACCTGAACAGAAACCTCTGGAGATTTTGCGCCCCACCCAAGGTTTACGTGTGGTTCCCGGAGGTTGTAGGTGGTAGCAGGAGGTTGCAGGAAGTGGAAGCAGGTAGGGAGACTGACAAAAACCTCCGGGAACCGCATGGAAACCTTGGGTGGGGCGCAAAGTCTCCAGAGGTTTCCGTTCAGGTTTCCTAAGTGGGACAGGGGCATTACAAGGCAGATGGTGTTTTGGACAAACAATACAATGAAGGCAGATATTTCTTTATTTTTACATGTATTTTTCACTGGAATCTCATTGATGTGGTAACCCACCATGTAACATTTTTGTACTTTTATGGAATTAGGAGTGGAGATCTGGTTTTTGCACCAAAGGGACATAACTGAGAAAGATCACCAAGATTTTCAATGCAAATCTGTGAAACAAAGGAAGCGAAGGCATCAAAGGACAGAGAATCACTCGAACCCCAAAACATCGACTGTCCATTCCCTCCCCAGATGCTACAGGCACTTTGTGTTTTGCTGAAGATACCTCCCTCTGCAGAATCTTGTGTCCCCATAATTAGCGTGGTGAGGGCTGATCCTCTGAGTAAACAAATTTGCTAATAAATCATACAGAACAAATATGCCGAGGACCGTGTTTGATGTGCCGTGACAAAATAAGACTGGTCTGGAATGTTCCTTGATCTCTATCACAATGGTAAAAAATAACTCAGCTGAATATGTCGGATGTTTGTTTTGACGTAGGCCAATTGACATGGCCCAGTTGTCTGATGTTTGGCTGATGCACACAAGCACGTCTCATGTCATGCCAGTTTGCAAACCAAATCTCTAGGTAGCCTGTGCTTAGTAGACAGCACTGTTTGTTTACAAATGGAGACTCAAGAGACTATAGATGCTGGAATCATGGGCAACAAACAGGTTGCTGGAGAATCTGTCAGGCAGCAATTATGAAGGGAAATGGAAAGGGAAATGGATAGACAACAATTCATAGAAATGCAGTAGTAGGCCATTCGGTCCTTCGAGCCAGCACCACCATTCAATATGATCATGGCCGATTATCTAAAATCAGTACCCCGTTCCTGCTTTTTCCCCATGTCCCTTGATTTATTTAGCCCTAAGAGCTAAATCTAACTAATTTCAGGTCAGGAGCCTACTTCAGTCATTAGTCTTTAGACTTTAGAGATACATCATCGAAACAGGTCCTTCGGCCCACCAAGTCGGCTCCGATCAGCAATCACCCCGTACACTAGCAATATCCTGTAGCAATGTCACAACATTTTGAGATTTAAAAAATCAAGTCTGCAATTTATCCCATCAGATAAAGCATAAAAATAAGTTTAATTTGACACCTAATTCACTTTCATATCTTCAGTATTAAAAAGGTTATGGCCATTTTCATACTCGGATATTAGCATCTTGTTCCCTATTGCTTTTCCATTGACTGAACACAAAAGCTGTGATCGAGGACAGTCAAAAGCCCATAACTTTCTTAAAAATTAAGAGAACTGAAATAAATGTTCAGTTATTATAGATTGAAGCATTCTGAAACAAATATGAAACAATCTTGCTTGGATGACCTGAAATTAAAGCATATAATTAGTTAGTTACCTAATTGTAGCTAATTACAAAATTCAATTATTAGATCTAAACATCTATCCATTTCTTAAGAAAAGATTAACATTTTTAAATAGCCTAAATGTCCACATAACATTCAGACAAGAATTCACAATATAACATGATTTTAAAATCTCATTGTCATGAATTTATAGGCCAAATGGAAGGAATTTAGTGTTTAATTCCCATAAATGAATGGCCATTTTAATCATCTTGCGAGTGGGATTTTGTGGAACGCGATCGATTGGAACGTTGCGGTTTGCGGTGAATTTAAACCCCATATCGGCAGGAAAAATACTGCCGGTTCGTATGGGGCCTAAATCACCTTTTCGCAACGTAAAATTTGGATTAAGGTAATCCTAAGAAGCACGTTTATATGTAAAATAAACGGCTTACCTTTAGCTGTCCCGTACGTGAAATCCGTCCCCGTTGTCGGCGTTGACAGCATTAGAAGCTGATTTTTATTTTACTCCAGCTCTGAAATTGTTCCGCGGTTTTTAAAAGAAAATTCACAGACCAGCAGTCAGAACAATTCTTCAGCATAAGCTAGCAGCCCGAGAAAATAAAACTCTGGCAGGCATAAGAAAACCGCATTTTAACCCCGCCCCCCCCCCCCCCCCCCCCACCCTCAAAGGCGCCAAAGTCGCGCACACGGCCAGTGACAGAATTGCAGCGCCACTGAAGGTAAGTTTTGTAACATACCTACAACCTGTACCCTAGGGGCAATTTACAATGTTACTGTCGCCAATTAACCTACAAACCTGTACTTCTTTGGAGTGTGGGAGGAAACCGGAGCACCCAGAGAAAACTAACGCGGTCATAGAGAGAACATGCAAACGCTGTACAAACACCCGTAGTCAGCATCGAACCCGCGTCTTTGGTGCTATAAGTTGCTATAAGTCAGCAACTCTACTGTTGTGCCACTATGCAATCCTAAACTTCCAAATTGCTGGTGATTTTCCTCATGACCCAGATTCAAATTATCTTATTGTCATATGAAACAGAAACATAGAATATTTTAATGCAGGAGTAGTCAAGTCAAGTCAATTTTATTTCTATAGCACGTTTAAAAACAACTCTTGTTGAAGAAAGTGCTTTACATTGGTGCAGGTACTAACGTGCTACTAACAGTGGTACACAGATCAACAATGCATACATAGATACATACATACAGCGCTCCCTCAGAGGACCTCAAGAAAGGCTTGAGAGTAGAAATAAGTTTTAATTCTCAACTTAAAAGAGTCGATGGAGGGGGCAGTTCTGATGGGAAGAGGGATGCTGTTCCATAGTCTAGGAGATGCAACCGCAAAGGCGTGGTCGCCCCTGAGCTTATGCCCTAGACCGATGGTCAGTAACCCCAAATCGGCCGATCTGAGGGACCTGGAGGTGGTGTGGTGGGTAAGCAGATTTTTGATGTAGGTGGGGGCAAGCCCGTTAAGGCTTTGTAAACATAAAGAAGGAGCTTGAAATTGATTCGGAGCCAGATGAGAGAGGCCAGAATCAGGGTGATGTGGTCCCTTTTTCGGGTGCATGTCAGGAGTCTCGCTGCAGTGTTTTGGACCAATTGCAGGTGGGATAAGGATGATGGGCTGATGCAGTAATCAAGGCAGGAGGAGATAAATGAGTGGATGATCTTTCCGAGGTCGTCAAATTGGAGGAATTGTTTTATTTTAGCTATCGTCCGAGGCTGGAAGAAGCTAGCCTTTACCACGGCATTGACTTGTTTGTCAAATTTCAACGCGGAGTCAAATATCACGCCATGGTTTTTGACGTGAGGTTTGAGTAATGGGGTAGGCCATTCGGCTCTTCGAGCCAGTGCCGCCACTCAATATGATCATGGCTGATCATCCAAAATCTGTGGCAGAGAATTCTACAGATTCACAACTCTCTGGGTGATATGCACCAGGATGCAATGAAGTTTTGTGTTGACATGAAGCTCATAGAGTACACATATGTGATAATGATAGAACATAGAACAGTACAGTACAGGAACAGGCCCTTCAGCCCTGTGCTGAATATGATGCCAAGACCAACTCTCATCTGCCTGCACATGATTCCATATCATTCCATTCCCTGTATATCCATGTGCCTATTCAACAGTATCTTAAATGCCACTATTGTATCTGCCTCCACCACCAATTGCATTGCAGACACCCACCAGCTTCTGTGTAAAAAAAAATGCCCAGCGTATCTCCTTTCAACTTTATTCCTCTCATCTTAAAGCTGTTTGATATTTCTATCCTGGGAAAAAAATTCTGACTGTCTACCTTATCTATGCCCAGTTACAACAATACAAAACAAATACAAAAACAAATGCCAAACAGCAGAATAGTGTCAACATTCATCCAGGTCTTATCAGTTGCATCCACTAATTAGCACACTATCTTGGTATTCTTTTTTATCTCCTCTATTGAATACTTTGAATTATGCTGGAGGTATAAGAAACTGCAGCTGCTCGAATCATGAGCAGAACCCAAGTTGTGGAGGAACTCTGCGGGTCAGGCAGCATCTGTGGAAGGAATGTAAGACATTACACATCCTTGTCACCACCTTTTCACACTGCTGCCCTCAGGAAAAAGGTACAGGTCGCTAAAGTCACGCACTGCCAGACTCAAGAACAGCTTTTACCCATCAGCAATCTTGGAACTGAACTCTGTCTCGGGAGCGGGTTATGGGGAAGGAGGGGGGGTGGGAGACAGTGTTAATTTATGTAAATGTGAATCCATGGGTGGGGTTGGGGAGGGAGGGAGTGTAAAAAGTATGAGTATGTGAATGTTTGAAGTTCTTTTAAATAGAGAGACACAGTAATCTCGTTGTATGTGACACATGCAATGACAATAAAGCATTCTGATTCTGATTCTGATTCTGACAGATGATGTTTCGGATAGAAAACTTCTTCGTACTGCTGGAGTAGAGGAAGCATTTTTCAGGCTCCATCAGTCTGAAACATCAGTCCCAACCTGAAACATCATCTGGGCATTCCCACAACAGACACTGTCTGACCAACTGAGTTCCGCCAACACTTTATTATTTGAATCTTGCTGGTTCCCCAGTCCCAAATCCTTGCCTTGCAGCCACACAGGAACAAGAGATGCAAATAGGGCATATCATTCCCTTGATATAGAGATCAGCAATTCAGTGAGACTATCTATGAAGCAACCAGAGTATGTTACTGGGTCTGGAAGGGTTGAGTTACAAGGAGAGGTTGGATAGGCTGGGTCCTTGTTCACTGGAGCAAAGGAAGCTGAGTGGTGACCTTATAGACCTTTGTAAAATCACGAGGGGCACAGATAAAGTAAATACCTACAGTCTTTTCCCCAAGGTAGGGGATCTGAAACTTGAGGCCATGGATTTATAAGAGACCTGAGGAGTAACTTTTTCATACAAGGGTGGTAGTTATATGGAACAAAGTGCCAGAGGAAGTAGTAAAGGTGGGTTCAATTATGACAATTAAGCGACACTTTGATAAATACGTGGATAGGAGAGGTTAGGAGGGATATGGGTCAGGATCAGCAGGTGGGACTAGCTGAATTATGCAACTTGGTCAGTATGGCCGAGTTGGGCCAAAGGGCCTGTCTCCAAACCGTATAGTACTATGACTCTGGCTCTAACTCCATTTAGTTGCTGTATTTTCAGTATTCCTTTAAAGCTTGAGCTAGTAAAAATCCATTGTTGCCTGATTTGGATCCATGAATTGAGTTAGTATCAACTGAGCGGCACTTCCAGAGATCCAGGTTCGATCCTGACTACGGGTACAATCTGTACGGAGTTTGTATGTTCACCCTGTGACCTGCGTGGGTTTTCCACAGGATCTCCGGTTTTCTCCCACACTCCAAAGAAGTACAGGTTTATAGGATAACTGGCTTGGTGTAAATTGTACCGAGAGTGTGTTGGATAGTTCTAGTGTACGGAGATCGCTGGTCGGCGCAGACTCGGTTGACCGGTGTTTCCACGCTCTATGTCTAAACTAAACTAAACTGATTCTTGTGTAAGTGAGTTGCGTATTTTTTCTTGCCAGTTAGATGATAAAGTGTCCTTAACTTATCTCCGAAATGACTTTGATCTGATTCTAAGGCTGTGTCTCCCTGTCAACCATGTTATTAAATTGTATCCATCATGGACAGAATGAGTGACATATAGAAAAACAATACATCTCCCTTCATGTTTAGAGTTTTCTAATGTATTTGTTAAATTATATATATTTTTTATTTGACCACGTTAATCCAAAGGATTATTTTTAAATGAGATTCATTGTTCACCTATTCATTGCTAACCATTCCTGTGTTCTGCATTTAAATCTGGGCATCCTATAGTGCTGCGGAAATTTAACACTGTGACAACAAATATTTTAAAATCTACATTGAAATTACAGTTCAGTGTTGTACCTCGAATTGAATATTTCAACTTTTGACCTTTATGATGAATAACTTTGAAATTGCCAGCTTTGGAACGGTTGAACTGTGTTCCCGGAGACCAAAACAAATTGCTGGGTTGCTGGATTTCTCAACAGCAGTCATCAGTCGACTATGGGTTTTGTCTCTATCAGGGTGACAGGCAAATCAATGAGGGGAACTGAAGGGACGTGGAGAATAAACTGAGACTGAAAATGTGAAGCGATTCTACAGCACAGCTGGGGCTTGGCTGCTCAGGCATATCTAGGAATACTGAAGGGAGTAAATGGTCACAAAAGGTCACCGACCTTTCAATCCAGATGAAGTGTTCATATCAACTGATCGAATAATGTCGCTACTTTATTTTGGTGACAAACAACATGTTGGTCTGAACCATGAAAACATTTTGATATGAAACATGTATCATTGCTATTTCTTTAGTTTACTTTAGTTTAATGATATAGCGCGGAAAATGGCCCTTCGGCCCACCGAGTCTGCATGCTAGCCTACACACACTAGGAACAATTTACACCTATACCAAACCAATTAACCTACAAACCTGCACGTCTTTGGAATGCGGGTTTTCTCCAAGATCTTGGAGAAAACCTACACGGTCACAGGGAGAACGTACAAACTCCGTACAGACAGCAACCATAGTCGGGATCGAACCTGGGTCTCTGGTGCTGCAAGTGCTGTAAGGCAGTAATTCTACCACTGCACCACCATGCCGCTCCTTTATTAGTCAAATTACAACAGATGTATGAGGTATGTTTGTAATTATTAAAGATGCACCTCATTGACATATGCCCGAGTTAATAACCATTTGGATTGGTGCCACAGTTTAACAGCAGAGACTGATGAAGCAGCATTCTTCCTGCCCTCTCTTATTAATTGTTAACTGTTTTGAGTTTACAAGGCGCTCCTTTTGCCTCATCTACATTATTTTATAATAATATACTGTAAATTTTCTTGCCATGATTATCATTATTATGGTAATGCTTCAGATAGTGGTGGTGCGACCCGTTGCAGCGGCCCCTACAGCCTGTCTGTCTTTTTTAATTTTTTTTGTCTAGTAAAATGTAGTGTTGGTGTTTTTTTAATACTGGTTTTAAATGTGTATATGTGGGGGGCGGGGGGGGGGAGGGGGAAACTGTTTAAAATCTCTTCCCTGTCCGGGAGACCCGATCTTTTCCCTGTCGGGTCTCCGTGGTCGTTGGGGCCTAGCACCGTGGAGCGGCCTCCAACCTGAACGACCCGGGGGCTCGGGAGACTGCGGAGCTGCGGACTACTCACCATCTTGGGGCTGGCCGGCCTCGGAGCGTGGGGAGCGGTGGTGACTCGCTGCTGCGACTCGACTCCTGGGGCTCGGAGGCTCCAGCAACGCAGCCGCAGGTCCGGTGGACTGGGACATCGGGAGCTCGCGGGTCCGGGGGGAGAGACCGCTTCCCGGAGCTCCCGCAACGCGACTTCTCCAGCCCGTGTCGCGGGGTTGGAACGACCCGGAGCGGGGACGTACATCGCCCGGCACGGCTTCATGGCCGTGGGACATTACAGTGCCTGCCGGGGCTCCAACATTGTGACTTTTAGACCGGGAGCGGGGCCGTAAATCGCCCGGCACGGCCTAAAATAGCCGTGGGACTTAGCATCGCCCGCCTGGGGCTTGGATATCGGGAGAGAAATGGAGAACAGGGGAGAGAAAAGACTTTGCCTTCCATCACAGTGGGTTCACTGTGATGGATGTTTGTGTGAATTAAATTGTGTGTATGTCTGTAGGAAATTGTCTTTGTTTGTATGGCTGTGGAAACGGAATTTTGTTTGAGCCTCACTGAGGCTCAAATGACAATAAATGGTATTGTATTGTATTGTATTGTTGTATAGACAAAAAGCAACACTTTAATCATCCATATTGAGGAGGATGTGACTGAGTCATTGGGGACAGAAACTACAAACAGAAACATAGAAACATAGGTGCAGGAGTAGGCCATTCAGCCCTTCGTGCTAGCACCACCATTCAATATGATCTGGCTGATCAACCAAAATCAGTGCCCCGTTCCTGCTTTCTCCCCATATTCCTCGATTCCGTTAGCCCCAAGAGCTATATCTCTCACTTGAATGCATTCAGTGAAATGGTCTCCACTGCCTTCTGTGGCAGAGAATTCCACTGATTCACAGCTCTCTGGGTGAAACTGTTTTTTTCTCATCTCAGTCCTAAATGGCCTACCCCTTATTCTTAAACCATGACCCCTGGTTCTGGATTCCCCCAACATCGGGAACATTTCTCCAATATCTAGCCTGTCCAATTCCTTAAGAATGTTATATGTTTCTATAAGATAGCCACTCATCCTTCTAAATTCCAGTGAACATAAGCCCATCCTTTCATCATATCTCAGTCCCGCCATCTCGGGAATTAACCTGGTGCCATCTCGGGAATTAACCTGGTGCCATCTCGGGAATTAACCGCTGTACTCCCTCAATAGCAAGAATGTCCTTCCTCAAATTAGGAGACCAAAACTGGTAGATAAAAGGACTTTCTTTTGGAATAATTTGCACAAGGCCCAAGTTATGGTTAACTTCTTCTTTATTAGCAATAACGTATCAGACCAGAACAGTCAAATAAGAGACTATTTTGCAGGTTCAAAGATGCAGTATTTCTATAGCATTTTGGATAGATAAAAGCAAGGTTAGTCACGTACACTTGTTTACATGGTTAACTATTGTGATCCAGCATTCTGTAATTTTCCACTGCGAAACAGGCTTCTCTATCTATGTAGAAAGATTAGGGTGTTTAGGTCAATGGGCTGTCGCCTTGAATTCACAAACTCTTCCTTGTGTTTAGAAGACTTGTTTTTGACTATGTGCCACTGACACCGGGCATTTTAAGCCTTGCTCTGAAGAGTATATTCACTGGAGTGAAGTTTGAATCTCAACAGAATGAGGTGCTGCCGATGTTAAAATACAAAATGGAAGAACAGCTCACAATTCCCACACTTTCTTCATCACAAGCAGGTCTTCTGAATAATCTAATTCTCTTCTCCTGACACTCAACAATTCAGTGATGTTTCAAAGTTTTTAACCACAAAGACACCAATGAACAATTAACTAGAGCTTCATTTGCTATAGTGGATTATATATAATTATAAATAATAATTTATTTAAGTATACCATTCTGAATGTAGATAGGTAACTTTTACAGATTTACACATTTACTATGGGAGCACTTCCTGTCTACCAATGAACCCTTTGGTGGCTGTTACAAGCACAATATACCAGATACCTAAAATATACCTCTGTTGTTAGAATGTTGAGGGATGGCTTCCAGGATATACAAGCAGTCAGAATATTGTGATAACATTGACATATAATGAACCATGTATTAAATGGCAGCAACATGTCTTTGACATGCCTTCACTGATCTCATCATGAATGTTTCATGGGGCAGCACAGAGGTAGGGATGCTGCCTTGCAGCGCCAGAGATCCGGGTTCAATCCTGACTATGGTGCTCTCACTACCGAGTTAGCACATTCTCCCCGTGACCACGTGGGTTTCCTCCGGGTGCTCCGGATTCCTCCCACACTCCAAAGACGTGCAGGTTTGTAGGTTAATTGGGCATCAGCAACATTGTAAATTGTCCCCTGTGTGTTGGATAGTGTCAGTGTAGGGTCAGCATGGACTCGGTGGGCCGAAGGATTTGTTTCCATGCTGTATGTCTAAAGCCCAAAGTAAAGTTTCAACGAGGGTGGATTAATATAACCAATCTTTTTTTCTTTTCCCTTGCATATTTACAATGGTACAGAATCATAATATCCAACACCAATTGGTTTCAATGGCCTTAACGTATTAGTGCAAGTTAAATTGCGACTGTTTTGTTTTGGAAGACTGATTCTCATTTTAATTAACTAGCTTATCCCTCATTCCATAACTCCACAAAGATATCCCAAGTCATCACTAACCCATGCAATTAATCCCCTTATACATTATCTATACCTTGGACCACTGAGCTATTTTTCAGAACATCTTTTGAGTTTCAATATTTCCTTTTTTTTCTTTCCACAGCCCTGCACATACACAAACAACAAGATGAGAGAGTAAAAAACTGCAGATGCTGGAATCTTGAGCAAAGCACAGTGTTGGAAGAACTCAGCGGGTCAGGCAGCATCTTGGGAGAGAATGGACAGGTGATGTTTTGGGTTGGGATCCTTCTACAGACTGAAGAGTCGCCTGTCCATTCCCTCCCCAAATGCTGTCTGATCCACTGAATAACTCTTGTGCTTTATGTTTTGAATAACAGGTTGTTTGTTTTATATGGCAATGTCTGTTATGGGATAACTGAATCAAGGATAATGGGGAGAAAGCAGGAAAGGGGTACTGATTTAGGATGATCAGCCATGATCATATTGAATGGCGGTGCTGGCTCAAAGGGCTGAATGGCCTACTCCTACACCTATTTTTTTATGTTTCTATGTTTCTATGTTTACCTATGGAGTTATTAAGACAGTTTGGTCAAGAGTAAGATTTTAAGGATCATTATAAACAAAAACAGACAGTTTGCAAATGTTCAGAATTTGAGGCATATGCAGGTAAAGACAAGATCATAGAGTTATAGAGTCAAACAGTGTGGAAACAGGCCCTTTGGCCCAACTTGCCAATGCCAACCAATATGCCCCATCAATACTAGCCTCACTGCCTGTGTTTGACCCATATCCCTCTGTCCTATCTACCTACCTAAATGCTTCTTAAACGTATTTTGATAAATATCTCCTATCCATAGAATCATAGAGCATGGAAACGGGCCGCTTCAGCCCAACTTGCCCATGCCGGCCAAGATGCCCCATCCACACTAGTCCCCTCTGCCCACGTTTGGCTCATATCCTTCCAAACCATTCCCATCCGTGCACCTGTCCAATTGTCCTTTAACTGTTGTTATCGTCCCTGCTTCAACCACCTCCTCTGGCAGCTCATTCCATACACTCACCACCATTTGTGTAAAAAAAGTTATCCTGCACGTTCCTGTTAAATCTTTCTCCATTCATTCACATTAAACCTATGTCCTGTGGTTCTCAATTGTCCTTCTCTGGTCATTAGTCAGTGGGGAGGAAAGCAAGGATGAATTAGAGGACTGAATTGGAACAAGGAGTTGTCCTCGCTGTATGTTGCTTCCTTGGTGTACGATGTGACAGAATGGCTACAGAGCAAACAGTAAGGGGTGAACAAACAGCCAGATACCTTGGTCTGGTCCATATTGGTACCAATGCCATAGGTAGAAAGAGAGATGAGGTCTTACAGGCTGAGTATATCGAGAAGGGGCCAAGCAGCAAGCCTAAGAGCAAATTGCCCAGAGTAGATGAATCGAGGACCAGAGGACATAGGTTTAAGGTGAAGGGAAAATGATTTAATAGGAATCTGAGGGGCACCTTTTTCATACAAAGGGTGGTGGGTGTATGGAACAAGATGCCAGAGGAGGTAGTTGAGGCAGGGACTATCCCAATGTTTAAGAAACAGTTAGACAGGTACATGGAGATGTTTGGAGGGATATGGAGCAAATGCAGGCAGGTGGGACTAGAGTAGCTGGGACATGTTGGCCGGTGTGGGCGAGTTGGGCCGAAGGGCCTGTTTCCACACTGTATCACTCTATGACTCGATAACATCGGTCATGAAAACTATAATGTAAAATTAGATGCAAAAAAGTAAAAATAGATCGACAAGACAGCTCACTCTATATTAAGTCAGCATAAGGATTCCACTGGCGTCAGTGGAAATAAAAAAGAATATCAACACAAGGAGGCAGCATGGTGACGCAGTGGTAGAGTTGCTGTCTTACAGCGCCAGAGACCCAGGTTCGATCCTGACTATAGGTGCCGTCTGTACGGAGTTTGTACATTCTTCCCGTGACTATGTGGTTTTTTTCCCCCAGGTGCTCTGGTTTCCTCCAACACTCCTAAGATGTACAGGTTTTTAAGCCAATTTGGCTTTGTTAAAAATTGTAAATTGTAATTGTCCCTAGTGTGCAGCATAGTGCTAGTGTACAGAGATCGCTGGTCGGCTTGGATTCGGTGGGCCGAAGGGCCTTTTTCCACACTTTATCTTGAAATTAAACTAAACTAAACAAGAAACTGCAGACACTTTTTTACAAAAAAAGACACAAGTGTTGCAGTAACTCGGCAGGTCAGGCAGAATCTCTGGAGAACACGGATAGGTGATATTTTGAGTCGGGCCCTTTCTTCAGAATGAATAAGGGTCGTCACCTATCCATGTTCTCCAGAGATGCTGCCCGACCCACTGTTACTCCAGCATTTGTATCTTTTTTTGGAAATAAATATCGGAAAATCTTGGTGGATTCTGCATTAGTATGAAAGTGCAGAGGTTGGCAATAAGATTATTCAGCATATAATCACATGAGAATGTGATATTCAAACGATAGCAGGAACTTGGTTCAAAAAGATAGGCAGGATATTAAATATTCCTGGACTCGAGTGATCAGGAAGGATAGGGAAGGAAGGAAAGGAGGAGAGACAGCCTCGATCATTAAGGAGAACAGTGCTTTAGAGAAAGGAGGTCGCAGAAGTATCAAAGATAGAAACTGGGTTAGAACAAATGAACGCCAGAGGGATCATTGCAACGCTGGTGTATTCCATAGGTCACCAAAAAGTGCAGCGACAGAGAGGAGCTAACATGCAAGGAAATTAAAGAGAAGTTAGGGAACGAGCTTTGCCAACTGTACAACATTGCGGGCACAGAAGACTGGAGGTAAAAACCATAGCGTCATAAGATTTAGGGCAGCTATAGAAAAGGCAAAGGAACAAACCAAAATGAAATTAATTAAGGGATGCACAGTGGTAGAGTTGCTGCCTTACAGCGCCAGAGTCCCAGTTCAATCCTGACTATGGGTGCTGTCTGTACAGTGTTTGTACCTTCTCCATGTTCCTGTGTGGGGTGGCATCTGTAAAAAAAAATTGTCAATTGTCCCGAGTGTGTAGGATAGTGCTAGAGTCCATGGATCGCTGGTCGGTGCGAACTCGGTGGGCCGAAGGGCCTGTTCCACCCTGTATCTCCAAACTAAAGTTAACTAAATTAAACTAATTAATTGCAGGAAGGCCAGTTTCAATGCGATGAGTTGAAATCAGAAATTAACAGGCGGAACATATCAGTGAATGGGAGGGCTCTGGGGAGTGGTGTAGAGCAGAGGGATCTCAGAGTGCAGGCACATAGTTCCTTGAAAGTGGCATCACCACTATCAGTGGTAGATAGGGTGGTCACGAAGGCTATCGACACATTTGCCTTCATCAGTTAGAGTATCAAGTATAGAGGTTGGGAGGTGTAGGAAGGAACTGCAGATGCTGGTTTACACTGAAGATAAACCCAAAATGCTCGAGTAACTCAGCAGGACAGGCAGCATCTCTGGATAGAAGGAATGGCTAACATTTTGTGTTGAGACCCATCTTCAAACGTTGTGAGGTTGTTTTACAGTTGTACAAGAAATTGGTGAGACCACATTTGGAGTATTGTGTTAAGTTTTGGTCACCCTGCTATAGGAAAGATGTTGTTAAGCTACAGAGGTTGCAGAGGAGATTTATGAGCATGTTGCCAAGACTCGAGAGCCTGGGCTAGCACTTTATTCCTTGGAGTAGAGGATGCGGGGTGATCTAAGCGAGGTGCATGAGATCATGAGGGGAATAGTTAGGGTAAATGCACAGAATCTTTTAGCCAGATTGGAAATCAAGAACCAGGTTCTTAAGGTTAGGAGGGAAAGATTTAATAGGAACCTGGGGGGCAACTTTTTTCCCACAAAGGATGACAGGGATATGGAATGAGCTGCCAGAGGAGGTAGATGGTACTACCACAAGGTTTAAAGACATTTGGACAGGTACATGAATAGGATACGTTTAGAAGGATATGGGCCAAATGAAGGCAGGTGGGACTAGTGTAGATTGGGTATGTTGGTCGGTGTGGGCAAGTTGAGCCAAAGGGCCTTTTTCCACGGTATGACTATGACTCTATAATAGGGTGCTTTCAAGGTTCTGGTGCGGGTGAGGCATTCTTGCACAGGGCAAAGACAGAACAAATAAACCCAGGGCATCCAGGTGATGAAGGAACTGCGAAGGAAGATAAAGAAAATGGCTGCATATAACAAAGGTGGGGTTGGAAATAGCAATAGAGCTGGAGGAAGTGAAAATTAAAATCAGACAAGCAAAAAGAGGTTGGCTGCAAACTTAGATGGGAATCCAGACATATTTTATGAGCATATAAATAATAAAATTGAAATACAGTAAACCCTCATTGTAACGGATCATAGGTGGGGGAATGATGTCCGTTATTTCCAATTGTTCGCTAGAACCGAGTAAAGTATTATCATTGTAGAAGTATTATCGGGCACGGGGCTTGTTCACGCGGAGACCCAGGACCGTTGGAGGCAGCGGTGGAGGGTCGGAGCGGTGGGGGCTTGAGTCGGGCACGGGGCTTGTTCACGCGGAGACCCAGGACCGTTGGAGGCAGCGGTGGAGGGTCGGAGCGGTGGGGGCTTGAGTCGGGCACGGGGCTTGTTCACGCGGAGACCCAGGACCGTTGGAGGCAGCGGTGGAGGGTCGGAGCGGTGGGGGCTTGAGTCGGGCACGGGGCTTGTTCACGCGGAGACCCAGGACCGTTGGAGACAGCGGTGGAGGGTCGGAGCGGTGGGGGCTTGAGTCGGGCACGGGGCTTGTTCACGCAGAGACCCAGGACCGTTGGAGACAGCGGTGGAGGGTCAGAGCGGTGGGGGCTTGAGTCGGGCACGGGGCTTGTTCACGCGGAGACCCAGGACCGTTGGAGACAGCGGTGGAGGGTCAGAGCGGTGGGGGCTTGAGTCGGGCACGGGGCTTGTTCACGCGGAGACCCAGGACCGTTGGAGACAGCGGTGGAGGGTCAGAGCGGTGGGGGCTTGAGTCGGGCACGGGGCTTGTTCACGCGGAGACCCAGGACCGTTGGAGACAGCGGTGGAGGGTCAGAGCGGTGGGGGCTTGAGTCGGGCACGGGGCTTGTTCACGCGGAGACCCAGGACCGTTGGAGACAGCGGTGGAGGGTCAGAGCGGTGGGGGCTTGAGTCGGGCACGGGGCTTGTTCACGCGGAGACCCAGGACCGTTGGAGACAGCGGTGGAGGGTCAGAGCGGTGGGGGCTTGAGTCGGGCACGGGGCTTGTTCACGCGGAGACCCAGGACCGTTGGAGACAGCGGTGGAGGGTCAGAGCGGTGGGGGCTTGAGTCGGGCACGGGGCTTGTTCACGCGGAGACCCAGGACCGTTGGAGACAGCGGTGGAGGGTCAGAGCGGTGGGGGCTTGAGTCGGGCACGGGGCTTGTTCACGCGGAGACCCAGGACCGTTGGAGACAGCGGTGGAGGGTCAGAGCGGTGGGGGCTTGAGTCGGGCACGGGGCTTGTTCACGCGGAGACCCAGGACCGTTGTAGACAGCGGTGGAGGGTCAGAGCGGTGGGGGCTTGAGTCGGGCACGGGGCTTGTTCACGCGGAGACCCAGGACCGTTGGAGGCAGCGGTGGAGGGTCGGAGCGGTGGGGGCTTGAGTCGGGCACGGGGCTTGTTCACGCGGAGACCCAGGACCGTTGGAGACAGCGGTGGAGGGTCAGAGCGGTGGGGGCTTGAGTCGGGCACGGGGCTTGTTCACGCGGAGACCCAGGACCGTTGGAGACAGCGGTGGAGGGTCAGAGCGGTGGGGGCTTGAGTCGGGCACGGGGCTTGTTCACGCGGAGACCCAGGACCGTTGGAGACAGCGGTGGAGGGTCAGAGCGGTGGGGGCTTGAGTCGGGCACGGGGCTTGTTCACGCGGAGACCCAGGACCGTTGGAGACAGCGGTGGAGGGTCAGAGCGGTGGGGGCTTGAGTCGGGCACGGGGCTTGTTCACGCGGAGACCCAGGACCGTTGGAGACAGCGGTGGAGGGTCAGAGCGGTGGGGGCTTGAGTCGGGCACGGGGCTTGTTCACGCGGAGACCCAGGACCGTTGGAGGCAGCGGTGGAGGGTCGGAGCGGTGGGGGCTTGAGTCGGGCACGGGGCTTGTTCACGCGGAGACCCAGGACCGTTGGAGACAGCGGTGGAGGGTCAGAGCGGTGGGGGCTTGAGTCGGGCACGGGGCTTGTTCACGCGGAGACCCAGGACCGTTGGAGACAGCGGTGGAGGGTCAGAGCGGTGGGGGCTTGAGTCGGGCACGGGGCTTGTTCTCGCGGAGACCCAGGACCGTTGGAGACAGCGGTGGAGGGTCGGAGCTTACCAAATCCCGTGACGTTCCACACTCCATAGGGAGGGTTTCTGGGGAAGCCGCTGATTGGTGGGAGCAGACTAGAGGAAGCAGCTGATTGGGTGCAACCTCAGGTTAGCATTTCTGCTTTTTGGTTAAAGGTACAGTGATTTAGTAAGGGTACAGTGAGCTAAGGGAGGCTAGGGAATACTGTGTACAGTTCTGGGGTCCATACTTAAGAAAGGATGTACTAGCCCTGGAGGCAGTGCAGCGAAGGTTTACAAGATTAATTCCTGCAATGAGGGGATTGACATATGAGGAAAGGTTGAGTAAGCTGGGACTCTACCTTTGGAGTTTAGAAGAATGAGAGGCGATCTCATTGAAACGTGTAAGATCGTGAGGGGCCTTGATCGGGTGGATGCACCGAGGATGTTCCCAATGATCGGGGAGGCTAGAACTAGGGGACATAGTTGCAGAGTGAGGGGGGGCTCTTTTAAAACTGAGATGAGGAAGAACTTCTTCACCCAGAGGGTGGTTAGTTTGTGGAATTCACTGCCCCAGGGAGCAGTGGAAGCAGAAACGTTAAATTTATTTAAGTCAAAAATAGATGGTTTTTTAGCTGCCAAGGGGATAAGGGGCTACGGGGAGAGGGCAGGGATATGGACCTAGGTATGGTTAGTATAGTAGACCTGAGTGATCTCCTGGACAAGTGTCGATCGCCTGGATTGGGGTCGGAGAGGAATTTCCCGGATTTTTTTCCCGAATTGGACCTGGGTTTTTATCCGGTTTTTTGCCTCCCCCAGGAGATCACGCGGTTCTTGGGGTGGAGAGGGGTGATAGCGGTATAGAGGGGAAGGTAGTGTCTTGTGTTCTGTGTCTTGTGTCTACTGTTTGTGGGTAAGTGTGTCTGTTTAGTGTTCAGCCATGAGTGAATGGCGGTGCGGGCTCGACGGACCTGATGGTCTACTCTCGCACCTACTTTCTATGATTCTATGATTCTATAAGTAGTAGAACCAAACAACTGCAGTTTCTGGTTAATACACAAAAGGACACAAAGTGCTGGAGTAACTCAGCAGCTCAGGCAGCATCACTGGAAAACATGGATAGGTGACTTTTCAGGTCAAGAGCCTCCTTCAGTCTCTCGGTCCGGAACTGGGCCTGGAATCCAGGTGAGTTGACGGGCCTGGCCCGCTGGTGGCCAGGGGAGAAGCGTGGATCAGCGGCCCACGGGCAGCCAGAGTGCAGGTAAGGGTCGGTGGTAGCAGACGTGACCTGGAACACACCTTGGAAGCTGTGTGGCCCGGCTGTAGTGGCAGGAGGTCCGGCCTGGAAGAGGCGTGAGCCAGGGGTGGCGTGGGCAGCCTGGGCTGTAAGTGGACGAGGAGGCGATGAGAGCCAGAGGTGGTGTGGGCTGCCATCAGTATTTCCACCCGCAATAACTGAAATCCAGTACAAAGATGTCTGTTAAAACGAGGGTTTACTGTATATGAAGATGTAGGTCCATAAGGGATAAAAATCATCACTTGCACATGGATGCTGAGGACAATGTTAAGGTCTTAAATGAATGTATTTCTCTCCACCAGGGGAGAAAAGAAGAGATAGATTAAACACCGGATACAGAAAATAAAATTGATGTGGAAGTATTGCAAATGATGGCTGAATTTAACGCAGGAACGTCTCCAGGACTAGAGGGAGTGGAAAGTTCATGAGGAAATGATGCATCATTAACCCAAATCCTTTTAGATTCCCTGGTGTGCAGGGGTGGTGCCAGAGGACTGAAGAATGGCAAATGTTTTTTCAAAATGTTTTTCTAAATATGGAGTAAGGCCAAACATGCACCAGTTATATGCAACATATCCAGGAGGCTCATTGGCCAACATATCCAGGAGGGGGCTAGAGACATCGGTTGCAAGGAATGGGCTGGTAGGAGGGTGAACTGGGATAATGCCTACAGTGCCATCAAGGGCAGCTACAGCAGGCGCCCCCAGGACACAAAGACAGCCAGGAGAGCTGAGGGATGTTGGAACATGGGAACGGCTCCAGAACATCGAGTGCACGGGCTGACCGGACTTTGAATTGGACTTTGAATAACTGCATCAAAAATGGTGCTTGCATGTGTAATTATACAAAATAATTTTCACTGTGCGATTGCATATGTGTCAAATGAAGCACATTGAACCATTGAGTTTAACCTCAATAGTAGTAAATATACTTGAAACAGTTTTAAAAAAATCCAGGATGAGGTTAATAGTCATTCAGAGCAAAATGGATTAGTTATGGCAATCCTGCATGGATTTGTTGAGGGGAAATTCCGTTTAATCAATGTGATGGAAATGTTTGATCTAATATGATGAAAGGATACTGAAAGATGTTCGTTAATGAAGCATCAAATCCTCCTGTGCTTACCTCAGCCCCTTCAGTCCTGGTGATTTCCCTGCTTTAAAATCAGCCATCATTTTTAATCAGTTTTCAATTTTTAATCTATCTAGTGATGATGAGACTAATGCAATGTGGACTCTAGTAGGTAGTACTGCATAACAGTTTTATAAGCAAAGTTGAAACATATGGCATATGAACATTGATAGCATAAATATGAAATTGGCAAAGTGACCTCGAACAGAAGGTTACAGTAAATGTCTGGGGTTTTTTGGACTGGAAGAAGGACAGTATTGGTGTTTGAAGAATTGATATTTAGGGCCATTGCTTTAAAAAAAAAATCTATGCTCATGACCTGGGAGTGCAATCGACAATTTCCAAATTGGCAGATGACATAAATCTTGGAATTATTGTGAACTATAAAGAAGACATTGAGAAATTGCAGCAGAATATAAACAGGCTGGTGGGATGGGCTGCAACATGGCAGATGAAGTTTAATGCAGAGAAATGGGTTTGGATACATTTTGTAGGAAGAAAGGAGGGAGCCAATGTAGAATTTTAAAAATCTACTTTAAAGGGGGTTCACGGAGAGAGACATGGAGTACGTATGGACAAATCACTAAAAGTGGTAGGGAATATTGTTAAGAAGGCATGCATACTCTGAGCTTTATCAAACAGCACGAGACCCCTATTCAAACCTGACTACAGGTGCTGTCTGTAGGGTGTTTTAACGTTCTTCCTGTGACCACATGGGTTTTCTGCAGATGCTCCGGTTTTCTATAACATATAAGATTATTAAGGGTTTGGACATGCTCGACGCAGGAAACATGTTCCCGATGTTGGGGGACTCCAGAACCAGGGGCCACAGTTTAAGAATAAGGGGTAAGCCATTTAGAATGGAGATGAGGAAAAACATTTTCACACAGAGGATTGTGAATCTGTGGAATTCTCTGCCTCAGAAGGCAATGGAGGTCAATTCTCTGTATGCTTTCAAGAGAGAGTTGGATAGAGCTCGTAAAGATAGTGGAGTCAGGGGATATGAGAAAAAGGCAGGAATGGGGTACTGAGTGTGGATGATCAGCCATGGTCACAGTGAATGGTGGTGCTGGCTCGACGGGCCGAATGGCCTACTCCTGCACCTATTGCCTATTGTCCTCCCATATTCCAAAGCCATACAGGTTTGTGAATGTGAAACCATTAGAAAAGGTCCAGAAAATATTTAGGAGAATGATTCCAGGGAGAAGGGCTTGAGGTACAAGAATAGATTACAAAGGCTAAAGACTGATTTCTTTGGAAATGAGAAATCCCAGGGATTTTGGAAGAAAACAAAATTATCTGCTTGGGAAGGAAGGAACTGCGGATGCTGGTTTAAACCAAAGTTAGACACAAAATGCTAGAGTAACTCAGCGGGACAGGCAGCATCTCTGGAGAGAAGGAATGAGTGACATTTCAGGTCAAGACCCTTCTGGTGGGTGGCATTTCGGGTGAAGTCTGAAGAAGGGTCTCGACCCGAAACGTCACCCATTCCTTCTCTCCAGAGACGCTGCCTGAGTTACTCCAGCTTTTTGTGTCCATTATCTGCATGGGCATGTTATTAGGAGACTGTTTGATAGATGGGGTATTGCTGATGATCTGAATCAGGAATGACTGTGTATTTCTCCCTATTGTTTGAAACCCTTGCAGATCAGATGTCAGATGATCACACAGGGATATTAAAAGCTAATGGACTGAACCTGTGTATCTGAACTCCAACATTAGCCAATTTCCTCAGGACAGAAGGGAGGAGGGTAGGTCAATGCGTAGTCGAGGAATTGAGCAAAAATAAACAATACTGTTCAAATAATTAGAATTGATGACACTTTATATTTTCTTAACTTTTTATTTTCAAATTTACATTTTTTACATAGTGCTACATAATCAAACAGTACTAATTATCAATCTGTTACAGAAACTTGGTTTACATGAATCTTTACTTTTGTATCTGTTTTACATGATTGTTGATCACTACTTATGGCTGCAGAGATGCCAAAACCTAGGCAAATATAAGCATTGCTGCAACATAAATGCTTATCAACCTTTTGGTGGAAAGATATATTTTTCAATAATTTGTTGCATTGGAGCCATTATTCAGAATAACTGAATAGTAAGAGGTTTCCATTCACTTTTGTTACATTGTGAAAGACTTATCCCCATTCATGAAACAGTTTTGGGTTCCCCACCATGGTTTTGTCCAACATTGGGTACAACATGGCTTAATCTGGGTGCAGTTGAATCCTTTTTCATGTAGCTTCAATTCAATTGGATCAGTTTAACTAGGTATCATGTTCGACACAAACATTGTGGGCTGAAGGGCTCGTTCCTGTACTGTACTGTTCGATGTACTGGGGGAAGTGAATCTTGAAATGCAAGAGATTTTTTCAGCCATACACTGGGTGGGTTGATAAAGCTGTTTAGTATGAGAGTAACGTTAAGCAGAGTCAGAAAAAAAATGTACAGATAATTACTTCCTATTATGCACACATGCTTTATCTCCAATTAATGTTCATTGTTTTTGGTTATTTATCAGACGAACTTCAACAATAAAGGATCGTGCATGTTTGAATTCCTTCTTATTGTCTGGAACACTTTGAATATTAATTAGTTCAGATATTTCTGATATTTAGAACATCTTGGATAAAGGAGTGAGAAAATGGAAAATGATTGACTGGATAAGAAAAATTTGTATGGAGAGCAGGCGGAATATGTTAGCTCATGAATATTTAGAATGAATCACTCATTACCTTTACACCAAATGCTCAAATCATTACTGATGAGAAAATTTATGGTTTTAGTGAGACTATTATGGGGACATGTTTAATGCCTTTCATTATATTATATCAACAACCTTTCATTTATTTTCTTCTTGCAGTGATTGGCCACACTATGCACTAATAGCATAATCAGAATATGATACTCAAGGTGGTAATCTCATTTTGGTCAGTTGTTGGAAATTACAGCCTTAGATTCAGAGGAGAATTAAGTTTAATATTTCCATCATTCCATGTATTTACTCTTCTGATTTTTATTCTTTTCAATTGATGTGTGAAAAGAGAGGAAGTCCATCCAATAACTTCTGCAAATATTTGTGTAAATTAACTGACAGGCTTCGTCCACAAGTGTAGTTTCCTTGATATGAGAAAGGATCAAAGTCTTTTCTCTTGCTTCTCTCTAGGCCACAGCAAGGAGTGATATAATGTCATATGTAATAGGAGCAGAAATAGGCCATTCGGCCCATCAAGTTTACTCCGCCATTCAATCATGACTGATCTATCTGTCCCTCCTAATCCCATTCTCCTGCCTTCTCTCCTTAACCTTGACACCCGTACTAATCAAATCATAGTACGGAATCATAGTGAATTGCATCATCAGCAATACTCCTCTTTCAAAGAGAACAGTCTCATAGTGAATCATAAAAGGATATCACCCACAAATTGAAAACTCTTTTCCCAGTTATTCCCTAGCTGATAATTGAGCTACACTCAAACTTGGATGTTACATTTCTAAGCCGTAGACTTTTATTAGAACTTATAAACTGTCCACATCTAATACTTGCTGAAGTTCATTAACTTGCTTTCTCTCCACTGGTGCTGAGTATTCCCAACATTGTCTGTTCTTGAAAGAGTTAGGATGACGTGTCAGTTCAGTGTGTCAATAAAAAATGCATTATTAAAAAGTGTGGTTGAAAAGACCCTTACAAAAGCATTTTAAAACCAGTCATAGTGAAAATATATTGGTATAGTTAGGCAATACCGAGTGCCAGCAGTTTACAATTTATAATGGGCAGAACAAGTGAGACGCTTTGTGTTGCGAAATGATACATCCAATCATTATTATTAACTAAATAAATTATTGTGAACTATAAAATATTCCATTCTTTCAGGCTGTAAATTCCAGATCACAATGATTTATCACATTCAAACAAAATCCTGTCATTCCTTTCTAAATCTTAGGTATGAAGGTATTAATGAACTGCCTTATTTTGCACTTACGACTGTTCTTGCAGCAATTCATCAGCAGCCATAAGTCTACCTCTTCTTGGAGAATATCCTTATTCTGAACCAATACACAGCAGATTATGGTTAATCATAGCCAGAGCGATGTATGGCATAGAAATTAGAAACAAGGAACTACAGATGCTGATCTCCAAAAAAGAACACAAAGTGAAGAAGTAACTCAACGGGTCAGGCAGCATCTCAGGAGAACATGGGTAGGTGATGTTTCCAGTCGGGACCCGAAATGTCACTTATCTGTGTTCTCCAGAGATGCTGCCTGACCCATTGAGTTACACCAGCACTTTGTGTTCTTTTTTGACGTATGGTATATCTGTATATAGGGTTTTAAGGCATTGGAAAGCCCAAGCAGTTGCTCTTACATTTTTCTTTGGTTCACCTGCAAATTAGTTGGACTGAATTAGATAGATGGAGACAGAATGCAGTAATTGCATATCCTGTTTCATGTGTTGTTTTAAATTATCTCTCGGGTCACATGCAGTGAATTTAAATGCACACGTTGGCATTGGCAGAGTCTGCAGATGTATTTAATTGTGCTTGATTGTTGATGATGAATCTTTAACATTAGCAGAGACTTTAAAAAAAAATTACTGCTGCAAAAATTATAACAGACAGCACTGAGATATTAAACAGGACTCAAGTCAAGTCTAGTTTAACATCATATGCACAAGTACGTTGAAGTACAGGTACAATGAAAATCTTGCTTGCAGCAATATCACAGAGATACATAGACTTAGACAACACACAAACAATAAATTATGCATAAATTATAAAATGTACCCATAAAATAATGACATAACTAAATAGTTCCAGGGGAACGTGAGTTAATGGATTTTGTTTTCATACCCTAAAGATGGAGGAGTATTGTTATTATTCATCCTTTTATGCAGTAAATTGTGCCTCAGAATTCTCAGGTAGAGAGAGAATCATTGAGTCATACAGCTTGGAAACAGGCCATTCGGCCCAACTTGCCCACACCGAACAACATGTCCCATCTATGCTAGTCCCACCTGCCTGCACTTGGCCCATATTCCTCTAAACCTATCCTCTCCATGTGTATGTCTAAATGTTTCACAAACATTGCGATAGTGGTAGCTAACGAGGAACTGTTATAATTGTTTGGAAAAAAAGTATAATACATCTGCATTGAGGATATCTGCAAACTTTTTGATTGCAAACAAATTTCCCAAACAAATTGTGGCAGTTGATGATGCTGAACATAATTCTCAGCAACCAGGATTTTGTCTGTCAGCACCACTGAGTGTAACTCAAGCTGAAGCATTTTAGTGCTAAGTATCCTAGTTACAATTTATGACAACCCTGCTGGCTTAGGAAAACATACAGCCGCACTGATCACAGCACTGAAGATTATTCGCTTTCCATTAAACAGAAACTG